>NC_057801.1:299902990-300202990 GCF_018294505.1 Triticum aestivum
CATCCAATTGATCGGCTTCAGTTAGCAGCAGTAGCGAAGGAATCGCTCCATCGGGTTTAGTTAACAGCCATCGATCGATCGCTCGGGTTCAGTAACGCGTAGCCTGCATTCCAATCGCTCGGGTTAAGTTAGAGACCAACACCTCGCTCGGCTTAAGTTAGAGCCAACGCCTCGCACACAAGCGCGTACGTACGAGATAACCGTGCATCGCTCCGCCCCCGACCTTCCACCGTAACCGGCAACTCCCCGATATTTTCCTCCCCCTCGCTTCTACCATGGTTTTTTCCGTCATTGACGGCCCAAAGAATGTCATGCAGCTACGTCTCCAACCCGCCCAGTACGAAAAGCCCATTTTCTTTCATCATTTTTTCTCATAGAAGTAGGATCCCACGACATCTATGATGATACCAGGTTTTTTCACAATTATCATCATAGAAGTGTCATATGTATGACAGAAAAAAAATTCGTTCGGCCCAAAATGTCACGGATGTGTCTTTTTTTTGTAGTGATGGGATTGTATCGATATGATCAAATGGTTGGTTGCTTGCCTTGCTAGTCCGTTGACTGGAATTGCTCTTCGTTTGGGTATTCGAGATAATCCTCGAGGGCAGAACCTACCGCAGAGAGCACCGATACACAATCGTCACCAAACAATATGCAACAATACGATGCATGCATGACACATGGCAAAATGAGTGTATTGGGCTAATGCAACTAAGAGGAGATGGGTTTGAACCATTTTCAACCAAAGATTCAAGTTTCAAACTCATAAATGGCCCTTAATAGTTCTTTAACTTGTTCTGCACTAAACAGTAGGTTAGCTTGCTTAAACATGCATGAAACTAGTACAGATGGATAGATTATATTTTTCTATTCATTTTTCATATATAATAGTTTGCATTTGGAGCTACAGATTAATTTCTATCATTTTTTGAAGTTTGTGGTATTTTCTGGAATTTCCTGTGTAAGAATAATTCCAGTAAATAAATTACTGCGTCAGCATTGCGTCAGGGTGACGTCAGTGGTCAACAGGACGGTCCAGGTCAAACCTGACAGTGGGTCCCGCGTGTCAGTGTAATTAGTTTAACTAAATTCAGTTAGTACTAATCCTAGTTAATTAACAGGGCTGGGGCCCACCTGTCATTGACCCAGGGGGGTGAAACTGGGCCCATCCATGGTCAAACGGGGTCAGCGGGGTGAACTCACCGGCGTTTAGCCACCGGCGAGGCCAAACGCGGCGGTGCAGGTGCGGGATTCACCTACAAGGCACCGTTCGGGGCGCCGTTGGGCTCTATGGATAGCTGGGAGTGAGCCGCGGCGGGTGGTGCAGGTGGTTGGGCTCGGGGTCGCCGGAAACGGTGCCGACGATGAGTTTGGCGGCAACCGGAGCTTGGGTGAGCTAAGACTCGTCGCTAGGGGGCACGGCGAGGCACATGGAGTGGTGCGTTGTGCTCCTGGGGGTGCGGTAGGGTTAGTGGACAGGGTGACGCGGTCGTTGAGTGGTCGGAGCCTCGTCGGTGACGAGCTCTGCGGCAGCGCATGCAGAAGAACTCGGTGTGCTCGCTGTAGTGCACGAGAAGGAGAGCAGAGAGGATAGGGAGGTGTCCCAGCTCACGGTGGTTGCGACAGAGCAGACACGAGGTCGGAGAGGAGCCGGAGCAAGCGGGGCGGCAGAGGCGATCTAGCCAGTAGGAGGTTGAAGACGAGCTCGGTGGAGACGCTCGGGGGCCTCCGGTGGGGTGTGGCTCGGCGAGACAGCCGAGGAGGGAGTGGTGAAGCTTCTGGACACGATGGAGCGGCGTGTTGACGATGGTGGGCACGGTTACGGCGGCGGGACGGCGGCGGCTGCGTCGGCCATGGCGGAAGAGAGCGAAGGAGAGGGCAGGGAGGAGAGTGAGGTGTCTAGGGGGTCGGGGGAGGAGTGGGTGATCGACCCAGGCCAGCAAAGCGGCGAGGAGAGGAAACAGGGCGGCGGGCAGCTGCGTGGCGCGCGCTAGTGCCGGCGTTGATGTCAGGACCGGATTTTCGGGGTATCAATTTCCAAAAATGGTCCTTGTGCTTACCAGTCCCAGGATTACTGTTAGCTGATGAGGCACCAACGTGATACAGAAAATCCAAGCAAAATACAAAATATGTAGTACAAGACCATTCTAGCCTATCAGTACAACAACTGGTTTTCTAGTCGATGATGGCGGAAGCGGTTTGAGGTTCATCTGTGGCCATGGGATTCCATTTCCCACAGGAATAGTTGACCAGGATAACTCCTATCTTCGCGAGGCTGCTATCACCACTGCGTAGGTTCCGGGACTGTCAGTGCAACGCTCCACTCAATGCAAGAAATCTGGCCAAGACAATAGGCAGGGACAAGCCAGTGAGTACTTTTGAATGTACTCGCAAACATTATGAACACATGTATAATATACAAATGATAATCATGCTCTAAAATATTCTATGATCACAACATCAGTCACAAAATAAAATCCTTGATGCATGGACAGAGGTTATTTATATACAACATGAATATGCAATAATGGAGTGGAAATGAAATGCATCGATCGGGTGTCTGAAGCGACGCCTCAAAAGGATAATGATATAAAGCATGCCTCAGTCGGGCGTCTAAGAGACACCACATAAATGGCTTATGAAGTAAATAAATAACAAACATGCCACGGTCGGGCGTCTATGCGACACCACATAAAGGGCTTATAAGTAATTTTAAATGACAAGCAGGCTACAGTCGGGCGTCTGAGCGACACCACATAAAGGGCTTATAAGAGAATAATCACAATGAATATCCAGGAGGTAGAACCATCCCAGGGATACTCAATAATTCAAATAATATAAAGGGTTACTCCACAATAATAATAACCATAATCATCATGAGTCACAAGCCATGATCCATGTTCTATTTTTAGCAGTTTTTCCTCCGAAGACCGACACTAAGACCGACACTTGACCCAACCCAGACTGTAGTCCTTAACCATGGACACGGCTATTCGAATAGATATAATCTCTGCAGAGGGTGTACTCTTTACCCACGGGTAACGGATTCCTTTAGTCCATGGGGACTAATTCCGTCTACGGTCTTTTTATTGAAAACACACCTAACCGCACACACCAGCCTGACTTATCGGTGTCTGGAATCACCCACGACACTCGTTAAGCAAAACTCTAAGTGGGGAGGCTACAACCTCGAGTAGCATGGGATCACAAAATTTGTAACGCGTGCAAACTAGGGGAGCTACGGCCTCGGCTACAAACTAGGTGGCATGCATACCGGATGCAGCCGGTATCTTCAACCATGGCCTCTCTGTACGGTGTGTGCTGGAAAGGGGTTGACAACTTACTGAACCGTACCCTACCGATGGCAGGGACAAGTGGAAGTACGAAACAAGTATGGGGGTTACTGGAACAAGACTCGATCTACGGTCGACTCAGGAGGGTTCAAGTATTCCCTGCATGATTAGCATAACAAATATATTTCAACCAACAGACAGAATCACCACTCATCATACCTTACTATGCCATACTGGACACAACCGTCTCGACGAAGACCGGAGACAAGCTTGTGTCTACCCAAGACAGAGGCTTTCCCGGATATCTTCCTATATGCATGAAAGGCATACGAGGGTGATTGCTATCACAACGTATCAAATTCCAATAGCACGGAATCATCAATATGCACTTATGAGTATGTTCATATCATCACATAAAATAACGAAAACTCTAAGACAAGGAGTGTCGTAACCGTATCAAACAACACACGACAAATTTCTGTTTCTAAAAAAACAGAAAAAGGAAAACATGTCGAAATAAAAACACGTCGAAGACGTACTCTGGGTTTACGCCTTCACTTAATCCAGCGTGGACCGGTTCGTGGTCACTTATAGTGGATCCATGGGGCCCACTGGTCAGGTTTGACCAGTCGCCCCTCCCTCGTTTCTCCTCTACCCGAGCGGAGGCGGGACTCCGGCGATCGCCGTCGATGAACGACGGTTCTCCGCGGGGTTCTGAGGTCGGGGATGGATCCGCCAGTCCAGGGTGGTCCTCCCGGTGGTTGCTAGGTTGGCGGGGGTGGAGGAAGTCGCCGATGGCGAGCTCCGCGGCGGAGGTGGCCTCGGGAGGTTTTGGCGGTCTGGGCTACGGTGGCTCCCCGTCGAAGCTGAGGGTTTGGGCGGCTCTGCAAGATCGAGTGGATGAGGACGGTGGATATGGATGGACTGGGGAGGCCTCGCTTGCGACGAACTGGACTAGAGTGCGTCGGCGGCCGAACTGGCTGGAGACGGGGAAGAAAGCTTCCCGTCGTCGATTGCTGGTCGTGGGAGCTTTAGAGGAACGACTTGGGGTCACTTGAGGGTCTGGACGGGTTCGGGGGTCTCCATTTATAGCGCAACTACGTCGGTTCTGCAGCCGTGGATAAGAACGCCGGTGAACGGTCGTTCTGTTGCAGCAGGGGGTGCGTGGCAGTGAAGGGCGCTAGCGGACGCATTCTAGGATAAGCTCGGGCTGCTGCAGACGGCATCTGGCGCACGCGTATGGCTTGGGCGGCGCCGTCCATGGCAGGAACCCACTGTTGCCGGTCGCTAGGCGCCGTGGCCGACCTGACGGCAGCGCTGTGGGGCTCCAGGGGCGGCCTGGAGGGTGCTGGTGAGTGGATGAGGACGGGCGTGGCTCTGCAAGTGAGCAAAGGCCAGGGGCCAGACACGGCGACCCGTGCACACGCACGTGCAAAATGCGCGCCCTGGGCGCGCCCAGCGCACGCACGCCAGGTGCTCTACGAAATGCCAGCGCGTGTTAGAGAGCTCGGATGATGCTGGTAGTTAACAGGCCTGGGTTAGGGTTAGCTAGGAACTTAGTGGACAAGTTAGTTAGGTCAGAGGATCAAGCTCACAATGCCAACTAAAAATCATGCCAAATCTGGCTATGCACACAAAGTGTTCGACGGAATGCTAGAGGCATCTAGGCAGTTCTTGGGGTGGCCAAAATGTCCAGATACTAGTCTCTTTAGATGATAAGGAGGGTGGGAAGGTTAGTTGGCCAAAACCAGAAACTTGATAGTGCAAATATTTGAGAAAACCAATTTTGGGCAGAAACTAAAGGCTATTATTTCATGGACTATAAATATTCCAATGGGTCCACCCTCCTAGACTTAAGGGTTTGGTAGGAGGACAATAAGTAGAAAAAAGAATCATGGCCAACAGAGTAAAATAAAATGGGGTTGAAGTAGAAAGTGCCAAACTAGACCAGAGAGCAAAAGAGGATGTTTGGCTCAAAATTTCCAAAGAACACCAGTGGGTTTTTGCATAATGTTGAATAATATACTCCTACTAACATCCCCTAATTTTGGTGGAAGTTTTAAGGAAATATTTAAATAGGTTGTAGTGCAATTTTACCAACTGGACCAGTTTTGAAAACTAGGGGTAGATCTTAAAATCTCCAATGAATAAAATAAATTTTTGCATAAAAGTGATTTAGGGACATCATATGTCATCCCCAAATTTTGGTGAAAATTTTAAATGCATTTACCAAATGGTTGCAGTGCATAAGAGGCCCTAAAACTTATGAAAAATCATTTTCAAGAGAAATATAGCTCAGGGAAAAATACTTATCCAAATAAATCCATTGATAAAAGAATTGTTTTATTGAGAGAGTATACAAGTCCAATAATATTTTTGGAAAGTTTTCACTTGAGGTAAAAACTTCACATTATTAAAGAAAAGAGGGGTTCTGAAATGAAAAGGAAATCCAGAAAGTAAAATTTTTAATCTCCTGGCAAAATTTTCATAATCAAATCATGGTTAAATTTTTGGGGTGTTACAACACTAACCCCCTTAAGAAAAATCTCGTCCTCGAGATTTGCTAAGGTTGTTTTGAAAAAAAATCTTACTCCTACCATCACAAAAATAACCATCCTATTCAGGTAATTAAAACGTAGCTACAGTGAGTGGGCAATAAGTGGTGCAAAACTACAGTGTGGCATGCTGGCGTTGCATGGAAAAATGTATGGTAAATTTCTACTATTGGTTACAGTAAATTTAGAATAAACTTCTAAATTACTAAAAATACGCTGGTTGTACCCGAGAGCACAGTGCCCTCTGTGGCTGACAGGTGGACCCGGGGTCCACTGTTGGTCCCTTCCTCTACCTCTGGCTCTCTCTTCTTCCTCTCTCTCGCGTGCTTTCCCGCGCTTCCTCCA
Organism: Triticum aestivum; assembly: GCF_018294505.1. Classification (NCBI taxonomy): domain Eukaryota; kingdom Viridiplantae; phylum Streptophyta; class Magnoliopsida; order Poales; family Poaceae; genus Triticum; species Triticum aestivum. The sequence goes on from NC_057801.1 coordinate 299,909,187, forward strand.
CCGGCGATGTCTAGCGCGTTGGGCATCTAGGCCGTACTACGGTAGTGCGCGGCGTGCTAGCTGCCAGCGCAGCTTGCACTCACCTCGCGGGCCAGTGCGCTGTCGACACTGCTCGCGGATTCGCCACCGAACACCGGCGATCGAGCGATGAGCGGCGCTAGTGGACTTCGCCCACCGTACACCGATCTCGAGCTATAAAACGACCGAGGTGCTCCTTCTTCTTCCTCACACCTAACCTCGCTTCTCCTCCTCCCCCCTTCTCCTCCATTTGTGTTTGCAGGAGCTCGAGACGAGGCTCTAATGGCGGAGGTGATGCCGGACTGGTACGTGGTCTTGATGTGCCGAGGGTTGGCGGCATTGCTGGGGTTCTCCATGCTCCTGTGCGTGATGATCCTCGATGATCGTCATGATGCTGCCGCTCGAGTGTTAGCTATCCGCGGTGGCGGTGATCACGAGGATTAGGTGCAGTGTCAGGTGCTAACTGCTGTCAGGGTGTCGGAGGTAACTTGTACCTGAGTAATTACTCACAAATCTCTCCCTCTGAGACTGTGGGGTGTTAGGGAGGTGATTAGTTTGGTGCAAAAAAATGTGCACGTGGATCTGCACTTGGTCGAGTGGTTGGGGTCATGAGTCTGCTGTTATGGTGCTGCGTGAATAAAAAAATCTATGTCGCTAAGAAATATATGCTGCAACAACTCAGGGAGAAATCTCACTTCAGGATTTACCGAGAGTGAAAATAGTTAATAAAATTTTACCGCAGTAAAAACAACTCACATTAATTGCAATAAAAATTACTTAATACATCGCACAAATTTAGCATACCACGCATAAGTTGCAACACATAAATAAATGCTGGGACAATAAACATAGTAGTGATGTCTACAATGACAAAAGTAAATGGACAGGGTCCTGAGAAAACATCTCTAGGATTGGGGCACACTCTTCTTCTATCGGGGGAAGCAGATTGACGAGTCGATGAATGTGTCTCTCCCGGAACAATAATAAAAATGCAACCGCACGCTAACATATTTATGAAAGGCTACTATTTAAAACAGAGTCACACAAGCAGGATGCGTTTATTTACAAGGTCACATGATTGTAAGGCGTGGACATACTGAGACTCGGTACTACTCGAGTGACTTAGTCTACCTCATTTATATCTAAGAGGGCGTGCCTTGTGGACGTCGAGGCTTCTCCACGGGTTTCACCGTCGGGATTAGCTGGAGGGGGTTGAGGGGCTGCAGGGTCGGGGTAGCGATAATGACCATCCCAGGGATTGTTGGCCACAATCCCGTTGGAGCGTGTTCCAAAAAGGCGATGAAGCACTTCTGGGGACACCAACGGATTTTTGTCGATGGCTGGGGCACTCCTCAAGGACTCGATCGGTTGTCCGAACAGCATGACTGGGTTGTCGGTGTCGGGCTCATCTTCTCCTCTCGCCGGGGCTCGGCGAACCAGTTCTCCATGAGCTGTGATCAGATCAAGGGTGATTTGATCGAACAGTTCCTCTAGTGCACTTACATAGCGCACTAGATGCAACAATGCAGGATCCGTCTCGTGATCTCCGTTGGCAACCTGGGGTGGCCTACCATACCCGTCACAGCTGGGGTAGTAGTGGAACGAGCGACAGTTAACTCTGGGCGACAAGTGCCGGAGTTGAACTATAGCCTCACGAGCAGCTAGTTGGATGGCTTGTGGCTCAAAGGAAGTTGTCCTTATAGTGAACCTGTAGAGGCGTTCTGGCGATAGACCCCTACCATAGATGTGCACAGTGGCCCAGAATTGACGGCTCTCACCGCTCATGGGTCCTTGGTACACCACATATTCTGGGGGTTCTTCTAATGCGAAGGCACGGCGAGTGAGGTTTGCTAGCACGGTCACAAAACCTCCAAGGTTGATTGCGGTGGTCTCATTGTGCATAATAGGGCCAGGCATTTTAGCTTGGTTTGGGGAAGAGGCTGTGATGTGCGGTGTTCAAGCTAGCATGCCCTTTTTATTGAAAAAGGGGACGGAGTCTTCCTTCGCATGCTTCCGGATGAGACAATTTAGGTATCAGTCACTAGCGTGTGATCGACAGGCTAGGGTGATAGGTTGGGCACCGACTGCCAAAAAGGTGTCGGGGTCACTTTGTGGCTATCTTACACGAGAAGCTTGGCTGGGGTTAGGTTAATGTCTTGTGGGTTGGTTAACCTAGGTTTATTGATCTGGCTAAGATAGGATTAGCCAATGGTTAGCCTGGCTCTGATACCAAGTTTGTCAGGACCGGATTTTCGGGGTATCAATTTCCCAAAATTGTCCTTGTGCTCACCAGCCCCAGGATTACTGTTAGCTGATGAGGCACCAACTTGATACAAAAATTCCAAGCAAAATACAAAATATGTAGTACAAGACCATTCTGGCCTATGAGTACAACAATTGGTTTTCTAGTGATTCATGGCGGACGCGGTTTGAGGTTTATCTGTGGCCATGGGACTCCATTTCCAACTGGAATTGCTGACCTGGATAACTCCTATCTTCGCGAGGCTGCTATCACCACTGCGTGGGTTCCGGGGCTCTCAGCGTAACGCTCCTCTCCATGCAAGAAAACTAGCCAAGACAATAGCCAGGGACAAGCCAGTGAGTACTTTTGAATGTACTTGCAAACATTATGAACACAAGTATAATATACAAATGATAATCATGCTCTAAAATATTCTATGATCACAACGTCAGTCACAAAATAAAATCCTTGATGCATGCACGCAAGATATTTATATACAACATGAATATGCAATAATGAAGTGGAAATAAAATGCACCGATCGGGTGTCTGAAGCGATGCCTCGAAAGGATAATGATATAAAGCATGCCTCGGTCGGGCATCTAAGCGACACCACATAAAGGGCTTATAAAGTAAATAAATAACAAACATTCCATAGTAGGGCGTCTGTGCGACACCACATAAAGGGCTTATAAGTAATTTTAAATGACAAGCAGGCCACAGTCGGGCGTGTGAGCGACACCACATAAAGGGCTTATAAAATAATCACAGTGAATATCCAGGAGATAGAACCGTCCCAGCGATACTCAATGATTCAAATAATATAAAGGGTTAGTCCACAATAATAATAATCATAATCATCATGAGTCACAAGCCATGATGCATGTTCTGTTTTTAGCAGTTTTTCCTCCGAAGACCGACACTAAGACCGACACTTGACCCAACCCAGACTGTAGTCCTTAACCATGGACACGGCTATTCAAATAGATATAATCTCTGCAGAGGGTGTACTCTTTACCCACGAGTAACGGATTCCTTTAGTCCATCGGGACTAATTCCGCCTACGGTCTTTTAATTGAAAACACACCTAACAGCACACACCAGCCTGACTTATCGGTGTCTGGAATCACCCACGACACTCGTTAAGCAAAACTCTAAGTGGGAAGGCTACAACCTCGAGTAGCGTGCGATCACAAAATTTATAATGCGTGCAAACTAGGGGAGCTATCCCCTCGGCTACAACCGGAAACACCCATGCCCCCGGACCAGGTGGCATGCCTACCGGATGCAGCCGGTATCTTCCACCATGGCCTCTCTGTACGGTGTGTGCTAGAAAGGGGTTGAGAACTTACTGAACCATACCCTACCGATGGCAGGGACAAGTGGTAGTACGAAACAAGTATGGGGGTTACTGGAACAAGACTCGATCTACGGTCGACTCAGGAGGGTTCAAGTATTCCCTGCATGATTAGCATAACAAATATATTTCAACCAATAGACAGAATCACCACTCATCATACCTTACTATGCCATACCGGACACAACCGTCTCGACGAAGACCGGAGACAAGCTCGTGTCTACCCAAGACAGAGGCTTTCTCGGATTTCTTCCGATAGGCACGAAAGGCATACGAGGGTGATTGCTATCACAACGTATCAAGTTCCAATAGCACGGAATCATCAATATGCACTTATTAGTATGTTCATATCATCACATAAAATAACGAAAACTCTGAGACAAGGGGTGTCGTAACCGTATCAAATAACACACGACAATATTATGCGAGGGTTCAGAATGTTTCCTTCAAGTTGTGGAGAGGCAGGGTGCATTCCGAAACTTTTGAATGTTTTCTTCTGTCTCTAATAATGCTATTTTGAAAAATATTCAAATCAACAAAAACTTTAAAAACAGTACAAAAATCTTTCCTAATTATTTTTGAAATAAACCTTAAAATAAACTAGGTGAAATTTGAGAGAGGTAGGAAAAAGAATCAACTCATTTGGATCTATATTTACAAAGTTATAGCCAGTCAAAGTTTTGTCAAATTTCTGTTTTTTTAAACAGAAAAAGGAAAATGTTTCGAAATAAAAACATGTCGAAGACGTACTCTGGGTTTACGCCTTCACTTAATCCAGCGTGTACCGGTTCGTGGTCACTGACAGTGGGTCCATGGGGCCCACTGGTCAGGTTTGACCAGTCGCCCCTCCATCCTTTCTCCTTTGCCCGAGCGGAGGCGGGACTCCTGCGATCGCCGTTGACGAACGGCGGTTCCCCGCGGGGTTCTGAGGGCGGGGATGGATCCGCCACTCCAGGGCAGCCCTCCCGGTGGTTGCTAGGTTGGCGGGGGTGGAGGGAGTCGCCGGCGGCGAGCTCCGCGGCGGAGGTGGCCTCGGGAGGTTTTGGGGGTCTGGGCTACGGTGGCTCCCAGTCGAAGCTGAGGGTTTGGGCGGCTCTGCAAGATTGAGGGGAAGAGGACGGTGGCTCTGGATGGGATGGGGAGGCCTCGCTTGCGACGAACTGGACCGGAGGGCGGCGACGGCCGAACTGGCCAGAGATGGGGAAGAAAGCTTCCCGCCGTCGATTGCTGGCCGTGGGGGCTTCAGAGAAATGACTTGGGGTCGCCTGAGGGTCTGGACGGGTTCGGGGGTCTCCATTTATAGCGCCACTACGTCGGTTCCGCGGCCGTGGGTAAGAACGCCGGTGAACCGTCATTCTGTTGCAGTAGGGGGTGCGTGGCGGCGATGGGCGCTAGAAGACGCGTTATAGGATAAGCTCGGGCTGCTCCAGAGGGCAGCTGGCGCACGCGTATGGCTTGGGCAGCGTCGTCCATGGCAGGAACCCACTGTGGCCGGCCGCTAGCCGCCGTGGCTGACCTGACGGCGGCGATGTGGGGCTCCAGGGGCGGCCTGGAGGGTCCTGGTGAGTGGATGAGGACGGGCGTGGCTCTACATGTAAGCAAAGGCCAGGGGCCAGACGCGGCGACACGTGCGCACGCACGTGCAAAACGCGTGCTCTGGGCGCGCCCAGCGCATGCACGCCAGGTGCTCGACAAAATGCTAGCACGTGTTAGAGAGCTCGGATGATGCTGGTAGTTAACAGGCCTTGGTTAGGGTTATCTAGGAGCTTAGTGGACAAGTTAGTTAGGTCAGAGGATCAAGCTCACAATGCCATGTAAAAATCATGCCAAATCTGGCTATGCACACAAAGTGTTCGACCGAATGCTAGAGGCATCTAGGCAGTTCTTGGGGTGGCCAAAATCTGCAGATCCTAGTCTCTTTAGATGATAAAGAGGGTGGCAAGGTTAGTTGGGCAAAACCAGAAACTTGATAGTGCAAATATTTGAGAAAACCAATTTTGGGCAGAAACTAAAGGATATTATTTCATGGACTAAAAATATTCCAATGGGTCCACTCTCCTGGACTTAAGGGTTTGGTAGGGAGGACTATAAGTAGAAAAAAGAATCATTGGCAACAGAGTAAAATAAAATGGGGTTGCAGTAGAAAGTGCCAAACTGGACCAGAGAGCAAAAGAGGATATTTTGCTCAAATTTTCCAAAGAACACCAGTGGGTTTTTGCATAAAGTTGAATAATATACTCCTACTAACATCCCCTAATTTTTGCATAAAGGAAATAATTAAATAGGTTGTAGTGCAGTTTTACCAACTGGACCAGTTTTTAAAACTAGGGGTAGAGCTTAAAATCTCCAATGAATAAAAGTTATTTTTGCATAAAAGTGATTTAGGGACATCATATGTCATCCCCAAATTTTGGTGAAAATTTTAAATGCATTTACCAAATGGTTGCAGTGCAAAAGAAGCCCTAAAACTTATGAAAAGTCATTTTCAAGAGAAATATAGCTTAGAGAAAAATACTTATGCAAATAAATCCACTGATAAAAGAATTGTTTTATTGAGAGAGTATACAAGTCCAATAATATTTTTGCTAAGTTTTCAACTGAGGTAAGAAGTTCACATTATTAAAGAAAAGAGAGGTTCTGAAATCAAAAGGAAATCCAGAAAGTAAAAAATTTAATCTCCTCGCAAAATTTTAATAATCAAATCATGGTTAAATTTTTGGGGTGTTACAGTCGAGCACCTGCCTGCCTGCCTGGCCGAGTCAAGCAGCTCGCTGGAGTGGCTGCTGGGCTGGGCCGGCTAGGTGGGCCTGCTAGTGGGCTGCCAGGTGAGGCCAGGTAAGATCCTCTCTCTCTCTTTTATTTCTGGTTTTCTGTTTCTCTATAAGTGTTGGTCTTTTTAAAAAATACTAAAACGTTTCCAAAAATGCTGCAAATAATTGCGGGCCCCGTTGGGATTATTCCTAACAGCCCTCACTTAAATCCAGAATTATTTGGGCATTTGAATTATTTTGTAGCATTTAAATGCCCAAATCCAAATAGGTAGAGAATTAATCAAGTGACCTTAGGTGTCCTAGAAAAATGTGAACCACTTTTGGTAGAGGTTTTGAACCAAGACAAAAATGATGGACATTTTATAAGGGCATTTTAGGTTCATTGAAAATAGTTTTTGTAAACCCTAGTTGGTTTCAGAGGGGGCTGGGGGTTCTGTCATCCCCATTTCAAGTTTCTGATGAATGAAATAACCATGATGCAACACTCTAATGCATGAACTAGCTAGGGTGTGACAACTCACCCCCACTCAGAAAAATATCATCCCGAGATTTAGGTTCCTCTGGAAAGCAGGCGGGATACTCGAGTCGAAGATGATCCTCCCAGGTTGCTTCTTTCTCAGCATGGTGCGACCATTGAACCTTGAGAAACTTGATGTTATGACGTTGAGTGGTACGCTCGGCTTGATCGAGGATACGAATGGGGTACTCCTGATACGTGAGATTATCTTGAAGATCAAGCGTTTTGTTGTCCACTCCATGGATAGGATCCGAGAAGCAACGCCTGAGTTGAGAAACGTGGAAGACATCGTGGACTCTGGAGAGATGTGGAGGTAGTTCCAATTGGTAGGCAACTTCTCCTTGTTTAGCGAGAATGCGAAAGGGTCCAATGTAGCGAGGAGCCAATTTGCCTTTGATACCGAAATGATGGGTTCCCTTCAGAGGAGTAACCCGAAGGTAAGCCTTCTCGTCAACTTCAAAGGTCATAGACTTATGTTTTCGGTCATATTGACTCTTTTGACTAGATTGGGCTGTTTTCAACTTTTCACAAACGATGCGAACCTGCTCTTCTGCTTCCTGGATCATATCCAGGCCAAAGAATTGTCTTTCCCCGGTTTCTGACCAGTTAACAGGCGTTCGACACCTTCGTCCATAGAGAACTTCAAAAGGGGCTTTAGCCAAGCTAGATTGATAGCTTTTGTTATAAGCAAATTCGGCAAATGGAAGGCATTTCTCCCAATCCATTCCGAATGAGATAACAGAAGCTCGAAGCATGTCTTCTAGAATCTGGTTAACGCGTTCTACTTGACCACTTGATTGAGGGTGAAAGGCGGTGCTAAACGAAAGACGTGTTCCCATAGCATTTTGGAAACTTTCCCAAAATCGAGAGGTGAAGAGACTTCCTTGATCTGAGTTGATTTCCAGTGGAACACCATGGAGGGTCACTATTCGGGAGATATACAAGTCCCCTAGCTGACTAGCGGTTATACACTCGCGAACATGCAAGAAATGGGCCACTTTGGAAAGACGATCGATAATGACGAAAATAGCATTACTCCCTCTCTTGGTTCTGGGAAAACCGGTGATGAAGTCCATACCAATTTTATCCCATTTCCATTCAGGAATAGCTAAGGGTTGAAGGGTGCCAGCAGGCCGTTGATGCTCTGCTTTTACACGATGACAGACGTCGCAGTTAGCAATATACTGAGCAATTTCTCTCTTCATCCTAGTCCACCAAAACCTCTAGCGTAGGTCCTGATACATTTTAGAGCTACTGGGATGAATGGTGAGAAGAGATTCATGAGCTTCCTTAAGGATTAATCGCCTCAGGTTTCACACTTTGGGAACCACTAGACGGTTCCCAAAGTACATGACTCCTTGATCATCAATGGAGAAACAATCCGCAACTCCTTTCTTGATGTTTCTTTTGATACGGGAAATACCCGGATCTACCTTCTGAGATTTGATGATCTGATCCGTAAAGTTAGGTTTCGCCACCAAGGTGGAAAGGAATCCTTGAGGAACGATGTGAAGGTTAAGTTTATGAAATTCCTCATGGAGAAGTGGTTGACTTTGTTGCAACATCAGATTGTTGCAATAAGATTTACAACTTAGCGCATCAGCCATGACATTGGCTTTTCCTGGGGTTTAAGTTATCCCTAAGTCGAAATCTGTGATCAACTCGACCCAACATCTTTGCCTGAGATTCAAATCCGGTTGGGTGAATATATACTTCAGATTTTGGTGATCGGTGAAGATTTCGCAACGATTACCGAGGAGGTAATGTCGCCAGGTTTTGACTGCATGGACTACAGCTGCAAGCTCTAGATCATGAGTAGGATAGTTTTCCTCATGTGGGTGCAATTGCCGTGAAGCATAAGCAATTACGTGACGATCTTGCATGAGAATGCAACCTAGTCCTTATTGCGAGGCGTCACAATAGATAACAAAGTCCTTGGAGAAGTCTGGTGGTACCAATATGGGAGCAGAAGTCGGGCATCTTTTCAGTTCCTGAAAACTGTGCTCGCATTGTGGGGTCCACTCGAACTTTTTATCTTTCTTAAGGAGTTCAGTTAGAAGTTTAGCAACTTTGGAGAAGTTCTCGACAAAGTGGCGACAATAGCTCGCTAAGCCAAGGAAACTCCAAACTTGCTTGACCGATTCAGGTGGAATCCAATTAAGAACGACTTGAACTCGCTCGGGATTGACAGCAATACCCTTACCAGAGATTACATGTCCTAGATAGGTCACTTCTGGCAACTAAAATTCACATTTAGAAAATTTGGCATATAGACGATGCTCTCAAAGTTTCATCAACACCAGCCTTAGATGCTCGACATGTTCTTCCTCGTTGTTGGAGTAGATGAGTATATCATCGAGGTAAACCACAACGAATTTATCCAAATACTCCATGAAGATTGAGTTCATTAACCGAGAGAAGGTTGCTAGGGCATTGGTTAGACCGAAGGACATGACGGTGTACTCGTATTGGCTGTAACGAGTAACAAAGGCTGTTTTGGGAATGTCCCCATTCTTGATTTTGATTTGATGGTAGCCCAACCTCAAATCCATCTTAGAGAAGACTGAGGATCCAGCGAGCTGATCATACGGGTCGTTGATTCTGGGAAGCGGATACTTGTTCTTTATTTCGAGCAAGTTGATGGGTCGATAATCTACAACCATCCGATCCGTACCATCCTTCTTCTTGACGAAGAGGACGGGACAAGCCCATGGAGACGAACTAGGACGGATGAAACCCTTTTTCAAGGACTCATCGAGTTGTTTCTTAAGCTCGGCTAGTTCTAGTGGTGCCATCTTATAGGGTCTTCTAGAAATTGGGACAGTTCCTGGGATGAGGTCTATCACGAACTCGACATCCCTGTTAGGTGGAACACCTGGCAATTCTTCTGGAAAGACATCCGGAAATTCATGGACTACCGGAACATCTTCGAGATCTGGCAAAGGACTGGCATTAAGAGAATATAGCTATCGCTTAGCTACTCAGGTCAAGACATTGACTATCTTTCCCGAAGGATGTGTAAGTTGAACAGTCCTAGAGAAGTAATCAATCTTGGCATGATGGGCTGACATCCAGTCCATACCCAAGATGATATTAATATCCGAAGATTTGAGAGCTATCGATGATGCAAGGAAAACAAGTCTGTCAACTTGGATTTCATTCCCATGGCTTACTCTAGAGGTTTGCGATCTAGAACCAGGAGTAGAGATTTCCATGGTGGAAGGCATGTCGCAGAATGCGGTGTTATGCAAACGAGCATAGCTCTCGGATATAAATGAATGAGATGCTCCAGTATCAAAAAGAACAGATTTCAGGTGGCAATTAACAAGGAGCGTACCGAGAAAGACGTTAGGATCCTCTTGGGCCTCTTCAGCGGAGACACAATTCACATGGCCAGGTGCAGCGGTGGCCGGCATGGCGTAGTACACCTTCCCTGCTGGCTTGCCACGGCCAACAGCCTTTCCAGACTGGTTAGGGTTGGTCTGGGGACACTCACGCATGTAGTGGCCCGGTTCCCCACACTTGAAGCACGTCACGGAGCTGGTGCGGGGAGGAGCATTGTTGGTTGTCCCACCATACGGCTTAGCTGGTGCATACTGCTGAGCTGGACGAGGCGCCTGATAGGATGGCCTCGGTGTGAACCAGGGTGGTAGGGCAGTGTTAGGCACCCACACCCGCGCTTCTGAGGACCAGCACCAGATGATGAACCCGTGTCACGGCCATGCTTGCATGTTGCTTCGAAATCAGTCTGACCCGTCTCAGCACTGATGGCTTTGTTCACAAGCTTCTGGAAGGAGGTGCACTCGTGCAGACGGAGATCTCGGTGAAGCTCAGGGCTAAGTCCCTTGCGGAACCTTGCCTTCTTGGCATCGGTGGAAACTTCCTCAGTTGCATAGCGTGCTAGGTCACTGAACTCCCTGCTGTATGCGTCCACAGAGAGTCTACCTTGGGTGAAACTGCAGAACTCCTCACGTTTACGGTCAATAAGACCCTCCAGAGTGTGATGTTCGCGGAAAGCCTCACTAAATTCTGCCCAAGTAGTGACATGGCCAGCTAGGCGCATGGCTTCATAACTCTCCCACCATAGACTGGTGGGACCTTCGAGATGATAGGCAACAAAGGTGTCGTTATCAGCCTCAGCTATGAGTGCAGAACGTAGCTTGTGAGTAGTACTGCGAAGCCAGTCATCGGCGTCGAGGGGCTCGACAGAGTGATGAAAGGTGGGTGGATGTAACTTGATGAAGTCGCTGAGCGACACCAAGTTATTCCTCTAATGCTGTGTTGTGTTCTGTTCGATGCGCTCCAATAAACGGTTGGTCTTCCGCTTGTATCTCTCAGCCTCCAGCATAACCTCGGCTAGAGAAGGAGGGTGAGACAGGTTTGCATCCCTGACTTCACTACCTTCGTCCTGCTCCGAAGGAGCAGGGTTGTTGCACGTGTTGACCATCCTAGGAAAACAAGACAATGATTTAGTCCAGAATGATACGATTCTGACCTAGAAATGTAGAATGTAAGGAACAACTCGGAATGCAAGATGATCATCTGTATGACATGGTAAATACAAAAACTGCTACATTTATTCCATCATCATACACACCATACATGGTTTAGTACAAGACCAAACGGAGTACTACTACGGTGAAAGGAAGATTACATCTCATCAGAGGCATCCCAAGCTCCTATACATTATTTTTCTACACGTCCGGAAAGTGGTACACACTAAGTCATATCCCACGAGTCACGCAGGACGGTGGACGATATAACTATTACAATACCAGTGGTGCTACTACCAGCTCAGGCATTTCCGTAGTAATCCTCATAAAAGTTACCCTCATGTCCTGGGAGCTGAACATGATCATCTGGAAACAGACGATCCTGTGGAGCCTGCGGTCCATATGGACTCGGATGTGGCCTGGGTCCATCAAATGGCGGCATAAGAGGTCCACGGGGAGGAGTGATGCCCCCTACATCACGCTAATCCATACGGTCCGGCAGAGTAGACCGCACGGGGTACAGATCCCGCATATCCATATACCCTGCCTGCACAGCAGGTGCAAACCGGGTCAAGGTGGCCCAGTGATCAGACCAGGAGTTGAAAAGCTCCAATCACAAAGCGCGATTTTCACAGTCCTTGTCCTCAAGCATATGTGCCGTAGTGTGGAGCAGCTAATCCTCATGAGTAGAGTCGGCGTAGATAGATGTTAAGTAGCCTTCTGCCCCAGGAAGTGACATCAGCATATAGCGGAAGTCAGTGTTCCGAAGCAAGGAAGTCCTGGCCCGTATAAGAGTCATCATTGAATAGTGTCTTGCACAGACATCTCGATGGTAACCCCAATTCCATATGAGCAATGGAGGGGTTCAGTGGATCCAGGATAGTAAGGAAGTATCCTGAACGTTTAGAGGTATTGGCTTTGATTGAAGTCTCTATATTGCTCCTCAACGGTGTACTCGAGATACCAACGGTATCCATCCTCAGTCATTACGCGGACCAACATAGCAGTACGGCCAAGTACATCGAGGCATCGAGTCAGACGAACAACTTGATTCTGGGTGCGGGAGGCCATGTGAAACACGATATAATGCGAAGGCATTAGAATTTCTAGCAGAAATTGGACAGCATAACGGTTGTAAATGCTCAAAAAAGATTTTGAGACATTTTGTGAAGGATTGCATAGACACTCAACAACATCATATCAAGATTCTGGGTCCAACTTAGCAACATAATGGGGTAGTAGAACTGAACTAGGCTTGTATCCATCAAACCTATAAGGTACTACTGATTAGTAACACGTGAACCTGATAGAGAGAAGAGATCCTAATCCTTAATCCCCGATGGAAGATAGAATGACTTAGATCAGAATGCCATGAGATAAAGGAGTAAAAAGAGCCTTACATTCGATGCCACCATCAATTCCCCTACATATAACTAAATCATTTCTAGACTCAACATCGACCAGTTTGGCTTGGAGAACCTACAGGCAGTCCGGCTCTGATGCCAACACTGTCAGGACCCTGACTCAATGCCACAGCGATCTAGCATGTAACACCTCATATCACTTTGCGGCCTCATGCACGGTATCCCCACGGGTATCGCCTTACCTTTTCCCGGGACCATTTGCGCCTTTTGGCATACGTATATGATAGTGTCGCTAGCATCCATATGATAAGGAGCCCGGGCTGACATGGCTAGTCGTAAACCCAAAGTGGCACAAACGTACAGGGACAGGCATCCATGACCCAGCATCGAACATGTCGGTCATCAGCGAGTCAATCCGTGCTGTAGCACTGGGCTAGCAGGACTTCGGTAAACCGGGCTGTAGCAGGCTAACAGGACACCAGTATTCATCACGTGACATTTCCCCGTAGGGACAGACACAGGAACGAAGAAGGACACATGTCGGCCAGCCTAAGTGTTCCGGAGCAGTAGCAAGCTACCATGGCTCAGTGGAAGCACTAGGAGACATTTCCCGGTAAGAGAGGCTACTAAGGATAGACAACTAGATAGTCAGAACCCACATATACCAAGCATTTCAATCATACACACAATATGCTCGATATGTGCAAATACAACAAGGCATCACAACATGACTCTACAACACAAGTACTTTATTTAAAGGCTCAGAGATCCATACATATCATACACACAAGTACGGGTCACACGACCCAGCATTCAAGTCATACAAACATACAAGCCAACAGTGGAAGTAACTTGTCTGAGTACAGACAACTAGGAAATAAAAGAGGCTTAGGAAAGCCTGACTATACTATATGGCCCTTCGTGAGCTCGGGATCACCACCTGGGCTTCAGCCTACTCGTCGACATCGACGTCTATGAAGAACCCATCAGAAGGGGTTGCAGGGTCTTCGGTAAAACGTAAATTAAGCAACTTGAGTACAAAGGTACTCAGCAAGACTTACATCAGATCCTACATACATGCACATTATCAAGAAGGGATGGTGGGGTTATTGCAGCAAGCCAGCTTTGACTCTTGGCTAAGCTATCTTACGAGACGCAACTTGAAATGGTTTTGCGCACTACCGAGGATCCACCTCTGTCATCCTACAGAAGAGCCATCCTCGGCACTCACGCTTATCTTGAGGCTTTTAGTAGTATCCATTTACTTGTCTATGAACTGTATAGGCAACCAAGTAGTCCTTTACCGCGGACGTGGCTATTCGAGATGATGTTAACCCTGCAGGGGTGTACTCCTTCATACACGCTCTCACCACTTACTGCCGTTTACACGACATGTACTCGGCAACCTTCAAGCGGAAGCCCAACGTGGGTGTCGGCCATGACCTACCTAAACACCTAAGTCTCTAGTCCAGGTTTATCGCCTATTCAGGATCCATCCGCAGGGAGTCCGACCGAGGTTTCCACATACGGCCCCGAACGATGTGTACAGGGATCCGAGAAACCTAACGGGTGCACGGTATACCGGGCCACGTACCTACCGCATCACAGCCCACCCCGCGGGTCAGCGCTATCCACGGCCTCCAGTAAGCTACAAACACCAGAAACTACTTGCAACTCCTGGAGAGAGGACTAGGGTGAATAAGAAGCCGAGAGGGTCCATTGGTTTCGGGCTCAATGCATGGTAGTAGCTGATTCTTAAATCACACATACAGATCTCAGTGCTTAAGGACGGCTTCAATGAAACAACCCACCATGTAGTCCTACATGGCCTCTCATCAATACCTTGACCAAATCGTGTTCAACACATCACTCTCATTACCGGCATGATCATTTCACTCTAGCCCATCACCCAGATGAACCAGATCTGACACAACTCTAAGCATAGCAAGGTAGGGAAAACACATACACATGGCTCAATCAAATCCTAGACTAGTGGGTTTCATATAGTTAATGTGGCAATGACAGGTCATGCAGAGGAAATGGGTTCAACTATCATAGCACATAGCAGTTTGAATCACGTTGTCTTACTGCAGTAAAAGAGAGCAGAAGCGAGAACATGGGATTGTATCGATATGATCAAATGGTTGGTTGCTTGCCTTGCTGGTCCGTGGACTGGTATTTCTCGTCGTTAGGGTATTCGCGATAATCCTCGGGGGCAGAACCTGCCGCAGAGAGAACCAATACACAATCATCACCAAACAATATGCAACAATATGATGCATGCAGGAGACATGGCAAAATGAGTGTATTGTGCTAATGCAACTAAGACCATATGGGTTTGAACCATTTTGAACCAAAGATTCAAGTTTCAAACTCATAAGTGGCCCTTAATAGTGCTTTAACTTGTTCTGCACTAAACAGCAGGTTAGCTTCCTTAAACATGCATGAAACAAGTACAGATGGATAGATTAGATTTTTCTGGTCATTTTTCATATATAACACTTTGCATTGGGAGCTACAGATTAATTTCTATGATTTTTTGAAGTTTGTGGTATTTTTTGGAATTTCCTGTGTAAGAATAATTCCTGTAAATAAATTACTGCGTCAGGATTGCCTCAGGGTGACGTCAGTGGTCAACAGGACGGTCAAGGTCAAACCTGATAGTGGGTCCCGTGTGTCAGTGCAATTAGTTTAACTAAATTCAATTAGTACTAATCCTAGTTAATTAACAAGGCTGGGGCCCACCTGTCATTGACCCAGGGGGTCAAACTGGGCCCACCCATGGTCAAACGGGGTCAGCGGGCTCAACTCGCCGGCGTTTAGCCGCCGACGAGGCCAAACACGGCGGTGCAGGTGCGGGTTCAACCTACAGGGCACCTTTCAGGGCGCCGTTGGGCTCTATGGATAGCTGGGAGTGAGCCGCGGCGGGTGGTGCAGGTGGTTGGGCTCGGGGTCACCGGAAACGGCGCCGGCGACGAGTTTGGCGGCGGCCGGAGCTCGGGTGAGCTCGGACTCGTCTCTAGGGGGCACGGCGAGGCACGTGGAGTGGTGGGTTTGCTCCTGGGGGTGCGGTAGGGTTAGTGGACAGGGTGGCGCGATCGTTGAGTGGCCGGAGCCTCATTGGCGATGAGCTCCGCAGTGGCGCGTGCGGACGAACTCGGTGTGCTCGTTGTAGTGCACGAGAAGGAGAGCGGAGAGGATAGGGAGGTGGCCCAGCTCACGGTGGTTGCGACGGAGCAGACGGCGAGGTCGGAGACGAGCCAGAGCAAGCGCGTTGACGACGGTGGGCATGGTTACGGCGGCGGGACGGCGGCGGCTACGTCCGCCATGGCGGGAGAGAGCGAAGGAGAGGGCGGGGGGAGAGTAAGGTTTCCAGGGGGTCGGGGGAGGAGTGGGTGATCGACCCAGGCCAGCAAAGCGGTGAGGGGAGGAAACAGGGCGGCGGGCAGCTGCATGGCGCGCGCTGGTGCCGCCGTCGAGCACCTGCCTGCCTGCCTGGCCGAGTCAAGCAGCTCGCTGGAGCGGCTGCTGGGCTAGGCCGGCTAGGTGGGCCTGCTAGTGCGCTGCCAGGTGAGGCCTGGTAGGATCCTCTCTCTCTCTCTCTTATTTCTGGTTTTCTATTTCTCTGTAAGTGTTGGGCTTTATTAAAAATACTAAAACGTTTCCAAAAATCCTGCAAATAATTGTGGGCCCTGTTGAGATTATTCCTAACAGCCCTCACTTAAATCCAGAATTATTTTGGTATTTGAATTATTTTATAGCATTTAAATGCCCAAATGCAAATAGGTAGAGAATTAATCCAGTGACCTTAGGTGTCCTAGAAAATGTGAACCACTTTTGGCAGAGGTTCTGAACCAAGACAAAAATGATGGACATTTTAGAAGGGCATTTTAGGTTCATTGAAAATATTTTTAGTAAACCCTAGTTGGTTTCATAGGGGGCTGGGGGTTCTGTCCTCCCCATTTCAAGTTTCTGATGAATGAAATAACCATGATTCAACACTCTAATGCATGAACTCGCTAAGGTGTGACAATCGATAGGTGACCTTGCAGTTTATAATTGATGTAGTCGTACATTTTGATCTTCCATCATATACGAACATTTTACACCACCATGTGAACATCTATATTTTCGTCTACCATATGGACTGAATTTGAATCAATTTTCCTTATTTGAATACAATTGTTGTCAAGTTAAACGATAATTTAAATATTATCTTGATAACAAAAAACATGCATATAGCAGTAATCATATTTCACTATGCACTACATGTGCCATACGATCTCCAATTCTAATATTTGTATCCATTTTATGTTGAACTCAAATCATAGTACATTTGTCTAGGTATCGAGATGTGCGGGATAATCGAAGCCCTGTTTTCATATGTACATTTTTTGGCTGAATTGGGACAAGTTTTGGTATAAGCTTCTTGCAAAACCGGAGATTCTCTCAACAAGCCTCGTGGTTCCGAGAGGGAACGTGTCACCTTTGTGTGCGAAATGATATACGCTGCCTCCCCCCTGATTTTCTTTACAGAGGCAACATAGAACTATATGAATGCCTTGTTAAATTTTGGAATTATTTCGGGTTCGTTTGGCCTTTTTATACATTAATCGAGTTTCTCGACTTTTAATGTGCATAATCCAAATTTGAACTGCAGGAACATGCTTCGGTGCACCAAAGTTGGTTGAAAAATCACATGTGTGTCCTTGGTTGAATTTCTAGGTCCCATGGAAGAAATGAGAATGAAATTCAAACATCTGGGCGTCGTGACTCAGTCGAGTACATCAAGAAACTTGGATTTTAAATTCATGTAAATCCAAAACTCGTCTGGGAATCATGAAACTTGGCATGGTGTCATGTCATGGCACTAAGATGTTGTGGTAAAATAATGGGCCGATTCGGAACAAGTTTTGGTATAGGGGCCGTTTGGACTATGCCCACATCAGCCCGAGCAAAACGACGGCATGCCAAAATTTTGGCGAAGGAAATAGCCGCCGGGAACTCGCCCACACGCTAGTGCGGAATCACAACGGCTGGCCAAAAAGTTGGTTGTGAGCCAAAAACTTGGCTGCGATCCAAACAATGGCCCAACCTGTGGTCAACGACCAAAATTTTGGAAGGGCAGCTTGGGGCTGCCATACAAATAGCCCCCTATGCTTCTTGCAAACCGAAGCTTCTCTCAAGAAAGCTCGTGGTTCTAAGATGGAACGTGCCACCTTTGAGTGCAAAATGATATACGCTGCCCCCCTTGAGTTTCTTTACAAAGGCAACATAGAAGTACATGAGTGCCCTGTTAAATTTTGGAATTATTCTAGGTTCGTTTGTCATTTTTTATACATTAATTGATTTTCTGGTAATTTAATGTGCATAAGTCAAATTTGAACTACAAGCACATGCTCTCGTGCACCAAAGTTGGTTGAAAAATCACATATTGTCCTTGGGTGAATTTGTAGGTCCCATGCAAGAAATGAGAATAAAATTCAAGCATCTGGGCATCGTGGCTCGGCCGAGAACATTGAGAAACTTGGTTTTAAAATTATTGTAAATCCAAAACACGTCTGAAAATCATGAAACATGGCATGGTGTCATGTCATGGTACTACCATGCTGTGGTAAAAAAATTGGCCGAATATGAACAGATTTTGGTATAAGCTTCTTGCAAACCGAAGCTTCTCTCAAGAAAGCTCGTGGTTCTGAGAGCGAACGTGCCACCTTTCAGTGTGAAATGATATACAGTGTCCCCCTTGAGTTTATTTACAAAGCCAACATAGAACTACATGAGTGCCCTGTTAAATTTTGGAATTATTCCGGGTTCGTTTGGCCTTTTTTATACATTAATTGAGTTTCTGGTCATTTAATTTGCATAATTCAATATTGAACTACAAGCACATGCTCCCGTACACCAAAGTTGGTTGAAAAATCACATATGTGTCCTCGGGTGAATTTCTAGGTCCCACGCAAGAAATGGGAATAAAATTGAGAAACTTGGTTTTAAAATCATGAAACTTGGCATGGTGTCATGTCATGGTAGTACCATGTTGTGGTAAAGAAAATTGGCCGAATAGGAACAAATTTTGGTATAAGCTTCTTGCAAGCCGGAGCTTCTCTCAAGAAGGCTCGTGGTTCTGAGAGGGAACGTGTCACCTTTGTGTGCATAATTCAAATTTGAAATACAAGCACGTGCTCCAGTGGACCAAAGTTGGTCGAAAAATCACATGTGTGTCCTCGGGTAAATTTCTAGGTTCCATGCAAGAAATGGGAATGAAATTCAAAATTCTGGGCGTCGTGGCTAGGCTGGAAACATTGAGAAACTTAGTTTTTTAATTCCTGTAAATCCAAAACATGCATGAAAACAATGAAACTTAGCTTGGTGCCATGACATGGGACCAACATGCTGTGGTAATTTTGCAGTCCGATTTGCAAAGGCGCATACATTAACAATCAACCAAGCCATTTTAGAACAAGTGATGTCACATTACAATCGGAAACACAAGTATTATTGAAACCGTGGGCGTTCTATTTACTACCATTTATGTGCCGCCACGCCTCCACTTTTTTATTAGATAGGAGGCGTCGTGCAGGGTAGCTATTTGAGTACGAGAGGCATCCGATCAGACCACTGCGTGTGCTTATCGGGAGGAGAGCCCTTTGACCTCCATCTGCCGTCCACCTCTCTCCCAAGGTCTCCATTAATGGCGCCCGAGCCTCTGTTTAATGGCGTGGCTATGTCTCACTCGACTAAGATTTAAGAGAGAAAAAAGAAAATCTAAAAGCACGGATCTTGATGTAAGATCTGACGGACCTATATAGCATCTACTGTGACTTATAGCAAGACTGATGAATATAAGGACGACGACGGTGGGTAATAATTGTCTTACATAATTAGGAAGATAATTAAAAAAGCCACATGCGGCTACGCCTAAAATTTACAAGTGCAAAAGAAGAAGGAAGACAAGGATCTGGTTCGCTGATCTCTACTTTCTTGATGCGTTGCTGCGGGCCGCGGGAACTAGTCTCCGCAGCGAGCGTTGATGAGCTCTTTCGTGTCCTCAAGACACTGCTTGAGAGCATCCACGGATACCTCCACCAGCCTTTGGTGCTCGATGCGGAGCATGTCATTCTCGTCCATAAGTTTCTTGATAATGACGCCGGTCCTCTTCAACAAGGCACTAGTCTCCTCATGCTGGTCTGCACTTTGAACGATCTTCACCCTCAGCAGGTCGTGCTTGGCCCAGAGCCTCTCATTGCCCTCCCTTAGTTGCCGGCTGATGCTGGTAGCCTGTTCAAACAAGGCTTTCATGTCGTCGTGCAACCTCGCCCAGCCGGAGATCTAATCCATCTGGCTATGGACGATCGCATGCATGCACCTGTAAGAGTCGTCGCCTGCCCGCGAGACATTTTCCCAGGCCGTCACGGCGTGGCGGGAGATCTCTGCCGCATTAGCGGCACGGCCGGACCAGTCTGCTGCATCGATGGTGCGGCGGGACCTCCGTGCTGCTTCGGCGGCACGGCAGTACGTCTACGCTGCTACTTCCGCGCGGCGGGACATGTCGGCTGCTTTTGCAACAAGGCGGGACATCTCTCGTGCTTCCGCTTCCATGCTCGGCTCTCCCTGGTGGCAATCTCTTGACCTAGAACTCACGATGGCCATGGCAGACGCAAGGGAAGGATGCTGAATGACTTGTTTGTTTTTATGGATGAGGAGTTGAGGAGGAATGTGCAGTCATCTTGGCATAGTAGTATTTATAACCGAGTACTAATACGCTCCTAAGAGGGAAACTGTTTAGGTTGTGAACGGTGTGAACAGGTTTGCAATTCAATATAGCGTGGTAGTAGTAGTAATTTGGAATGTGACGAGGCGCAAGCTCAAAATTTATTGACGGTTCTAGTTTCGAAGTGCGGCACTATTACCGGATGGCGTAACGTGGGCAAGTGTTCTCGGCCATGGTGTAGCATATGCCATGGTAGTTCTTTTTCTACTACTGTCTACGTGCAATAACTGGCACCGTCGTACATATCTTACGGTTAATGGGGCATTCGACGGGATAGCCGCGTGGCGAGCTATAGGTTAGTCTTTTTTACGACGCATTAAACCTATCTCTCGGGACATCTCGCACGCACAATTGTGCCACCCACATACACTTGTACTCTGAGTTTAGTACATTATACATGAAGAAGAGGTGCACGCACGCACTCATCCTCTCACACACGCACCTGTTTTTTCTCGAAAAGGAGGATGATGACCCCGGCCTCTACATCTGGGAGTCACACATGCATCTGTAGCTACGAATTGTAGTGTTCTCAACCATCCGATTGGCTCTATCATAGGATTCACGTTGCTCCTTCTCCTTGAGCTTGAGAAGTTTAAAACGTGGAGGCTAAGCTGGAGGCGCGAGGTTTTGGTTAATGTGCAGGCCACACACGGCACCAACATGACACGAGCTTCATCTGCTTGGTGCGCAGTCTGGTGAGTTGTCCAACACAACCAGGCCCTGCTTGGTATCTGCGCCTCAACTTATGCGCAGAGAAATTAGGGTCGAAGGGAGTACTACTAGTAGTAGTACTACTTTGATGTGTCGCGTCAACTCGCACAAGTATGAAACACTTCGTGAACAAACAAGCATATACTCCCTCCGTTCCAAAATACTACTCTACTTGACTTCCATTTGTCCGAAAATGGATGTACCTATATACTAAAACATGTCTAGATACATCTATATTTTTACAAATGGAAGGCATGTATTGTGGAACGGAGGGAGTTCTTGTCATGAAAATGGATACAAAGGGACATATCTAGAACTAAAATACATCTACATACATCTCCTTTTATCCATTTTGATGACAAGTAGTACTTCTTACCCAAAGGAACTTTATATCCAACAGAAACAAAATATTTGTTCGACTGTTGGAAATTACTGATGTGATGTCAAAATAATTGTTGCATCGCCACCAAAACCCACCATTTATTAAGATAAAGTAAACCGAGCTAATCCCTTTATTAGCATATTACTAAGATAAACAGAAGGCATTGGAGATACATTTAGGACATGAGCTTGTCAATCTGAATGTGGAGGGATACGAGCTTAGCCCCAGCCAGCAGCTTGGGCGAAATTGTGAAGAAGGTCAGCTCCTGCACGGCGACATCGCCGGGATCCTTGCTGCTTGTCACCTCCATTTCCACCTTGATGGCGTCAGTCGTGCCTTTGGGCTCCCCTGACGGGCCGTTCACCCACAGCTTGGCCACTTAGTGCGGTAGTGGGGACGCCCCCGCTCTGATGCAGACGACCAACACGGTGATAGGTGCGCCGATTTCAAGGACGCCACCGACCAAGAAAAACGCACGGCCATCCTCCTTTGCGAACAGCAAGAGCCATGGCTCCGACAGTGCCACTTGCAGCTGGAGCACCTCGCCGTACTGGATCCTGTGCATGGGATGGGATGCGCGGTGCTGATGTGGTGGTAGAGCGCCGGCGGCGGGCCTTCGTAGCCGCAGATGGGCATGGGGCATTTGCAGGGCGCGAGCGAACACACGCTCTGGTGATTGGCGAGCTTGTGGTAAGTGACGTAGAGCCCACAGCCTTTGTGCGAGCACTCCACCCTCACCGAACAAAGTATGGCATCCACCGCCGTGTTCCGCACGTCAAAGCCACCACCACGCTCGCACTTCAGGCACTACCACTGGTTCCCGGGGCACTCGACGCGGCACACCGCGCAGGCCAGGTGCCCTCCCTTGCACTACAGAAATCAACCGAACAACACATCAATCATGAAACATGCACCTTGCTCGATCAGCCGAATGGACGAGGTGTATTCGAACCTCATACACTAGAGGCATCAAGGGGTGGACGCACAAGGGGCAGTGGAGCACGGTGAAGTCCATCGAGACCTTAGAGAGCTCCATCGTCGGGTCCTGTTCTGTCTGCATGGTCTCGCCCTCCTCGTGCACCACCATCTCTCGCTTTAGGGTCGGGGCATTAGAAAGCTTTACCATCACATACTTATACTACTTCAAGGTGCTTAAAATCAACACATGCAAGTATCAAAAGGAGAGTCACGGCATGCATGCATGCGTTTTTATTAGTGCATCGGTAAACACAAATTATTGAAATATATCGAGTGGAGTGCTTTGATGTGTCGCGTCAACTCGTACATCAACGAGAAGTTTGATTATCCTATCCCTCGCGGACTTAACTGCACCTGCCTTTGGTTGTATGACAGGTTGGCCACCCACCTGTCGGGCCCACCTGTCATACACGAGAAGGCAGGAGGATCCCTCCCTCGCCCATGAGCGTGGTGGCTGGCAAGACTAGGAGAAGGTTTCGCTACATGCTCTCCCTCCCGCACGCAGTGGACATGCAACAGTTCAATCGGTGCCAGATGGCCAGAAGCTTACTGTAGTACCCCTCCAGTGCAGTAGTACTCCATCATTGTTCGACTTCCCGAAGAGACGAAGAGCCAAGCGCAGCCCGGATGCTCGTAGGCAGTTTCATGTGTAGACTAGTCTAGGATAGCGTGTATCATGCATGTAAGCTTGAAATCGTTGGGGTCGGCTCCATGCTATGTGGCTGTCTCGAAGTTTTTTTTTAAATTAAAATAGTCTTCTGGCCCTTCCTATCATCTTGGTGATTGTAGTTTGCACGCTCATCTGGTCAATACAGGAATATATATTGTACACTCCGGGTCTTTCAGCCAAGTTTAGAAGAAAGCATGTGGGGCCAGTGCTACGATGTGTCGCGTCAACTCGTACAACGAGGAGAAGCTTGATTTTATTACTACACGCCTTCTCCCTCACCCTTGCGCGTGGTTGCTTGCAAACGAGGACAGGCTTTTGCTTATAGTACTACAACAAGCTATCCCTCCCGCTCACGGTGGACGGACATGCAGTAGCGAATTCGACACTATAGAAGCAGTAGTAGTAACATCGTTGTCCGTCTTCTCGAAGAGGCAAAGAGCCAAGCGCAACCCGAACGTGGCAGTTGCGAACATTGGAGCACGCATATAGCCAGGCTCTTGCATGAGACAAAATTGCTATGTGAGCCCAGTATTGTACTAGTACGTACTACTACTTGCTAGTATAGCCCTGTAAACCAGAAAGGAGTATTTCCCTTTCTAGAGATTTCAACAAGTGACTAGACTATACCGAGACGGGGTACAAATGGAGGAAAATGAGTGAATCTGCACCGTACATAAATACATAGTTCTCTCATTTTCCTCTCCGAGGTGCACAATATTGAGTATACTGACTAGTCTCTTTTTGACACGCATTTACTGTTTTTTTGACACAGTACAGATGCAAGCGCTCATATACATGCACATACACTCACCCCTATGAACACAGACACGCACACCCTACCCCTATGAGCACCTCCGAAAGACTGAGCCGGCACTATCATCTTGAAATTTACGAAGTCACCATAGGCACCTCGTCGTCGATGGGTATGTCTCCTAACACGCGATAGATGCGAGTGGCAGTCGCCTCCATAGGTGCTTGAATGCCAAGGAGGGAGAGGGTAGCGGTTCCCAAGACGTTGAACGGTCCATGATGCATCCTCAATTACGTGTAGATGAAATTAATTGGAGAAGCAGAATAGAGCCAGCACGATGTGAATGCAAAAGAGTTTGGACTCTCATATAAAGGCGCCCCACCACTCCAATCCATCTACTCCTAAGTCTCTGCGAAACACTGCTCACTCCAATCCAAGACCAAGTGACCAGAAGCCACAAGCACCTATATAGGCGATGGACGCGAGCGGCCGTCGGTTGTGCCAAATCATCCAAGGCACCGGCCTGTGGCCCCGCACCACGCAGCAATTCCAGACGGTGCTGGCGACCGCCAGAATCGTAGCCCTCGCAGACGCCGGCTTCGCCTCTTGCATAGATGACATGATGGTCAACTCCATCCGCAAGTTCACCGCTGTCAAGAACAATGCGGACTACCTTGCCATACTGCTCCAGCACGCGCGCTCAGGCTCCTCATTGCCTGCCACCGTCATCGGCCTCCATGGTGACGAACTCTTTCAAACCCTGCAGGTGCCGGAGGTCATGACGAAGAATGTGCACCTTGAGGCCGCGTTCGCCGCGCAGCGCCTCTCCATGCAAGAAACCGTCAACCTGCACATCCACGTCTACGAGGAAATCGTCTACATAGGCCACTACAAGGCAAGCGAGGACAGAAAGACGTTGGCCTTCTTGCAGCAGCTGGAATCTTTGGACACCATTGTTCAGAAGCACGTCGACCTGGCCACAAAAGCCACTGCTACTTTGGCGCCGTTTGGTGGTCCGGCGCCCTGAGTCGAGGAGGTGGACGTCGACGATGGATGCATCTCTTCTTCTTCCCTCCTGTAACCAGCACTACATCGCCTTGTGGCCTTAATGTTTTATTAGTATAGTACTCCCCCCGTTCCCAAATATAAGTCTTTCTAAAGATTCCAGCAAGTGACTACTACATACAGAGCAAAATGAGTGAATCTACACTTTAAACTATGTCTACATACAACTGTATGATGTATTCCATTTGAAATAGTATCTAAAAAGGCTTATATTTAGGAACGGAGGGAGTATATGGCATTTTTATTCTAGTCGTAACATTTTCACTATGAGGTGGGGCCGCAGTTGAGCAAACCCACCCCGCCCACCGGGCGTCGGCCGAGTTTAGAATTAGAAGAGAGAAACAAGGGAGGAGAGCTAGCTGTAGCATGGACGCTATTGTCAGATGGGACTCGTGTTGATAGAATATGAGTACTCAGCACGCGTACCTCTTTTTTTGAGGGAAAAATAGTCGTATGTCTAGTACAACTAGTTGGGTGCGTGCGACCTACCGTTGTCATCACTTTAGGTCTCTTTTTCGAACCACAACTATGCTTCACAGTACATATTTTTTCATGCATTTATCCTCCTATATGTGCTCCTAGGCTATTTCCACGTTCTCCCATTCGCCGACATGTGGGACATAGAGCATCTGGGTCGTAGTGCATGCACGATTTGGAGCATATGCCGGGGTACTGTACATTTCGGACCTCGCGGATTAGATGCAAACCCCCTGCAGAAGAATAAATAAATAAACGAATTACTACATGAAACCGGATTAGTTTCGTAGAAACAAGAGCACGTTCATTAAATTTTGGTCATAACACGTTTATAAAAAATGACCGGACCTAAACAAGTCTAAGGGCCTCTTTGACTTTCCCCGCAAAAAAGGGCCTCTTTGATTCGCAAGATACTGAAAACACAGGAATGGGAAAGTATGATGGCGATGAACCGAGACAAGGAGAACTCTAACTCAGTTAGAGGTTAGAGTTAGATTGTAACCCTGAACTAACCCTGAACTAACTCTAAACCAAAGAGGTGTATGGATGGCAGGGTTAGATTGACAATAAATGCTCTTTCTCAATCATTTGACTACTTTGGACCCTATTTCCTGCCGGATTTGGTGTGGTCAGCTCTTGTGCAGCCTCCTCCCGCTCACAATTGACATAAACGAACCATCTTTACAAATCAAGCATGCAAAACATGATAATTTGTACTTTGTCCATACAAATGAGATATCCCACTTAAACATACAAGTCGTCAATCAAGCTTCACATAGAAAAACACTCCATGAAACAAACCATGAGCTAACTCATCACAGAAGTCATTCATAGGGAGAGAGTCCGGATCCCCTCACGCACCGAGGGAGGAGCTCGTCATCGTCGCTCTGGAGGAACACTCTGTAGAGCCCAAGCCACGGGTACCCCTCCAACGCCGGCCCTTGCGAGTTGAGGTTGACACCGGCATGGGTAGCAGGGCCGCTTGCCGCCGACTGGTAACTTAATCTTTGGGCCTCTAGAAATAATGCAATCCTGAAACTGAAATTCCTAGAAAGGTGAACTGAATCTTTGGGCCTCTGGAAATAATGCAAGCCTGAAACTAAAATACCTAGAAAGGTGAGTTGAATCTTAGGGCCTCTAGAAAGATTATTACCTCCTCAAGCAGCATAAAACAATTCCATGTGTGCACCACAAATCTAAACCAAGTTTGATCAGGATGTACTTTTCCAAATCAGAATTAGCGCTAGAGCGAGCAAGATCAATGATATGGCTGTGAGACAGAGAAGGAATGAACAAACTCACACCTCTCACGACCTCCCTGGTAGATGCGTCGCCGCCGCACATGACAGAGGGAGAAAAATGACCGGTGAAGGGGGAGCGGGGCGACCTTCGAAGGCCGGAGGGAGAGGGCGTCCAGAGTAGGGCGGCGGAGGCCGGAAGGAGAGAGCGGTCGAAGGAAAGCGAGGGCGAGCGGCGCTTGGGCGGGCGGCCCTATGGGGAACAGAGAGGAGTCATGCGAGAGGGAGGAGCGATCTGGTGCGGGCAGGGGGAGATTTTTTTAGTTCTCTTTTAGTGGGCCCAAGGATAACTAACCAAATTAGAACCTCTCCATCGGGATAGTTTTTTAGCTGGGTTAGAGCAAACTAGCTCAGACTAACCCCTCTTGTTTCGATAATTTGAGGCTATTTCAACCCAAACTAGCTCTAAATCCGGGATCCAAACAAAGAGGAGTAGTACTGTACATGCTACAGTATGGACCATAGCACATTGTTCTTTATTGCCATATCACCACATTGTTTTCTACTACTGGTTCATTGGGCTATTGTGGTTCCCACTACTGGTTCACTAGGCTGCCGTGGTTCGCACTCCTCCGACCTGAGTAGTAGTAGTAGTAGTAGTAGTCTATACCGCATCATTATTTGCTCCTTCTTACTACTATGTACTTCGCCGACATATGGGAGAGCCAGCATCCGGGTCGATGTGACATGCACCAGATTAGAGTGCGGAATGGAAGGAGGCATCACCCCGGTCGTAGCGCCAGTAATTCATGACTATAGTGAGTAGTCATATCACAAGTCTTTCCAGCAGTAACGCGCCGCCAAATCACATAGCCCGGCCTTTCCAGCGGTAAGTTTGAGAATCCACCACTCGCTGACCCTCCTCGCCTTTGTGTCAAACCGCCTACCTGAAAACTGCCGCGCGTACTGCCCGGGAAAAGCCACGCCCTCAACTTTTAACTACGCGAAAATAGTTCGAGCTTGTTCGTTCTATATAAATACTTACTGTATGTTTATTCACCCATGGGATTGTTCAATGAATGGAGGCCGGGGAGCGCAATTGAACAATTCTAGTACTACTACTAGTAAGTAGGATTCGTACAGTAGTCACCTTAAATAGAGAGTTTCTATTCTTTAAGGCCACGTACACAAATTGAAACGCTTGTTGTGGAGAGAAAAAGATAATCACTCCACTATATATGTACGTAGGGGCCTGAGCGCTTGCTTTACAAGGGTTGCTCTCTTCATTCTCTCATCCTCTCCAAATCTAAACAAGACAGCGGTAGCAACATTTTCTCTCTGCTCACCGCTGGTCACAGATCCGGCCGGATCCCTTCGGCCGGTGTGTGTAGAGGACTAAAATGTGCATCGTTCACGCGGTCATCGTCGTTGAGGGAGGAAACCCACAGCTGCCGGTGGGGCCCAATCCTCTGCCCGTGTTGTTGTCTTCGACACAGTGCCGGCTCGGGAGGTCCTCCGACCCTTCCTCCTCCCTGTCGTATTGTGCGCAGATCGGACCTACCGCCGCCGACATCCCGAAGAACCTCAGGTACAAGTTATTCGAAAGTGGCCTTGCTCTACTACCCCAGCTCCCAACGTGTCTGCATGTGCATATTTTTCTACTTCCATCAGCTCTTCCAAATCCACCTAAATTTTTAGTATTATTAGAGGTAAAGCTACTTCATGCATTCGAATCTAGGACTTGGTTCAAAAAACGAAGAAGGGGGGGGGGAATCGTAGCACGAATCTAGGACTTGATTCAAAGAGGAAATAACAGGGGGAAAGTAGTAGAGACCGGGTACCCAACCAGTCTCTCGGTTGAAAAGGGAAATAATGGGAAAACTCCATACAAACTGGATAAGGAACAGATCTATTATTGGTTGAAAAATGGATAGAAAGTGGCGGCTGGTGGATAAGTCAACAGAGTATGTCCAGGATTAGATTTGCTGCCCTCACATAGTAAAAGGTCTCCAGGATTAGATTTGCTGCCCTGACATAGTAAAAGGTCTCCAGGATTAGATTTTATGCCCTCATATAGGAAAAGTTCTCCAGGATTAGATTTGCTGCCCTCACAGTGCATGAATAAACTCTCCATCACCACTTTATGCCTCTTTGTAGGTACATTGTGCCGATGCGTCCACTATTGCATGTCCTTATACCAACCTTTTGCTGTTGTACTGTAAGGGCGCATGTAAAATGAAGCGATCACACCATTACCTTAAGGACATGTCTAACTAGTGTTATTGTTAATCTAATGCCTCCAGTGATATGATGCAATTAAATTGTGTTAACAATTGGTACTCCTGCTGTTTTCCCAAGTATGCTAAGTAAGTTGCTTCTTTACGCTGCTGAGTGACCTGGTGTCCCCATGGTCGCATGCCCTTAAACCAACTCTTTAGCTTTTGTTGATTTACTGTATCTGGTAAAAAGGCAATGCCACCATTAAAGTAATCCCATATTTTACGAATGTCATAGTTGATTGTAATGCTTCTGGTAACATGAAGCATTGCTGACGTTTTAAAATTTCTACTGTCCTTTCATGATTGCCATGAACATAATTAATATGCTTCTTTTCATTTCATGTATGTTTCGTATATTCTTATTGACCAGCAACTGTTTACTTTCTATGTTTTTGTGCAGGTAGGGATATCCATTTCACCTGTTGCTATTCTGACCTTTTAGTGAACTGCACAAAACACTTTCTTTTGGAATGACTGTCTTGTGCACTTCAACTAAAATGTCACGTGGGCAACATCTCTCAATTTTGGTGGAACTGCACAAAATGGTGATTGGAGTTTCCAAAATCTCCATCAAATTCTGCTGGTAATCTCATACAACATTTTATTAGCTTTTGCAAGATGAGCCGTCACTGTCACCACAATGGCACTTTATTTTAGTGGAACTTCACAAAAGGATAAGCAAATTATAGTTGCACCTTACATGAGCAGGACAACCAACCTCAATGTTGCTGATTTTTAGTGCAACTACTAAAGAACAACCTGCCAGCTCACGAGAGCAAGTACTTCTTGCTAGGTGAATGATGCAATCTTTGCTTC
The DNA here is from genome assembly GCF_018294505.1 of Triticum aestivum. Lineage (NCBI taxonomy): Eukaryota > Viridiplantae > Streptophyta > Magnoliopsida > Poales > Poaceae > Triticum > Triticum aestivum. Next base: position 299,939,089 of record NC_057801.1, read on the forward strand.
ATTTCAATTCAACTTCAGAAAAAGGAGCATGAATTGAATCATGGAACTCCAGGCTGGCCTTATCCGAGTGGAGTTGCAGGTTCACCACATCGAGTCATGGCGGTATAGGAACCCTCACACCGGTTGCTTCAACTAGTGCCACTGTTATAGTAATCATGCTCTTTCTTATCTGTGCAAACAGGAATACTGTACTACATATGTTGTGATGGTCATCGAGTCTTGGGTTGTATGAGACGGCTAGCCAAGATGGATTTAATCCCGATATTCACTTTATCAAAAGGCTCTAACGGGTTGGTTTTGAATCTTTCAAGCTGGGAATCAATGAGATGTGTAGGCATCTTTGTTTTAATTATTATTTGAATCTTATTTGTTGGTTCTGAATCTTGGAAGCTGGGAATCAATGAGATGTGTAGGCATATTTGTTGTACTTATTATTTGAATCTTATTTGTTGGTTCTGAATCTTGCAAGCTAGGAAACACGGCATGATGATGCAGAGGACAACAACCATAACAAACTGTTCAAATTTGGTAGTATTTTCTGTGTGAAAGTGGGGCAAATGCGCTGATCATGTGTGTCCTTAGAATAATAATTCTAATTGTTGTGCATGTTGATCCTATGGCACTGATAGAACGAGCCAATGCATTGCTTGTTTTAAAAATACATTTTAATTAAAGCTAATTAAATTTAAGTAAAGTGACCACAAACACTTGTTATTACAGTACCAATACAAACCCACTCATGAACCAACATGTGTGGCCGGAATAGGAGGGGTAGTAACTATTGTTTCCTATACACACTCAGTTTACTGTGGAATCAAGTTCCCCAAGAGCTGAAAAATGAACTGCCGCTGCCGCCTACTCACTCGTTCACTTGATGAGACTCCAATGGTGATCCGAGGGTTGAGCCTGCTGGATATGGACTTCAGCAAGGAGTTCACCTTTGAGTTCTCCGTTCCGTCCCATGGCGGCACCAAGTTGAATATGATGTACACCAACGATCTGGACTCGATGAAGCTCTGCCTCGCCGAGTTCAAGCAGTACCTACAGGACGAGAAAGCACAAGGTCGCAGGACTACACCTTGTGCCCATCCATTCGTCTCCTGACAGGGACCAGCGGATCACGGTCGCCCAAGTATGCATGCGAGACGAGGTTCTCGTATACCACTACTATAGAGCCATCAGAGGTTCTTGAGCATTCGCCGTTTCATCGACAGCGCCGACTGCACCTTCGCTACGGTGGAGAGATGGAAGAACGCGACGATTCGGCCATCTGGTGCAGCAAGCTTGTTGACATCCAGAAGTAATACATGATCATAGGTAACCGGCAAGAGAAGTACTCCGTGGTTGACCTTGCTGAGACCATCATCAACCCCTGCTACGCCAACATGAATGTAGACAACGATACCAAGGAGCTCCACCAGCGACCCTGTATCCGAACAAGTCAACCCTCGTACTCCCCTCCGCCTGCGTCTGCCCCCGCTCTGGTTTGTTCGGTCCACGGTCTCGACGTCGTTGTCCACCTTGGTGCTCTTGCCATGGCGCCGCCGTCTGTCGTTCGCCACATGGTTAGCAAAATAAGAGGAATCGGGAGACAACCGTTCGTCAAGAGGCTGACAGTCCCGGGCCCACCAGGTCCATGGCCTAGGTGTAACGCCCCGAAACCGACGCTCCAGATGCCTTCCATGTTTTTCGAGTTCGTCGTGTGATTTATTTTGTTTGTTGCATTCATCATCGCATCATCCGCATTGCATCCACATGTATTCATAAAACTCATGGTCCGTTCGTAGTTGCCGCGTCTCTCCGTTGTTATCGTTGTCCGTTCTGAGTCCAACCTAATGCTTGACCTCATTCGCCTAACCTCTCTTGCCAGCTCGCAGCCCCCTCGCTTGGGTCCGAAACTCCCCCGAACCCGAATCGGGTTGTCGTTACTGATGGGTCCAGATCATCCCCAAACATCTATAAAACATCTCCGTTTTCTTAATTGGACGTCCTAACCTATTTTACTCAACTGTCCGATTTCGATCCGAGGGTCATTCTAGCCCCTTCCTAAAGTTCTTTTACTATATAAGCAAACCAACCCTAGATCCTAGGAACCTTGTCCCATCGATCCCATCGTGTCGCTGCCACTCCTAACGTCCCCTCTTCCTCGGGATCCCCTCCCGATCCAAAAATCCACCCGCTCTCCCTCGATTTCCCTAGCGAGCCAACCACCACAGCACAGCCTCTCCGGCTCGAGGGCCTCCGCGCCGTCTTCGTCAAGCGTCAGGAGCTCGAGCCCCTTCTCCCGCACTCCCGGTCCACCTCCGTCGCGTTGCTCCGGCAAGGAGCCGACCGGAGCATCTTGTCACCAACCCTCGCAGGCATCCCCCAGCCCCTTGCCAAAGATGAGTGCCCCGACAGCCCTGCTCCCTTTCCCCTCCTGCTTCTGTTTTTTCTCTCTCTCTCTCACGCTGCTCTCTCTCTCTCTCTGTTGTCTTTGCAGCGCCGCCATGGATGGCCTCCCGTAGCTCCCACTCGTTGCGCCGCCGTGGTACCCGGCCGATCCGCGACGAAGAGCCTCAGGCCCGTCCAGCCCCTTCGTCCCTCGATGTCGGGCACCTCGTCGTCGCGCCGAGCCTCAGCTGCCGCCTCGCACGCCCACGTTGACCTCTCCCCTTGCCAAGCAGCTCGAGGCCCTGCCTCCTCCTCCTCGTCGTCCGCGTCTTACGCGCCAAGCCCCGTCTCCGTCTGGCCGGCAACGAGCAGTAGCTCGCCAGAGCACGAGCTCCATCGGGTCCGCCTCCCTCTGCCTGTCCCCCTCCTTCTCTTATCTCTTTCCTCCCTCCCTGCCACTTCTCTGAATTTATTCCCCCGCCATGTAGTTGCTGCTCCCGCCCCTGGCCTGCTACGTTCGACACCGGAGACTGCCTGATCCAGCCGTGCTGGGCCGGATTGTCACAACCCTAGAATTTGTTTGTCATTAGTTGCATTAAGGCATTCATGCATCATGTTTAAAATTCATGAAACTTGAAATGGGGATGACAAACCCTAGCACTAAATAAAATGCAATTAGGATCAAAATAAAAATATTTTCAATAAACCCAGAATGCCCTTTAGAAAAGTTCATTATTTTTGTTAAAGGTGAAAACCCCTGCCATCAATGATGCACATATTTCTAGGGCATTCTGGATTTTTGAATTAAATCCTATTGTATTTGACCTTGGGCATTTAAATACTATAAATAATTTAAATGTTCAAATAAATGTTGGAAATTGTTAAGGGTCACTGAAATAATTCAGAAAGCACCCATAATTGTTTCCAGGATTTTATAAAATGATTTGATATTTTAAATCAAATCAAAACAAACTACAGAAAATAGAAAACAGAATTGAATAGAAATAAGAGAGAGAGAGCAGAAGATCTTACCTGGCGCTCACCTGGTAGCCCACCTGGCCCAGCAGCACGGCCCAGCCCATCTCCACTCCCCCTGTCGTCTTCCTCCTCACCAGAAGGCCCGAGGCGTGGCGCGCGCCCGAGAGGCCTCGGCCACCTCCTGCTTCCCCTGGCCACCTCCTGCTCCTCCCCGAGCCCTCTAGCGACACCACGCACCCCTCCTGGAACCCGCCGCTCACTCTCTCGTCCCGATCCTCTCCTCTGCTCTCTCTCCCTCTCACCCGAACGGAGCCACCGCCGCCGACGAGCGTCGCCGTGGCCACAACCACTGCCTCGCCTCGTCGTTGCACCCAGAGGCTCCGCCTCGACCCCCTCTTCCTCTCCACCAACCCATGCCCCGCTGGACGCCCTGCATCGCCGCCCATGCCGTCTTCCCCATCTCTGGCCGCCGAGGATCGCCGTCGTCAAATTCGTCGCCGTTCGGCCTTCCCCGAGCTCGCCGTCCACCTCTACGGGATCCACGTGAGCTCCACCCTGTTTCCCCTCCTTCGTTTTGCTCGTTCCCGTGCCATAGCACCCCCGCCCACATTCCCGAGCACCGCCGTCCGCCATGGCCGCGTAGCTCTCCTGACATGAGCCCCTCTGCTCGAACCCGTGGCACCAGCGTGCTTCTGGTGGCCCGCGGATGCCATCTGGACCATCAGCTCCTCCCCTAGCGCGCCGCAGCCCCAACCCCGCACATGGCCGAACTCCGGCCGCCGTCTTGGAGCTCGCCGTCGTTGGATCCGGCCATGATAGACCCGGCCTCCACCACCACTAGATGCGCGCTAGTGAGGGCCTCCTCCCTGTGCCCTTCTCTTGCCCAGCCGCCATCTGTAGCGAAGTCCCGGCGAACATCCGCCGCGTTTCGGGTCGCTGCCGGCCGAACTCCGGTGGCCAGTGACGTGGCGCTGTCATTAGCCACTAATGACGCACTAACCAACACCCTAGGCCACTGACTGTGGGCCCCACCCCTGGTCAAACCCCAGTCAGCGCTGGGTTTGACCGGGATTAGGTCCTTTGTAACTAACGTGTGGCCCCCACATGTCAGGTTTGACCTGGGGCGCCCAGTTGACCCTGCTGACGTCACCGTGACATGGTGCTGACGCCATAATTCATTTCTGGATTTATATTATTCAGGAAATTCCAGAAAATTATAAAAACTTCTAAAAATCATAGAAATTCAACCGTAACTCCAAATGAGATAAATTATATATGAAAAATGATCAGAAAAATCCAATCTGTCCATCTGTACTATTTTCATGCATGTTAGAACAACTTATAGGTGCTGTTTAGCACAAATCATATAAATGGCATTTGAATAATCACATATGGAGTTTGAATTTGAATCTTATATTCAAACCAACTTCATTTAATCTGTTGCTAGTTGCAATAGCTCAAAACACATTCATATTGCCATGTCATGAGCATGCATCATATTGTGCATTGCATTGATTGTATTTCTTCTTTGTTGCCGGTAGCTGTTCCCTCCCGGTAGAGGATGTTCCGACGTTGTGATCGTTGACACTGATGAAGACTCAATGTTATCTTCAGAAGTGCCAGGCAAGCAAAACCCCCTTGTTCATTCCGATACAATCCCACTCTCTCGCTCCTGCTATCTTTTACTGCATTAGGACAACATCGATTCATCTGTTACTTGCTGCGGTAGCTGAACCCCTTTATCCTCTGCATGACCTGTCATTCCACAGTAATTAGATGAAACCCACTAGCATGAGTAGGAGTTGTTTGAGCCCTGATGTGCCTACTCATTCATGCTTGTTTGTCATGCCTGCTACTGCTTAGAGTTGAGTCAGGTTTGATTCATCCGGGATGAATCAGAGGTGTGTGAACATGTCCTGCAGTGTGTGAGCTAAGCGTGTGAACACGATTTGGTAAAGGTAGCGGTGAGAGGCCATGTAGGAGTACATGGTGGGTTGTCTCATTGCAGCCGTCCTCAGGAACTGAGTTCTGTGTTTGTGATCCATGATTCAGCTACTACCATGCATTGGGCCCGAAACCAATGGACCCTCTCGGCTTCTTAATCACCCTTGTCCTCTGTCCAGGAGTTGCAAGTAGTTTCTGGTGTTTGTAGTATGCTGGAGGCCGTGCGCAGCGCTGACCATAGGGGTGGGCTGTGATGCGGTAGGCACGTGGCACGGTGTACCGGGCGCCCGTTTGGTGTCTCGGGAACCCTGTTCACATCGTTTGGGGCTGTGAGCGAAACTCCGGCTGGATCTCCTCATGGATGGAACCCGAATAGGCGATAAACCTGGACTAGAGACTTGAGTGTTTAGGTAGGCCGTGGCCGACACCCACGTTGGGCTTCCGCTTGAAGGTTGCCGAGTACATGTCATGTAAACGGCGGTAAGTGGTGAGAGCGTGTGTGAAGAAGTACACCCCTGCAGGGTTAACATCATCTATTCGAATAGTCGTGTCCACGGTAAAGGACTTCTGGGTTGCTTATATCAGTTCATAGACAAGTGAAAGTGGATACTCTAAAATACGCAAGATAAGCGTGAGTGCTAGGGATGGCGTTCTCGTAGGGAGACGGGAGCGGTTCCATAGTGGTGTATTGGTTGGTGAATATGTGGACTCGTGTGCGCCACCTGAAGAGTTACTTGCAATCATAGTTTAGGTTAGCCACTGAGTCAAAGCTGGCTTGCTACAGTTAAACTCCACCATCCCCTTTGTTGATAATGATGCATATCTAGTTAGTTTTGATGTAAGTCTTGCTGGGTACATTTGTACTCACGTTTGCCTATTTTATGTTTTTGCAGAGAGACTACGGTCTCGCTACTAGTTCCGCGTGGACTTCGACGTTTAGCTTGATACCTCAGCTACGATCTTGTGCCCTTGGGAGGATCTGGTAGATAGTCAGGCTTCTCAGCCTTTTTCATTTATAGTTGTCTGTACTCAGACATGTTAAGCTTCCGCTTGTGCTTTGATTTGTATGCTCTGAGTGTTGGGTCATGGGACCCCTGTTTGTAATATCTCGCTCCTCGGAGCCTATTGAATAAATTACTTGAGTCGTAGAGTCATTTTGTGATGCCATGTTGTATTGCACATATCGAGCATATTGTGTGTATGTTATTGAAATGCTTGGTATGTGTGGGATCTGACAACCTAGTTGTTTATCCTTGGTAGCCTCTCTTACCGGGAAATGTCTCCTGGTGTTTCCACTGAGCCATGGTAGCTTGCTACTGCTCCGGAACACTTAGGCTGGCCGGCATGTGTCCTTCGTTCCTGTGTCTGTCCCTTCGCGGAAATGTCACGCGATGAATACCGGAGTCCTGTTAGCCCGCTATAGCCCGGTTCACCGTAGTCCTGCTAGCTCAGTGCTATAGCCTGGATTCACTCGCTGATGACCGACACGTTCGATGTTGGGTCATGGATGCCTGTCCCTGTAAGTTTGTGCCACTTTGGGTTTACGACTAGCCATGTCAGCCCGGGCTCCTTATCATATGGATGCTAGCGACACTATCATATACGTGTGCCAAAAGGCGCAAACGGTCCCGGGAAAAGGTAAGCCGACACCCATGGGAGTACCGTGCGTGAGGCCGCAAAGTGATATGATGTGTTACATGCTAGATCGATGTGGCATTGAGTCGGGGTCCTGACAGCGTTGGTATCAGAGCTTGACTGTCTGTAGGATTACCAAGCCAAACTGGTCGGAGTTGAGGCTAGAAATTCTTTAGTTATATAAGGGAATTGATTGTTGGATGGAACGTAAGGCTCTTTTTACTCCTTATACCTCATGGCCCTCTGATCTGAGTCATCTTATCTTTCCTACGGGGATTAAGGAACTAGGCTTTCTTTTCTTTCTATCAGGATCACGTGTTACTAATCCGTAGACTTATAGATTGTTGGACTTAAGCCTCAGTTCAGTTTCTACCTCTGTATGTTAATTATTGATCTCGAAACCTTGATATTGTGCTTCTGAGTGGTTATGCCACCATTTTTGTGAATGTCTCAAATCTTTTCTGAGCATTTACAGCCGTTATGCTGTCCGAGTCATCCCAGGTTTCTAAATAGTCTGATGCATTTGCAAAATCCTTTTCCCTCTGGTTTCGGTGTTCCTTTATGCCAGCTCAATCACACTAATTGTTGAGTTGAGGTATTCTTTTGCCTTGACATTTATGTGGGAGTTATTATTATGACCCTAGGTGTCTTAGGGGATCATCTAGTAATTTAGCCATGATTTGTGTCCCAGTGTGATGCTTCTGGCCTTTACTCCCGAAAGCATCCCGTGATGCTACTTAGGAGTAGGTATTCTATTCCTGGGTTCTTGAACCCGAGATTCACCCTACTTACATCATGTTGATAGTAATTGCTAGTGCCTTTAGGATATTAGTAACCTTGCGATAGTTCTCGAGGTTCGTGGTATATCGTTCTTCCAAATACCATGAACTGCTTATGGCAGAAGTTCCTCGCTGTTCGAAAGATCACAATCAGAGTGCTCCTGATGAGTTCTCGATTCTATTTTGTGACTCTGCCAGCTCAACCTTTCTGCATGGGTTATCCGGAAGAATTATGTTGACCCTGGTTCGACATACTAATCTATGCATCCACAACTCAGAAAGTTATATGTTCCTTTGAGTTGTCTCTCTTTAGTTGCATTCTGACCCTCGTCTATCAATTGATAGTCAAGATTATGTGTGCATTCGTTCATCGATGCCTATTACTCTTGTGGTCTGTCAAGCCATTCTATTCTGGAATGACTAGGAGAAACAAACTCCAGTACCTCTTCCATATCCAGGATTGGGTCAAAGAAGTTGTGCTCCGCAGAACAAATTGCTAATCTAGCTTTTGCTCTGTTCTACCTTGGAGTATTACCATCTTTTATATCGGGATTGTTATGGGAATTGCACACCATCCTATGGACTCTTGGTATAGTGATACATCTCGCCATCATTACTCATTCCTCGGTTCCGTGTGGTTATAACCGGAATGTCGACATGTGAATCGTGATGTGTGAAATCAATACTCCTTGCAACCTTGTTGCTTGGTAGTTAAAGGACAATAATTTCATTCTTAGCATGTTGGTTAGTGAATCATCATTCTAAGATTGATCGTGCTACCTAGTCCATTCTCCTGGTTCACTCCTTGATCGATGAGTTAGGATTATTTCAAATTCTTGCCCTACTGATCATATCGTCTTGCCCTGGAAAGCAAGATTGTTCTCAATCTTAGTAACATACCAGTGGTTCGTGATTTTCCAAAGATCTTCTCGGAAGTATTACCAGGTTGTCACCTGACCGCTGTGTTGAGCTTGTGATCAAGTTGGGTTCTTGTGAACCACCCTCTCTCCAAGATCGGTGTTAGATATCCCTGAGCTAGTTGGTTAAGCTAGACAACAACTTGGAGAGTTGGAAGATAAAAGCTTGCCTGACTTAGTTCGTTCCAAAGGGATATTCTTGTGTAGTGTGTGTTGAAGAAAGATGATATCTTCATCGATTGGTCCCTATGATTAGTTGCTGGACCTATTGTCTTATCAACCCTTTGATTTGAGTGTGGGCTATCGTCAAATCAAATCAGTACCAACGATGCTCGTAATGTTGTCTTACTCGTGGTTGATCCCTCGAGCGTACACCATTACATCTTTGGTATGACCAATGCTATCACCGTGTTCACATGATGGTGGAAGTCCAGTGATATGGAAATTCCGATGAGTTGTTGTTGAGCCCATCAGTAGCATTTTGTCTCCCCCCATGAATCATGTTGAACATTAAGCTAGTGTTGGAAACCTTTGAAAGCATTTGTTCATGCTAGCTCATGAAGCATATGTTTGGATGAAGAAGTGACTTCCTCTAGTTCATGTGCATTTGATGCAAGTTGCCGCCGTGGACTCGAGAAAGTCAATGTTGCTTTCTTTGGAATCATTCCAAATCAGTCATGCACACGTGCGAAGAATTCTGTGGTTTGAAGACTTGCAACCTTCAATCTATATGTATCCCTAACACACCAAGCCACTGATTGATTTGTTCAAGGAGAAGGAGTTCCTTCATAAGAGCTAATCCGGACTTATGTAAGGACTTCGATACCCTCGTTGATGGTTCCCCCTCCTGAACTCGGTAGTGTTTTATTATAAGACTACTTTGTGGTCATGTTTCTCTTGGACAACATGTTCACATGTTGTAGCAGAACCGGCTCGTGTTTTTGGAGCTTTCTATCATAGTTCACTCCCCGAGAATCTCGCAGCGTCATCTCCTCGATTTGTGTTGCAAACTTTCATTTTTCTTCTTAGACTCGATGAGTCTGGAATATTCTGACACCAACCAGATCTGAATCTCAGGCAGATGTGATGGTTGGAACATTTCCCAAGAACTATAATATTGGTCTCGCGATAACCGGTAAAGTGGATGTCGTGGCCAACACACCCAGTCGGAAGACCTGTTATTATAATATCTTGATTGAGGAAGTTGGCCACCTCCCCATAAGGATCTCGTAGAACTTATTCTAGTAGTTGTTACTATGGATTTTTGTGTTCCCGAAGTCCGACCTTTTTACTTGATGTTTTAGATATCAAACCATATCTATGAATGGGTTACACTAGCACATCAAGGAGAACATTAGAAGCGGAGTGCTAAATGTCTCTCGGTCGATCATCCAGATTTTATTTCCTTGGCCCCGCCAAGGGTGAAATCTGAGAAGGTGTTATCTTCCTTTGCGTCTGCATCCTCCATCACCATTCATCATGGTAGTAAGTTGTGTTACCGGACCCTTGACACGGATGTTGGTAAAACCTTGATGATTATGGAATTGCTCAAGTTCTTGAGAGCACGCGCAAGTGCTAGGTTTGATCATCGGCATTAACTATATAGCGCTCTCAGTTTCCTCGGTTATGCTATAACCATTCCAATAGTGGAATAACTCTCTATTGTTGAGCCTCTCCCAAGTTACTAGAATCATTCCCATCATTTGCATTTTGTTCCCAGCTTTCACCGCCAATGTGCCATTCTACCATGGGTCTCTTCCATTTCCGGTGATAAGCAAATTTATCCATTACGTTGTCTTCAACAAGGTAATCCACATCAGCCAAGTCCGAGTATGCCATTCTACCGACCCCCTCCAAACGATTGCTCGAGAATTGCCTTAGGCTGGTTTAAAGAGTCTCAATGATCTCTGAATCAAAAGTAATTCTTTTCGCCACTTAAGGGGATATTTCTACGAGTCACCTTCCCTAAGGTGCATCATTATGGTATCATGGAAACTCAACTCCTCGCTACGTTGACAACCGTTCACCACCCTCTTAGGTGTGGAATTGTGGTCTACCTAGTGAACCTTCGTCATCTGCTTCACTCCATTCCTATGGATGTGTGCTTTGCCTCTCAGCTCGAGAGATGTTGCTATGTCTCAATCCGTGGGTTAATCCTGAGTTGTTCGACGTTCGAGAAGAACAATTCTTTTAGGGTCTTCCCTTTCCTCTCGTTGTCATGATAGCTGGAGTTCTCAGAGCAAGACTTCGAGACAATGATGGTGGACGAATCAACGTCCATTTGAAGTGCAACTGGATCATGAAGATTGTGCTAGTTTGCGTTCCCCCTTCACCTTACCCTACGCTTGAATCTCGGGACGAGATTTTTGTTTAGTGGGGGTGAGTTGTCACAGCCCTAGAATTTGTTTGTCATTAGTTGCATTAAGGCATTCATGCATCATGTTTAAAATTCATGAAACTTGAAATGGGGATGACAAACCCTAGCACTAAATAAAATGCAATTAGGATCAAAATAAAAATATTTTCAATAAACCCAGAATGCCCTTTAGAAAAGTTCATTATTTTTGTTAAAGGTGAAAACCCCTGCCATCAATGATGCACATATTTCTAGGCCATTCTGGATTTTTGAATTAAATCCTATTGTATTTGACCTTGGGCATTTAAATACTATAAATAATTTAAATGTTCAAATAAATGTTGGAAATTGTTAAGGGTCACTGAAATAATTCAGAAAGCACCCATAATTGTTCCAGGATTTTATAAAATGATTTGATATTTTAAATCAAATCAAAACAAACTACAGAAAATAGAAAACAGAATTAAATAGAAATAAGAGAGAGAGAGCAGAAGATCTTACCTGGCGCTCACCTGGTAGCCCACCTGGCCCAGCAGCACGGCCCAGCCCATCTCCACTCCCCCTGTCGTCTTCCTCCTCGCCAGAAGGCCCGAGGCGTGGCGCGCGCCCGAGAGGCCTCGGCCACCTCCTGCTTCCCCTGGCCACCTCCTGCTCCTCCCCGAGCCCTCTAGCGACGCCACGCACCCCTCCTGGAACCCGCCGCTCACTCTCTCGTCCCCATCCTCTCCTCTGCTCTCTCTCCCTCTCACCCGAACGGAGCCACCGCCGCCGACGAGCGTCGCCGTGGCCACAGCCACTGCCTCGCCTCGTCGTTGCGCCCAGAGGCTCCGCCTCGACCCCCTCTTCCTCTCCACCAACCCATGCCCCGCCGGACGCCCTGCATCGCCGCCCACGCCGTCTTCCCCATCTCCGGCCGCCGAGGATCGCCGTCGTCAAATTCGTCGCCGTTCGGCCTTCCCCGAGCTCGCCGTCCACCTCTACGGGATCCACGTGAGCTCCACTCTGTTTCCCCTCCTTCGTTTTGCTCGTTCCCGTGCCGTAGCACCCCCGCCCACATTCCCGAGCACCGCCGTCCGCCATGGCCGCGTAGCTCTCCTGACCTGAGCCCCTCTGCTCGAACCCGTGGCACCAGCGTGCTTCTGGTGGCCCGCGGATGCCATCTGGACCATCAGCTCCTCCCCTAGCGCGCCGCAGCCCCAACCCCGCACATGGCCGAACTCCGGCCGCCGTCTTGGAGCTCGTCGTCGTTGGATCCGGCCACGATAGACCCGGCCTCCACCACCACTAGATGCGCGCGAGTGAGGGCCTCCTCCCTGTGCCCTTCTCTTGCCCAGCCGCCGTCTGTAGCGCAGTCCCGGCGAACATCCGCCGCGTTTCGGGTCGCCGCCGGCCGAACTCCGGTGGCCAGTGACGTGGCGCTGTCATTAGCCACTAATGACGCACTAACCAACCCCCTAGGCCACTGACTGTGGGCCCCAGCCCTGGTCAAACCCCAGTCAGCGTTGGGTTTGACCGGGATTAGGTCCTGTGTCACTGACGTGTGGCCCCCACACGTCAGGTTTGACCTGGGGCGCCCAGTTGACCCTGCTGACGTCACCGTGACGTGGTGCTGACGCCATAATTCATTTCTGGATTTATATTATTCAGGAAATTCCAAAAAATTATAAAAACTTCTAAAAATCATAGAAATTCAACCGTAACTCCAAATGAGATAAATTATATATGAAAAATGATCAGAAAAATCCATTCTATCCATCTGTACTATTTTCATGCATGTTAGAACAACTTATAGGTGCTGTTTAGCACAAATCATATAAATGGCATTTGAATAATCACATATGGAGTTTGAATTTGAATCTTATATTCAAACCAACTTCATTTAATCTGTTGCTAGTTGCAATAGCTCAAAACACATTCATATTGCCATGTCATGAGCATGCATCATATTGTGCATTGCATTGATTGTATTTCTTCTTTGTTGCCGGTATCTGTTCCCTCCCGGTAGAGGATGTTCCGACGTTGTGATCGTTGACACTGATGAAGACTCAATGTTATCTTCAGAAGTGCCAGGCAAGCAAAACCCCCTTGTTCATTCCGATACAATCCCACTCTCTCGCTCCTGCTCTCTTTTACTGCATTAGGACAACACCGATTCATCTGTTACTTGCTGCGGTAGCTGAACCCCTTTATCCTCTGCATGACCTGTCATTCCACAGTAAATAGATGAAACCCACTAGCATGAGTAGGAGTTGTTTGAGCCCTGATGTGCCTACTCATTCATGCTTGTTTGTCATGCCTGCTACTGCTTAGAGTTGAGTCAGGTCTGATTCATCCGGGATGAATCAGAGGTGTGTGAACATGTCCTACTGTGTGTGAGCTAAGTGTGTGAACACGATTTGGTAAAGGTAGCGGTGAGAGGCCATGTAGGAGTACATGGTGGGTTGTCTCATTGCAGCCGTCCTCAGGAACTGAGTTCTGTGTTTGTGATCCATGATTCAGCTACTACCACGCATTGGGCCCGAAACCAATGGACCCTCTCGGCTTCTTAATCACCCTTGTCCTCTGTCCAGGAGTTGCAAGTAGTTTCTGGTGTTTGTAGTATGCTGGAGGCCGTGCGCAGCGCTGACCGTAGGGGTGGGCTGTGATGCGGTAGGCACGTGGCACGGTGTACCGGGCGCCCGTTTGGTGTCTCGGGAACCCTGTTCACATCGTTTGGGGCTGTGAGCGAAACTCCGGCCGGATCTCCTCATGGATGGAACCCGAATAGGCGATAAACCTGGACTAGAGACTTGAGTGTTTAGGTAGGCCGTGGCCGACACCCACGTTGGGCTTCCGCTTGAAGGTTGCCGAGTACATGTCGTGTAAACGGCGGTAAGTGGTGAGAGCGTGTGTGAAGAAGTACACCCCTGCAGGGTTAACATCATCTATTCGAATAGCCGTGTCCGCGGTAAAGGACTTCTGGGTTGCTTATATCAGTTCATAGACAAGTGAAAGTGGATACTGTAAAATACACAAGATAAGCGTGAGTGCTATGGATGGCGTTCTCGTAGGGAGACGGGAGCGGTTCCATAGTGGTGTATTGGTTGGTGAATATGTGGACTCGTGTGCACCACCTGAAGAGTTACTTGCAATCATAGTTTAGGTTAGCCACTGAGTCAAAGCTGGCTTGCTGCAGTTAAACTCCACCATCCCCTTTGTTGATAATGATGCATATGTAGTTAGTTCTGATGTAAGTCTTGCTGGGTACATTTGTACTCACGTTTGCCTATTTTATGTTTTTGCAGAGAGACTTCGGTCTCGCTAGTAGTTCCGCGTGGACTTCGACGTTTAGCTTGATACCTCAGCTACGATCTAGTGCCCTCGGCAGGATCTGGTAGATAGTCAGGCTTCTCAGCCTTTTTCATTTATAGTTGTCTGTACTCAGACATGTTAAGCTTCCGCTTGTGCTTTGATTTGTATGCTCTGAGTGTTGGGTCATGGGACCCCTGTTTGTAATATCTCGCTCCTCGGAGCCTATTGAATAAATTACTTGAGTCGTAGAGTCATTTTGTGATGCCATGTTGTATTGCACATATCGAGCATATTGTGTGTATGTTATTGAAATGCTTGGTATGTGTGGGATCTGACAACCTAGTTGTTTATCCTTGGTAGCCTCTCTTACCGGGAAATGTCTCCTGGTGTTTCCACTGAGCCATGGTAGCTTGCTACTGCTCCGGAACACTTAGGCTGGCCGGCATGTGTCCTTCTTCGTTCCTGTGTCTGTCCCGTCGGAACATAGGCTCCGGAACATTTCCGCGAAGGGACAGACACAGGAACGAAGGACACATGCCGGCCAGCCTAAGTGTTCCGGAGCAGTAGCAAGCTACCATGGCTCAGTGGAAACACCAGGAGACATTTCCCGGTAAGAGAGGCTACCAAGGATAAACAACTAGGTTGTCAGATCCCACACATACCAAGCATTTCAATAACATACACACAATATGCTCGATATGTGCAATACAACATGGCATCACAAAATGACTCTACGACTCAAGTAATTTATTCAATAGGCTCCGAGGAGCGAGATATTACAAACAGGGGTCCCATGACCCAACACTCAGAGCATACAAATCAAAGCACAAGCGGAAGCTTAACATGCCCGAGTACAGACAACTATAAATGAAAAAGGCTGAGAAGCCTGACTATCTACCAGATCCTGCCGAGGGCACTAGATCGTAGCTGAGGTATCAAGCTAAATGTCGAAGTCCACGCGGAACTACCAGCGAGACCGAAGTCTCTCTGCAAAAACATAAAATAGGCAAACGTGAGTACAAATGTACCCAGCAAGACTTACATCAGAACTAACTACATATGCATCATTATCAACAAAGGGGATGGTGGAGTTTAACTGCAGCAAGCCAGCTTTGACTCAGTGGCTAACCTAAACTATGATTGCAAGTAACTCTTCAGGTGGCGCACACGAGTCCACATATTCACCAACCAATACACCACTATGGAACCGCTCCCGTCTCCCTACGAGAACGCCATCCATAGCACTCACGCTTATCTTGCGTATTTTAGAGTATCCACATTCACTTGTCTATGAACTGATATAAGCAACCCAGAAGTCCTTTACCACGGACACGGCTATTCGAATAGATGATGTTAACCCTGCAGGGGTGTACTTCTTCACACACGCTCTCACCACTTACCGCCGTTTACACGACATGTACTCGGCAACCTTCAAGCGGAAGCCCAACGTGGGTGTCGGCCACGGCCTACCTAAACACTCAAGTCTCTAGTCCAGGTTTATCGCCTATTCGGGTTCCATCCATGAGGAGATCCGGCCGGAGTTTCGCTCACAGCCCCAAACGATGTGAACAGGGTTCCCGAGACACCAAACGGGCGCCCGGTACACCGTGCCACGTGCCTACCGCATCACAACCCACCCCTATGGTCAGCGCTGTGCACGGCCTCCAGCATACTACAAACACCAGAAACTACTTGCAACTCCTGGACAGAGGACAAGGGTGATTAAGAAGCCGAGAGGGTCCATTGGTTTCGGGCCCAATGCGTGGTAGTAGCTGAATCATGGATCACAAACACAGAACTCAGTTCCTGAGGACGGCTGCAATGAGACAACCCACCATGTACTCCTACATGGCCTCTCACCGCTACCTTTACCAAATCGTGTTCACACGCTTAGCTCACACACTGCAGGACATGTTCACACACCTCTGATTCATCCCGGATGAATCAGACCTGACTCAACTCTAAGCAGTAGCAGGCATGACAAACAAGCATGAATGAGTAGGCACATCAGGGATCAAACAACTCCTACTCATGCTAGTGGGTTTCATCTAATTACTGTGGAATGACAGGTCATGCAGAGGATAAAGGGGTTCAGCTACCGCAGCAAGTAACAGATGAATCGATGTTGTCCTAATGCAGTAAAAGAGAGCAGGAGCGAGAGAGTGGGATTGTATCGGAATGAACAAGGGGGTTTTGCTTGCCTGGCACTTCTGAAGATAACATTGAGTCTTCATCAGTGTCAACGATCACAACGTCGGAACATCCTCTACCGGGAGGGAACAGATACCGGCAACAAAGAAGAAATACAATCAATGCAATGCACAATATGATGCATGCTCATGACATGGCAATATGAATGTGTTTTGAGCTATTGCAACTAGCAACAGATTAAATGAAGTTGGTTTGAATATAAGATTCAAATTCAAACTCCATATGTGATTATTCAAATGCCATTTATTTGATTTGTACTAAACAGCACCTATAAGTTGTTCTAACATGCATGAAAATAGTACAGATGGATAGATTGGATTTTTCTGATCATTTTTCATATATAATTTATCTCATTTGGAGTTACGGTTGAATTTCTATGATTTTTAGAAGTTTTTATCATTTTCTGGAATTTCCTGAATAATATAAATCCAGAAATGAATTATGGCGTCAGCACCACGTCACGGTGACGTCAGCAGGGTCAACTGGGCGCCCCAGGTCAAACCTGACGTGTGGGGGCCACGCGTCAGTGACACGGGACCTAATCCCGGTCAAACCCAGCGCTGACTGGGGTTTGACCAGGGCTGGGGCCCACAGTCAGTGGCCTAGGGGGTTGGTTAGTGCGTCATTAGTGGCTAATGACAGCGCCACGTCACTGGCCACCGGAGTTCGGCCGGCGGCGACCCGAAACGCGGCGGATGTTCGCCGGGACTGCGCTATAGACGGCGGCTGGGCAAGGGAAGGGCACAGGGAGGAGGCCCTCACTCGCGCGCATCTAGTGGTGGTGGAGGCCGGGTCTATCGTGGCCGGATCCAACGACGACGAGCTCCAAGACGGCGGCCGGAGTTCGGCCATGTGCGGGGTTGGGGCTGCGGTGCGCTAGGGGAGGAGCTGATGGTCCAGATGGCATCCGCGGGCCACCAGAAGCACGCTGGTGCCACGGGTTCGAGCAGAGGGGCTCAGGTCAGGAGAGCTACGCGGCCATGGCGGACGGCGGTGCTCGGGAATATGGGCGGGGGTGCTATGGCACGGGAACGAGCAAAACGAAGGAGGGGAAACAGAGTGGAGCTCACGTGGATCCCGTAGAGGTGGACGGCGAGCTCGGGGAAGGCCGAACGGCTACGAATTTGACGACGGCGATCCTCGGCGGCCGGAGATGGGGAAGACGGCGTGGGCGGCGATGCAGGGCGTCTGGCGGGGCATGGGTTGGTGGAGAGGAAGAGGGGGTCGAGGCAGAGCCTCTGGGCGCAACGACGAGGCGAGGCAGTGGCTGTGGCCACGGCGACGCTCGTCGGCGGCGGTGGCTCCGTTCGGGTGAGAGGGAGAGAGAGCAGAGGAGAGGATGGGGACGAGAGAGTGAGCGGCGGGTTCCAGGAGGGGTGCGTGGCGTCGCTAGAGGGCTCGGGGAGGAGCAGGAGGTGGCCAGGGGAAGCAGGAGGTGGCCGAGGCCTCTCGGGCGCGCACCACGCCTCGGGCCTTCTGGCGAGGAGGAAGACGACAGGGGGAGTGGAGATGGGCTGGGCCGTGCTACTGGGCCAGGTGGGCTACCAGGTGAGCGCCAGGTAAGATCTTCTACTCTCTCTCTCTTATTTCTATTTAATTCTGTTTTCTATTTTCTGCAGTTTGTTTTGATTTGATTTAAAATATCAAATCATTTTATAAAATCCTGGAAACAATTATGGGTGCTTTCTGAATTATTTCAGTGACCCTTAACAATTTCCAACATTTATTTGAACATTTAAATTATTTATAGTATTTAAATGCCCAAGGTCAAATACAATAGGATTTAATTCAAAAATCCAGAATGGCCTAGAAATATGTGCATCATTGATGGCAGGGGTTTTCACCTTTAACAAAAATAATGAACTTTTCTAAAGGGCATTCTGGGTTTATTGAAAATATTTTTATTTTGATCCTAATTGCATTTTATTTAGTGCTAGGGTTTGTCATCCCCATTTCAAGTTTCATGAATTTTAAACATGATGCATGAATGCCTTAATGCAACTAATGACAAACAAATTCTAGGGCTATGACACGGATCCTCACGTCCCCGCCATCCACGTGCTGCTGGAGGCCACCTCCCCGCCAAGTTCGCCACTGCTGCTCCCCTGCTACCTCCAGGCGCCGCCCGCAGCCTCCCCTCCATCGAGCAAGAGCAGCTTGATCGCTGCCTGTTGAGCAGCGTCACGCCCGCGTAGGCCTCTACAACAGCCGCTTGGGCCACAGCCCGCATCCGGCCCGTGTGGCCTCTAGTGAGCCTCCAGCGCCCATGCTCCTATTGGGCTAGCCAGATTCGGCCCGCATAGGTTTTTTTTAGGTTTTGCGATTTAGCTAATTTCCAGAGGATGCCTGTTTTATAGAAAAACCCCTAGTGTTCATGCATCTAATAACTAATTAACCATGCATCATATGTAAATAATTTATATATGTAAAGTGCTTAGAATTTCGTGTAGCTTAATAATTTTCCACTTTTATCCATGTTAAATATGGTTAAACTTGTTGTTTGTTTAATTTTGCATAAATGCCATGCTAAAATGATTTATTTCATAACTAGTTAACCGTAGCTCCAATTTTAATAAACTTTATATGTAAATGGGGTAGAAAAATGCCTAGTTTAACTTGGTTCACTTTATTTTCCTGTTTAACAACATTAAAATTGTGTTTAGGGCAGAACAGTACCAAATTTGAAATATGGACCTGAGGATTTTCCGGAATTGTTGTTTGTTGTTTCCGGCCTCATTTAATCTTGCCTAGATAGGTAGTCTAATTATGTTTCACCTCTTGCCATGTTTATAACAACATGTAATATTGTTGTGTTCCTAAACGAGAGTGAACTAAATACTTTCATGTGGTGTTTCGTCCATATGCAACTTGTTGCATATTGAGCTCCACTTAACTTGAAGTATCGTTTGTTACCTATTGCCATGCCTATCTAAACCGGACATGCATCATACTTGGTTGTGCATCATGCCATGCTTATGTGATGGTTGTTTACCATCTTGTTTGCTTCTTTCCGGCTGCGCTTCTCCTTGATAGTTCCGGCAACGTTGCATTTGTGAGGATTCGTTCGACTATGTCCGTTTGTCTTCTTCATGGACTCATTCTTCTTCTTTGCGGGATCTCTGGCAAGATGACCATTACCCTCTATATCACTTCTATCTTTGCTTGCTAGTTGCTTCGTTCTATCGCTATGCTGTGCTACCTATCACTTGTTTACCATGCCTCCCATATTGCCATGTCAGCCTCTAACCTTTTCACCCTTCCTAGCAAACTGTTGTTTGGCTAAGTTACCGCTTTGCTTAGCCCCCCTTATAGGGTTGTTAGTTGCAGGTGAAGTTGAAGATTTCTCCATGATGGACAAGATTATGTTGGGACATCACAATATCTCTTATTTTAATTAATGCATCTATATATTTGGTAAAGGGTGGAAGGCTCGGCCTTATGCCTGGTGTTTTGTTCCACTCTTGCCGCCCTAGTTTCCGTCATACCGGTGTTATGTTCCTTGATTTTGCGTTCCTTACGCGGTTGGGTGATTTATGGGACCCCCTTGACAGTTTGCTTTGAATAAAACTCCTCCAGCAAGGCCCAACCTTGGTTTTAACATTTGCCACCTAAGCCTTTTTCCCTTGGGTTCTGCAGACTCAAGGGTCATCTTTATTTACCCCCCCCCCCCGGGCCAGTGCTCCTCCGAGTGTTGGTCCAAACTAGAGCAACGTGCGGGACTGTCCCTTGGCGACTTGGGTTACGTTGGTACATGTACGCTTCGCTTATCCGGTGTGCCCTGAGAACGAGATATGTGCAGCTCCTATCGGGATTTGTCGGCACAGTCAGGTGGTCTTGCTGGTCTTGTTTTACCATTGTCGAAATGTCTTGTAAACCAGGATTCTGAGACTGATCGGGTCTTCCAGGGAGAAGGAATATCCTTCGTTGACCATGAGAGCTTGTGATGGGCTAAGTTGGGACACCCCTCCAGGGTATAAACTTTCGAGAGCCGTGCCCGTGGTTATGTGACAGATGGGAATTTGTTCACGTCTGGTTGTAGATAACTTGACACTTGACTTAATTAAAATGCATCAACCATGTGTGTAGCCGTGATGGTCTCTTTTCGGCGTAGTCCGGGAAGTGAACACAGTCTTGGTGTTATGATTGTGCGTAAGCAGTTTCAGGATCACTTCTTGATCACTTCTAGCTTCACGACTGTCCCGTTGCTTCTCTTCTCCCTCTTATTTGCGTATGTCAGCCACCATATTGCTTCATGCTTGCTGCAACTCCACCTCATTACCACTTCCTACCCATAAGCTTAAATAGTCTTGTTCTTGCGGGTTTTGAGATTGCTGAGTCCTCATGACTCATCAGATACTATCACAATAGTTGCAGGTGCCGATGATACCAGTGTAGGTGATGCAACCGATCTCAGATGGGAACTCAACGAAGATCTTGGTCGTTGCTATGTTTCATTTCATGTTGATCAATAGTGGAGCCCAGTTGGGACAATCGGGGATCTAGCAATTGGGTTATCTTCTTTTCTTTTGGCTTCGTTTTTAGTGTGAAGTGGCGATTGTAAGCCAACTCTTTCTCCCATTCTTGTTCATTACATGGGATTGTGTGAAGATGACCCTTCTTGTGACGAAACCACCATGCGGTTATGCCTCTAAGTCGTGCTTCGACACGTGGGAGATATAGCCGCATCGTGGGCGTTACACTAGGTTTTGTTGTTTAATATGGGCAGCCCACGTCATGTTTAAACGTTTTTTGGATCAAGCGGCCTCTGGGCCTCCCAACCTAGCTTGTCTATAACATCAGCAACCCAAGTTATGTTTGTTTTTTCAAGACGACGCACAGCTCAGTTCTATTTTTTCTACAAGAATGCAAAACTGAACCTATGTTTTCCCTTCAATAATATATATATCTTATTTTGTTACATATATATAGAAACAACATAAGGGTCCGTTAAACCTATCGTTAGTCCAACCATTTTATAGACCTTCCCACTTCCTTTCTTTTTTGTTTTCATTAATCCTATATCTGAATTTTCTTCCTCTTTCTTTTTTGATGTAAACTGAGTTTTCTCTCAGTACTTTTCCCTAGAACCAACTCAATTGTCCCACGTCTAGCCTAAAAAATAATAATACCCCACGTCCTATTAACTCGTCAAATTAAAATGATATTTTATTTTGTAAATTGAAAGTTCTTACAAAATAATAATAATAATTGTTTATATATAACTTGTAAAGTTAACTCCTAGTGATTGCGTACATAAGCTTGCAAAGATTTTACTGCCCAGTGCAGAAATAGACGTGCAATCATGTGTTTATGTTTTTATAACATTTCTCCGTCCATCCCAACATGATATTTTCACCCAGCCCAGCAAGTCGCGGATTTCAAGAAAAAATGCAAATGGTCTTTAAATTCTACGATATATATAAACGGGCTACATAAATGCTACATCATTGTTTCACCCAGCCCACCAAATGGACTAAAAAAACAAATGGACTGGCTGACATGTGGGCCAGTAGGTCGTAGCCTAAGCAAGGTGTTCATCCAACGGCCGGCATTCTTCTTCAATCTCTCGTCTTTTTCCCCCAGCTCTGCTGGGACCACCTGCTCCAGCCTCCGGCGTCCAACGGTGTTGTTTTGTACACCTTGCAGCGAAACGCTACCCCGCCGACGGCTAGGCCATCCCTCCACTCCGCACCTCCTATTATTCTCTGCCGAGCGTAGGCCCACCCCGCACCTGAACAAGTCAAGTTTCCTGCTCCTCTTCGTCTGTGACTCCATTTTCGTGTCTTCCCCATCTCCGGGTCGTTCCAGTATGGGGCCTCACCGTCATCCATCGCCTCGCTATGCTCGGCACGGCGTGGTCAACAAACGAGAGTCAGCGGAAGATGACTATACGTGAGAGCCTGACGACTGGGACCCATGAGGTCCATGGTCGCACGCAAGGAAAGTTCCTTCTTATTAAGATGTTTCCTTCCGCTGACAGCTAGGACCCACAGGCTATATCTTCGCACAGAAGGAAGTGCCTCCTTGTTATGCAAAAACACTATTCCTCCCAATGACAGCTGGGACCCGGCATATTTGGTGGCTGACTTGTGGGCCTACTAAGCAGACGTGTACGCAGGGCTTTGTTAACTTAATCAACAAATGATTCTAGCAGCTGGAGCATTGGATGTTAATCCAACAGCCGTGCTTCTTCTTCAACCTCTGTTCTTGCTCATGTCTCCTGTGGGTGGCAGTGCTGCCGCGCACCCGAACCAGTGTAGTTTCCCACTCCTCTCCATCTGGGATTCTACTGCCATGTCTTCCCCATCTCTGGCTTGTTTCAGTCTGGGGCCTCTCCCTCGTCCACCGGCCTTGGTGCGCTCGGCATGGTATGGTCAACATGGTCAACAAATGAGTCATCGGAAGCCTCACAACGTAGCCGAACCAGTGAACCCTCGTACTCCTCTCCGCATAGGCTTCCACTGCCACGTCTTCCCCGGCTCCGTGTCATCCCCGTCCTAGGCCTCGCCATCATCCACCGCCCTGGTGCTCTCGGCGTGGCATGGTCAACGTGGTCAAGGAACGACTTCCATCGAAAGAGTACTGTACATGGAGAGGGTGACAGCTGGGTCCACGGCGGCCGCAAGGAAGTTCCTCCTTATTACGCGCAAAATAATTATTTCTCCACCTTACAGCAGGGACCCATCGGACGGGTCACCGTATTTTGCAAAAAAAATGTATCCCCCCTGACTGCTTGGACCCACCAGGTACATCTTTGCAAGCAAGGAAGTGCGTCCGGGCAAAAAAAACGATTCGCCCCCCTGACTGCTGGGACCCACCAGCAACATCTTCCCATGCAAGGAAGTGCCTGACAGTCAAGACCCACCAGGTCGAAGCATACGTAGTGTTGTCGTTCTGGTCGCGAACGTGTATGTACATACTGGTCGATGTAGAGATGCGCCCGTGTCGTAGTAGAGGCGCGGACGTAGCATGTACACATACGTACAGCGGCCAGGGTGCAAGAAAGAAAATACGGCCACATACATACATACGGGCGGGGTCTCGAATGCCTACTTGTGCATACGTACGTCCAGGGATCATGTACAAGGCTGGGTCAGAACGGAGAAACTGTGTCGTCGTCGTGTTCATGGGGAGGCAACGGAATGCGTTGTTGTCGGTGTACAAAAGTAGGGGCTCTCCTTTGTACCCCTTTACTTGTGCACGGGCAGTCAAAGCCGTGCCCACGGCACACTAAGCAGGGCAGAGGAGGGAAGCCGAAAGCCACAAGAAAATCAAGGCAACGCCAAGACCGGGGACACAGAGAGCAAGAGGGCAAGGTGAACTCCCCCAGCAAGACCCTTGCCGGGGCGGCCCCGGCAAGAACCTTGTTGGGGCAACTTGCCCAACGCCGGCAGAGAGTGCCACCCTTGAGCGAGCCCAAGGGTTCCAAAGCCATCAACCACATTGGAACCAAGGCTCGGGAGGCACCTCCATGGTGGCATGTAGATCTTCGTGAAGATCATTAATACGCAAGATCAGATGAGGACCAGAAGACGAAGATCCTCGGAAAGATCCTTGCCGAGGAAATCCACGAGACCTCCGGCCACATCCTTGCTGGGGACGACCGCGATGTGCTATGTCTTGAGCTTGCGTTGGTTTTCCTTGAAGAGGAAAGGGTGATGCATCAACAGTAGCGTAAGTATTTCCCTCAGTTTTTGAGAACCAAGGTATCAATCCTGTAGGAGGCTCCTCAAAAGTCCCACGCACCTACACAAACAAACAAAGAACTCACAACCAATGCAATGAAGGGGTTGTCAATCCCTTCACGACCACTTGCGAAAGTGAGATCTAATAAAGATAGTATGATAAGATAAATATATTTTTGGTATTTTATAATATAGATGCAAATAAAAGTAGATTCGAAGCAAATATGATAAGAGATAGACACAGGGGCCATAGGTTTCACTAGTGGCTTCTCTCAAGATAGCGTAAGTATTACGGTGGGTGAACAAATTACTGTCGAGCAATTGATAGAAAAACGAATAATTATGAGATTATCTAGGAATGATCATGTATATAGGGATCATGTCCGCAACAAGTAGACCGACTCCTGCCTGCATCTTCTACTATTACTCCACACATCGACCGACTCCTGCCTGCATCTAGACTATTAAGTTCATAAGAACAGAGTAACGCATTAAGCAAGATGACATGATGTAGAGGGATAAACTCAAGCAATATGATATAAACCCCATCTTTTTATCCTCGATGGCAACAATACAATACGTGCCTTGCTGCCCCTGCTATCACTGGGAAAGGACACCGCAATGTTGAACCCAAAGCTAAGAACTTCTCCCATGGCAAGAAAGATCAATCTAGTAGGCCAAACCAAACTGATAAATCAAAGAGACTTGCAAAGATAACTCAATCATACTTATTCAGAGAAGATTCAAATATTATTCATAGATAAACTTGATCATAAACCCACAATTCATCGGATCTCGACAAACACACCGCAAAAAAGTGTTTACATCGAATAAATATCCACAAGAGTGGGGGAGAACATTGTATTGAGATCCAAAAAGAGAGAAGAAGCCATCTAGCTAATAACTATGGACCCGTAGGTAGGTG
The DNA here is from genome assembly GCF_018294505.1 of Triticum aestivum. Taxonomy (NCBI): domain Eukaryota; kingdom Viridiplantae; phylum Streptophyta; class Magnoliopsida; order Poales; family Poaceae; genus Triticum; species Triticum aestivum. The sequence goes on from NC_057801.1 coordinate 299,964,183, forward strand.
GTAATCTACTCACAACTCATCAGAGGGGCATTGATGTTGATGTAGAAGCCCCCCGTGGTCGATTCCCCCTCCGGCAGAGTGCCGACGAAGGCTCCAAGATGAGATCTCGTGGATATAGAAGGTTACAGCGGTGGAAATTGTGTTTCGTTGGCTCCCTGGATGTTTTCAGGGTACATAGGCTTATATAGGAGGAAGAAGTACGTCGATGGTCGCCCGAGGGTCCCATGAGACCAGGGGGAGCGCCCTCCTATCTCGACGAGGCCTTGGCTGCTTCTTGACTTGCACTCCAAGTCCTCTGGATCACGTTCGTTCCAAAAATCATGCTCCCAAAGGTTTCATTCCGTTTGTACTCCGTTTGATATTCCTTTTCTTCGAAATACTGAAATAGGCAAAAAAAACAGCAATACGGGCTGGGCCTCTGGTTAGTAGGTTAGTCCCAAAAATGATATAAATGTGTAAAATAAAGCCCATAAACATCCAAAAGGGGTAATATAATAGCATGGAACAATGAAAAATTATAGATACGTTGGAGACGTATCAAGCATCCCCAAGCTTAATTCTTGCTCGTCCTCGAGTAGGTAAATGATAAAAAGAGAATTTTTGATGTGGAATGCTACCTAGCATAATTCTCAATGTAATTTTCTTTATTGTGGCATGAATGTTCAGATCCAAATGATTCAAAATAAAAGTTCATATTGATAAAATAAATAGTAACACTTCAAGCATACTAATCAAAGTAATCATGTCTTCTCAAAATAACATGGCAAAATAAAGTTTATCCCTAGAAAATCATATAGTTAGGCTATGCTTCATTTTCGTCACACAAAGATGATCCCAACTTCTATACCCCCGATGACAAGCCAAGCAATTGTTTCATACTTAAATAATCTCAAACTTTTTCAACCTTCACGCAATACATGAGCGTCAGCCATGGATATAGCACTATGGGTGGAATAGAATATGATGATGGGTATTGTGTGGAGAAGACAAAAAAGGAGAAAGTCTCACATTGACGAGGATAATCAACGGGCTATGGAGATGCCCATCAATTGATGTCAACATGACGAGTAGGGATTGCCATGCAATGGATGCACTAGAGCTATAAATGAATTCTCAACAAAAGAAAACTAGTGGGTGGGCATCCAACTTGCTTGCTCACGAAGACCTAGGGCATTTGAGGAAGCCCATCGTAGGAATATACAAGACAAGTTCTATAATGAAAAATTCCCACTAGTATGAAAAATACAACTTATGAGACTCACTATATGAAAAACATGGTGCTACTTTGAAGCACAATATATGAGACTCACTACATGAAGAACAAGGTGCTACTTTGAAGCACAAGTGTGGAAAAAGAGATAGTAACATTGCCCCTTTTATTTATTTTCTTTTTTTTCTTTTTCTTTTTTTCTTGTTTTCTTTATTTTTTTATTTTTTTGGGCCTTTCTTTTTTTTCTTTTTTGGCCTTTCTTCTTTTTTTTCTTTTTTTTCTTTTTTTTCTTTGGGCAATGCTCTAATAATGATGATCATCACACTTTCATTGATTACAGCATATGAATTACAACTTGAAACTAGAACAAGATATGACTCTATATGAATGACTCCGGCGGTGTACCGGGATGGTGCAATGAATCAAGAGTGACATGTATGAAAAATAGTGCATGGTGGCTTTGCCACAAATACAATGTCAAGTACATGATCATGCAATGGCAATATGACAAAAGTAAAGTATGTCATGATGATGATAAACGGAACGGTGGAAAGTTGCATGGCAATATATCTCGGAATGGCTATGGAAACGCCATAATAGGTAGGTATGGTGGCTATTTTGAGGAAGATATAAGGAGATTTATGTGTGATAGAGTGTATCGTATCATGGGGTTTGGATGCACCCGCAAAGTTTGCACCAACTCTCAAGGTGAGAAAGGGCAATGCACGGTACCAAAGAGGTTAGCAATGGTGGAAAGGTAAAAGTGCGTATAATCCATGGACTCAACATTAGTCAAAAGAACTCATATACTTATTGCAAAAATTTAGAAGTCATCAAAAATAAAGCACTACGCGCATGCTCCTAGGGGATAGATTGGTAGGAAAAGACCATCGCTAGTCCCCGACCGCCACTCATAAGGATGCACAACCATGTACACTTCATGTTTCAAATTTGTTACACAACTTTAACCATACGTGCATGCTACGTGACTTGCTAACTTCACCACAAGAATTCTTTAAATTCATAATCTCCCAACTAGCATGACTTTAATATCACTAACTCCATATCTCAAAACAATTATCAAGTATCAAATTGATCATAGCATCCAATTCACTTTCTATTATAGTTTTTATTATACCCAACTTGGATGCCTACCATTCTAGGACCAATTTTATAACCATAGCAAATACCATGCTGTTCTAAAAGACTCTCAAAAAGATATAAGTGAAGCATGAGAGACTAGCAATTTCTTCAAAATTAAGTCACCACCGTGCTCTAAAAGATATCACTACAGGAATTAGCTACTTTGCCGTCTGCCACGGCGGACGTCAAAGGCATGAATGGCGGACGGCAAAGAAAGGTCCGGTAAAGAGCTACGTTGCCGTCTGCTTTTGGTGGTGACAGCAAAGGGGCCTTTGCCATCAGCAGCGGACGGCAAAGAACATAGACGGCAAAAATTTCACTGTTAGTCCGTTAGGTGGCTAACGGCAGGACTTTGTCGTCCGCCGCTGACGGCAAAATGACATTCGGACCACACAACGTGACTCTATTCAGCTTACCGAGGGCATCTTCAACGCTGACCCTCAGATCCCCATCCCTCATCCGTTCGAACTACTGTCCGGACAACGCAACCATTCAACATAGGCCTGTATCGGTTTGCGGCACGGTCTGAACGTACTTTCTTCTGTAAACCAAAGACAAACGTGAGGGTTTTGTGGGCGCCGAACACCATCCAAGCCTGCTTCTGACCATATCGGCCGAGCCAAACTCCCGCCACTAGATCTCATCACCTGCTCTGGATCAATGGGAATCTGGCTCGGGTTAAACTCCTCCCCTTTCCTCGCCTTCCCCTTGACTTGCTTGTAAGAGGTAGTGTGAGCCATGGCATACAGGTCGTACCCCTCTCGCACCTTATCCGTCTTATTGTAGCATGCCTGAAAGAGATAAACAAAGTAAATTAGAAATTAAAGGGCTCAAGCTAGCATGATGAATGAATTGCATTAATCATGAAGCAAACCACATACCCAATTCCGCCCGAACTAATATAAGCTGGAGCTACCTTGATGGTGTGGCACACCTTCAATTTGCGCACATTTGTCCTTGGCCTCAGTCGGCTCCCCTTCCACCTTTCAACACCTGCCATAACAAAGAGTAAACGAAATTAGTACAACATAAAAAAATACCAACATGAATAATAATATGTATATCACTTAAGTGTATCATCCTCAAGTACAACATAAAAAAATGAATACCTAACACTAATAATAATCTCGATCAGTACCATCAATAAATGCATAATCATCATCATCACTATAATCAATGACGGGCTCATAGGGTTCAGTGGCATCAACATGTGGAAGGCCACCTTTACGTAATCGGTCAAGCATTGACAGGTCATCCGCAGCAGTAACCTCTTCTTGTCCCGGCTCTTCTTATTCCTCCTCTGGGGTGATGTGGGATTCACTATCATTGTCTACTTCAATGTTTTGGGGTGAAGTATACTGGTTCTTGAAACGCCTTTTGGAAAGACGTGTCTCTTGGAAGAATTCTCCTTCATATGTGTCTGGGTTAATGTGAGGTTCATAATCCTCTTCCTTTGGGGAATATAGTCTAGCATGTGGCGGCACTTCATAAACGACATCCCAACCTTTCAGATTTGGATTAGTTTGGCAGGCCCAAGGTAGATAGAATACTTGGGTCGCCTATTGAGCCGTAATATAGACATCAGGAACATCTAAATGGGTGCTTTGGTTGATTTCAATTAGCCCTATATGTTCATGAGTCCTTCTAGTCTCCTTCGGCTGAAACCAATAACATTTGAAGACTACGACATTCGGTGGGTTTTCACCATAGAATAGAAGTTCATAAATTGCTTCAACTCCATAATACTCGGTACCTCCTTCGCCGATAGAATATACACAACAATTTGTAGACTTTCGGTCGGCCATAGATAGCTCTTTGCCATAGGTACGAAAGGGATACCCGTTGATGTCGTATTTGTCAAATGAACGGACCTTATAGTCAAAACCATTAGTGACTTGTCTCAATTCGGCGTCCATAGACTCTGAATTAGCCTAAAAGTTTAATATGAAAGGATTGTTGCATTACGCACAAATTAGCGAATGAAATGAAATTTGTCTAATAGAAATTACCGTTTGTTTGAACCAAGAGATGAAACCGGGATAGCCGCCTCCTTGCTTTGCGAGAAGCTCATACTCTTCGACGGAATCCTTTTGGATCACCGCTCCATACGAGAATAGGGCGACGTATCGACTGTATGAAATATCCAAGAATAAGAGCAGTTCAAAGGAAATAGAAGTTGCGAAACAATGTACCGAGAACTTACTCGATGTACGGCCGCACTTCCATCAGGTTGTTGAAGATATACAACAAAATGTTCCACCATTATTCATTATCCAAAGATACTGGATTTGAAACACTGGCTGGTGCGAGATTCCCTTTGAATAGGCTGAGGTTGGATCCACCCTTTTTAGGCTCGTCAGCATTGTACCGAGGCTTCGGATTATGCAAATGACGATTTTTGGTTTCGTAGTGTGCTGTCACGAAGTTTGCCGCCTCCTCAGTGATGAATGCCTCAGCCATCGACGCTTCAATTCTACGTTTATTTTTACATTTTTCTCGAAGCGTCTTCTGCATCCTCTCAGTTGGGTAGCACCAACGATTTTGCACGCCCCCCCCCAATCTTGCCTCGGTCGGGAGACGCAAAATCAAATGCTGCATTGGATTAAAGAAGCCCGGTGGAAAGATCTTCTCTAACTTGCAGATCAACTCCGGCACCAACTCTTCCATTTCTTCTAGCACGCTAGGCGATAGTTCTTTCGCACAAAGAACACGGAAGAAATAGTTGAGTTCTGCCAGTACTAGCCATTCATCCTCAGGGATGAAGCCACGCAACATCACCGGCGTTACCCGCTCAATCCATATGTGCCAATCATGACTCTTGAGACCAAATATCTTCAATTTATCAAGACTCGCTCCCTCTTTAGATTCGCTGCATACCCATCGGGGAACATCAACTGCATTTTCACCCACAAGATAATTTCCCTCATAGCTGGCCTTCCAAGATTGAACAATGCCTTTGGCTTCATCCAGTTCTGCTTTCCTTTCGGTTCTTTCATGTTTTGTAACGGCCTATCACATAGCGCCTCCAAATCGACTCTAGCCTTAGTATTATCCTTTAACTTCCAATCTATGCCGAACAATGTACCAAAAAGTGCCTCGGCAATATTCTTCTCAGTGTGCATCACGTTGATGTTGTGTGGGCAAAGCAGGTCTTTGAAGTAAGACAGATCCCATAAGCATGTTTTGTGAGTCCAGGCGTGCTCAGAATTATACCCCTTGAAGTACCCTGGACGCTCTGGATCTGGCTCGAGAGCATTTAACTGATCCAGGGTCTGTTGGCCTGTCAACGCAGGTGGTGCAGAGTTTTTTACAACTCTACCTCTGATGAAGTTCTTCTTGTCTTTCCTGAACTTATGGCGAGGATCCAGGAACTGTCTATGCATGTCGAAGCAAGAAAACTTGCGACCGGCCTGAAGCCAACAAAACTAAAGAGCTCCCTTGCATGTGGGGCACGGGAACCTTCCATGCACACACCAGCCAACGAATAGCGCATACGCCGGCAAGTCATGCGTCGAGTACATGTACCAGACACGCATTATGAAGTTTTGTTTGCTATAGGCGTCGTATGTCTTGAACCCATTATCTCAGGCTTCTTGCAATTCGTCCTTAAGCGGCTGCATGTACACATTCATATTTTTCCTCAGATAGTTGGGCCCTGGAGTTATCAACGTCAGGAAAATGTTCTTTCTTTGCAAAATCTCTCCGGGGGGAGATTGAGTGGAAAGACAAATACGGGCCAACAACTCTATTGGGCTGCCGTCATACCAAACACACTGAACCCATCCATGCTGATGCCGACTCGAGGATGCCTCGGATCTGCCGCTTTGTCAGCATGTAATTCATCAAACTTTTTCCATGCAACACCATCCGATGTGTGTACCATCATTAGATTCCCATTTGCATCTAGTTCGGTTCTTTTGCCTGTTTTGTGCCATGTCATCTGTCTGGCCGTCTCTTCGACCATGAAAAGACATTGAAGTCTTGGTACGATTGGCATATACCGAAGAACACTAACGGGGATTTTGGTCTGTGTCTTCTCACCCATACCGTTGTCTACCACAATATACCTAGAAGACTTGCAAATGGGACAATAGTTCAAGTCCGCATAGTCAAGCCTAAATAAGGCACATCCTTTGTCACAGGCATGTATCTTCTCATAGGGCATCTTTAGTGCACGGAGGATTTTGTCCGACTGGTACATGTTTGCAGGCATTACATGGCCTTTGGGTAGAAAGTGTCCAAATACTGTCATAATTGCGTCGTAGCATTCTCTGCCCAAGTTGAACTAAGCCTTCAGAGCCATTACTTGTGAGATGGCATCCAACTGACAAAGCTCAGTGTGCTCGTGGAGCGGACGTTTTGAAGACTCCAAGATTTCATTGAAGGCCTTTGCAGATTCTTCCATCTCCTCGTCCTAATCTTGAGCATCATCATAGTCTTGCACCATGTTTTCCATCCCGGTACCATGCTCGTCGGTGCAAGGACGATCCACCTCAGCTCGGTCACGTTGGGCAGACTCACCATGAAATGTCCACACCGTATAATCGGGAGTAAAACCATTCTTCTGCAGGTGTTTGCCCATTTCAGCCTCTGTCCTCTTTTCCCAATTGCCGCACTGGAAACAGGGGCACCAGTTTTTCCTCTGGCCATTTGCAAATGCGGCTTGCACAAACCCCTTGGTTTTTGTGAACCATTCAGCGCTCCATTTGTTCTGACCAGCGTGACCGGTATACATCCATGCACGATCACTCATCTTGACTTTCAGAGCTACTGGACACACAACAATTATATATATAATTCACCATGTATATATTCATCAGTTGATCTACTTTGTCAATTTTATTACGTCCATGCAACCTACACTCTAATAGGTAATGATAGAACCTAATCCCACCTGAGTATGTGTAGATTGGGTTCATTTTCCCATGCTATGCTCCGGATCCGACGCAAAATGTCAGCAGCACCTCCCCGCTGTTCTCCTGATACACATGTCTACAATAAACAGAGAGGATGTGTACCCGGAGAACAACAAGGGAGGCACTAACAAAATTTATGCGTCGGATCCAGAGCAAAGCATATGGGAATATGAACCCAATCTACACATACTCTGGCTGTCCATGGATAGCGTTGGACAATTCGGAAGAATCAAGGTTATAAATATGCAAATGCATGCATATTTATAACTATGACGCTTTCGAATAGGAGACACATATTGGTTACGCATACTGATGATTCAAGACACATATATAGCTAGCTATCAAATTTCATCGGCACGAACACCAGGACAGAGCAAATAATTAATGGGGGAGGAGGACATATCATTTGTGCTCACCCACGAACAAAGGGGCAGAGCTCGTTAAACGCACGGCGAGGTCGTCGAACACCAAACCTCGCAGCGGTGAAACAACTGCACATTTAAATCAACCCGATCAACACAATTATATATGATGTTTTTTGTCGGTGTACTAGAATAGGGGTACCCTAGTATCCCGAACTTGTTCACGGGCAGTTGCAGCGCCCCACGGCAAGGCTTGCCGGGCGACCGCCAAGGTCCTCCGTGGTTCCCTTGGAGCCATTCAAGAACAAAGTATTCAAGCCAAGGAGACAAGGCCCCGGCAAGAGGAGCTTGCCGGGAAGGCCAACCAAGGCATCTCAAGGAACTTGCCGCAACGCGCCACGCGTCCCGGCAAGGCCTGGTGAGCGACAAGCTTCCGGGCACGACAAGACAACGACCGCGGCAAGGCGCTTGCCGCGGCAAGTAACCACCCTGTACCCACGCTCCAGCACATCCACCAACGTGTCGCCCTGGGGCCTTTCCAGGCACGCGTGGCAGGAGGCTGTGCAGCCAGCGGTGCATGGTGGCATGCGAGGATGACGAGATTGCCATCATGGCGAACGGTGGCGTCCCTAACGGTCCTTTTCTGCACTGTTTGGGCGACACAGACGGGCATTTAATGCCCTTGTCCCCTGCCGTCAGGGGTAGGTAGGATACACTGTACAAGTAGTTGTACCAACCGCAGCTCCTTTTATATTTTTACCCTTGTCTGCGTTGCCACCTGTCGGTGACCCCTTGAACATATAAAAGGAGGCCCATGCGCAACGTAGAGAGGGGTTCGAAGGCCAAAAATACACACGCGCTCGGTCTCGTTAGCAGCACGAATGTACTGCAGCATTCAGCGCTCCCGAGCAAGAACACAATACAATCAGACAAGCAGCAGTAGGAGTATTATCTCTCCGGAGAGCTCCGAAGCTGGGTAAACTGCTCGTGTGCTTCGCGTCGATCTGCTCTTCGTGTGATCTCCGCCCCCCACCGAACCGAAAGGGGCTTGGTCCGCCGGTCCCATAGGTGTTCGTGGATCAGCTTCCCCGACATCTGCCGGAGAATGCTCCCTTGCCGGGGAAGCCTCCCTTGGCGGTGTAGTCGAAGCAGATAGCACTTCGGGAGCGGCCTCCGGGCCCTCCTGGTGAGGCTGCTCTGCTCCTACACAAACCAACAGACAGATATCAGCAAAAGAAGAGCATCCATGGGCGCCTGACATCTCCGCATCGGTGGTGTCGCGGGTGAGGCTCTTCTGCTCGTCGGCGCGGACCGGCACTTCTACCAAGACATCGAAGAACTCCTGCACGATGGCGTCTGCCGGCACTTGCCAAGTTGGAACGATGTCGTGAGAGTCGCATAGCGGCATCATTGCACGGATGCGGTCAAGCGAAGAATTGTTGCACAGCGGAACGACATCCCGCGGCAACATGAACGGATGCTGGGGGGTGCACTTGAACAGCTCCAGGAGCATCGCGTCCAGCTCCAGAACAGTGAAGTTAAAATTGAGGCCCGGCCGCAGCCTCATGATATCCGCCGAGTTCTGGAACTCCGAGGCGGGTCTCCCCCTCTCCTGCAGGGGGGCGATGCGGCGGCGAAGGAAATCTGCGCCAACTACACCCACAGTAAGCCCGGCAAGCCTGAGGCGTAGGATCCGGGTGACGGTGATTTTTAGCCTATCGTCTTCCGGGGCCACATTGCTCCAATCGTTACCACGCACTATTGGGGCTTGGCGCAGGGCGGTAAATGGCTGCCGGTTCTCCTCGACGACCCAGCACCACTCTGCTCTCCACTCCTCCCATTTGCTGCGGAGCTCTCCCTCTAGATAGGCTTCCTTCTTGCCGACCCTCGAGATCCAAGCAATTCCGCTGGCAAGGGGCTCTCCTCTCTCGACTCGAGGCATAAAAAATTGGCAGAAAAGGGCTACGTTTGGGTGGACTCCGACAAAGTTTTCGCACAAATGTGCAAAAACTTCCATGGTCAGAACGGCGTTGGGGGTGAAATCAAGGAGGCGGAACCCGTAGGTGTTCATGATATCGCAGAAGAATTTAGAGAAGGGCGGGCAGAGCCCGCAGTAGAAGAACAACGCAAAGAAGGGGTACCCGTTCGGAGCCAATCTCGAAGCACTGGCCGGGAGTACCTTCGTGCGCGGATGCGCTCGCGTCTCCGTCGACCAGAAGAGGTAGTAGTACTCCCTCAGCTCCTTCGCGTCAAGCTGAGGGGGGAAGATGGCCCGCTCCTTTCGCAGCGCCGCAAGCCGCTGCGCCTCGGCCCACTTCACGCCCTTCCCCTTGTCGGCTTTCGGAGCCATGGCGGAAGTGGTGCGGGAGATCGATGGCGTGGTGGTGCTGGTGGCAGGGGGGTGGAGCGCTGCTCTCTTTCGGCTTTGAGAAGAAGGAGGGGAGCGGCGGAGATTTTCGAGAATGGAGTAACAACCGGTGAAGTGGGCAAACTGCCCCTGTTTCCCCTGCTTATAAAGAGGGAGGGGGCGGACGTTTCGCCCTTCCGAATAAAGAAACCACCCAGAATCTCTCCCACGATGCCGCATTCAACGCGTGCCGTTCGGGGAGGGCGCGGTGGATACGGAGTAAGATACGGCGTAACCCAGGGCGCGCGTGCCCGTGCCCTGTTTTGGGCCTGGCCCAACAGCACTCGGCACCGTGTGTGGCCCAGGCCCGGGGGCTCCTGTCGGTGTACTAGAATAGGGGTACCCTAGTATCCCGAACTTGTGCACGGGCAGTTGCAGCGCCCCGCGGCAAGGCTTGCCGGGCGACCGCCAAGGTCCTCCGTGGTTCCCTTGGAGCCATTCAAGAACAAAGTATTCAAGCCAAGGAGACAAGGCCCTGGCAAGAGGAGCTTGCCGGGAAGGCCAACCAAGGCATCTCAAGGAACTTGCCACAACGTGCTGCGCGTCCCGGCAAGGCCTGGTGAGCGACAAGCTTCCGGGCGCGACAAGACAATGACCGCGGCAAGGCGCTTGCCGCGGCAAGTAACCACCCTGTACCCACGCTCCAGCACATCCACCAACGTGTCGCCCTGGGGCCTTTCCAGGCACGCGTGGCAGGAGGCTGTGCAGCCAGCGGTGCGCGGTGGCATGCGAGGATGACGAGATCGCCATCATGGCGAACGGTGGCGTCCCTAACGGTCCTTTTCTGCACTGTTTGGGCGACACAGACGGGCATTTAATGCCCTTGTCCCTTGCCGTCAGGGGTAGGTAGGATACACTGTACAAGTACTTGTACCAACCGCAGCTCCTTTTACGTTTTTACCCTTGTGTGCGTTGCCACCTGTCGGTGACCCCTTGAACATATAATAGGAGGCCCATGCGCAAGGTAGAGAGGGGTTCGAAGGCCAAAAATACACACGCGCTCGGTCTCATTAGCAGCACGAATGTACTGTAGCATTCAGCGCTCCCGAGCAAGAAGACAATACAATCAGACAAGCAGCAGTAGGAGTATTATCTCTCCGGAGAGCTCTAAAGCTGGGTAAACTGCTCGTGTGCTTCGCCTAGATCTGCTCTTCATGTGATCTCCGCCCCCCGCCGAACCGAAAGGGGCTTGGTCCGCCGGTCCCATAGGTGTTCGTGGATCAGCTTCCCCGACATCTGCCGGAGAATGCTCCCTTGCCGGGGAAGCCTACCTTGGCGGTGTAGTCGAAGCAGATAGCACTTCGGGAGCGGCCTCCGGGCCCTCCTGGTGAGGCTGCTCTGCTCCTATACAAACCAACAGACAGATATCAGCAAAATAAGAGCATCCATGCGTGCCTGACAACATGAAGTAAACCATATACTTACGTGGGGGGCTGCTCTGAGAAATGGTTGCCGGGTCCGACAAGGTGGTTTCGGACATGTCCTCTGCCGTCGTGGTGGGGTCGTCCTCGATGACAATCACCGGGGCCTTGGCTCTCTTCGCCGCTCTCTGGGCCAGAGTCCTGAAAAGGGATGAGTTCAAAGTCAAGCCGATCAGATACAAGACAAAGACAGCAAGAATCGAAGAATTACATGTACAGCAAGGGGATCTTACTCTTCCTCTTCGTCATCGGAGCTGAGCGCAGAGAGATCGAAGTCCGGCTCGCCTCTGGTGCGGCGAGGCGGAGGAGTTGGCTCCCTTGCCCGCTTGGCAGGTGCAGTAGCGGTGGACCGGGAGGACCCCGCTCTAGTTGCCGCCGCAGCGTGAGGTGCTCCCGCGGCAACAGTGCTTGCCGCGGTCGAGCGCGTCGCGCGGTGCGGCGGCTGCTGGCCCGTCTGCCGCCCTGCTACGTCCCCGGCCTTGCGGAGACGCCTCCTTGTTGGAGCTGGGGGCTCCGCTTGCGGCGAGCTGGCTGAAGGTGGGGAGGAGGAGGAGCCGATCTGCAACGGGTCTCCCGCGCCCTCGGCGGGCTCGCTCGGCTCATCTTCGGGCCCGGCGAGCTCTTCCTCGCCGGCAAACTCCTCGCGCTCAGCAAGGCTTGCCGCCTCCGCTGCCTTCGCCTCCTCCACGGTGAATCCAAATACGCCCGCGGCAGTAGCTGCTGCCGCCTCTTCCAACCTGGTGGCGATGCGCTGCATCTCCGCATCGGTGGTGTCGCGGGTGAGGCTCTTCTGCTCGCCGGCGCGGACCGGCATTTCTACCAAGCCATTGAAGAACTCCTGCACGATGGCGTCTGCCGGCTCTTACCAAGTTGGAACGATGCCGTGAGAGTCTCATAGCGGCATCATTGCACGGATGCGGTCAAGCGAAGAATTGTTGCACAGCGGAACGACATCCCGCGGCAACATGAACGGATGCTGGGGGGCGCGCTTGAACAACTCCAGGAGCATCGCGTCCAGCTCCAGAATAGTGAAGTTAAAATTGAGGCCCGGCCGCAGCCTCATGATATCCGCCGAGTTCTGGAACTCCGAGGCGGGTCTCCCCCTCTCCTGCAGGGGGGCGATGCGGCGGCGAAGGAAATCTGCGCCAACTGCGCCCACAGTAAGCCCGGCAAGCCTGAGGCGTAGGTTCCGGGTGACGGCAATTTTTAGCCTGTCGTCTGCCGGGGCCACATTCCTCCAATCGTTACCACGCGCTATTGGGGCTTGGCGCAGGGCGGTAAATGGCTGCGGGTTCTCCTCGACGACCCAGTACCACTCTGCTCTCCACTCCTCCCATTTGCTGCGGAGCTCTCCCTCTAGATAGGCTTCCTTCTTGCCGACCCTCGAGATCCAAGCAATTCCGCTGGCAAGGGGCTCTCCTCTCTCGACTCGAGACATAAAAAAGTGGCGGAAAAGGGCTACGTTTGGGTGGACTCCGACAAAGTTTTCGCACAAATGTGCGAAAACTGCCATGGTCAGAACGACATTGGGGGTGAAATCAAGGAGGCGGAACCCGTAGGTGTTCATGATATCGCAGAAGAATTCAGAGAAGGGCGGGCAGAGCCCGCAGTAGAAGAACAACGCAAAGAAGGGGTACCCGTTCGGAGCCAATCTCGAAGCACTGGCTGGGAGTACCTTCGTGCGCGGATGCGCTCGCGTCTCCGTCGACCAGAAGAGGTAGTAGTACTCCCTCAGCTCCTTCGCGTCAAGCTGAGGGGGGAAGATGGCCCGCTCCTTTCGCAGCGCTGCAAGCCGCTGCTCCTCGGCCCACTTCACGCCCTTCCCCTTGTCGGCTTTCGGAGCCATGGCGGAAGTGGTGCGGGAGATCGATGGCGTGGTGGTGCTGGTGGCAGGGGGGTGGAGCGCTGCTCTCTTTCGGCTTTGAGAAGAAGGAGGGGAGCGGCGGAGATTTTCGAGAATGGAGTAACAACCGGTGAAGTGGGCAAACTGCCCCTGTTTCCCCTGCTTATAAAGAGGGAGGGGGCGGACGTTTCGCCCTTCCGAATAAAGAAACCACCCAGAATCTCTCCCACGATGCCGCATTCAACGCGTGCCGTTCGGGGAGGGCGCGGTGGATACGGAGTAAGATACGGCGTAACCCAGGGCGCGCGTGCCCGTGCCCTGTTTTGGGCCTGGCCCAACAGCGCTCGGCACCGTGTGTGGCCCAGGTCCGGGGGCTCCTGTCGGTGTACTAGAAGAGGGGTACCCTAGTATCCCGAACTTGTGCACGGGCAGTTGCAGCGCCCCGCGGCAAGGCTTGCCGGGCGACCGCCAAGGTCCTCCGTGGTTCCCTTGGAGCCATTCAAGAACAAAGTATTCAAGCCAAGGAGACAAGGCCCCGGCAAGAGGAGCTTACCGGGAAGGCCAACCAAGGCATCTTAAGGAACTTGCCGCAACGCGCCGCGCGTCCCGGCAAGGCCTAGTGAGCGACAAGCTTCCGGGCGCGACAAGACAATGACCGCGACAAGGCGCTTGCCGCGGCAAGTAACCACCCTGTACCCACGCTCCAGCACATCCACCAACGTGTTGCCCTGGGGCCTTTCCAGGCGCGCGTGGCAGGAGGCTGTGCAGCCAGCGGTGCGCGGTGGCATGCAAGGATGACGAGATCGCCATCATGGCAAACGGTGGCGTCCCTAACGGTCCTTTTCTGCACTGTTTGGGCGACACAGACGGGCATTTAATGCCCTTGTCCCCTGCCGTCAGGGGTAGGTAGGATACACTGTACAAGTACTTGTACCAACCGCAGCTCCTTTTACGTTTTTACCCTTGTCTGCGTTGCCACCTGTCGGTGACCCCTTGAACATATAAAAGGAGGCCCATGCGCAACGTAGAGAGGGGTTCGAAGGCCAAAAATACACACGCGCTCGGTCTTGTTAGCAGCACGAATGTACTGTAGCATTCAGCGCTCCCGAGCAAGAAGACAATACAATCAGACAAGCAGCAGTAGGAGTATTATCTCTCCGGATAGCTCCGAAGCTGGGTAAACTGCTCGTGAGCTTCGCCTCGATCTGCTCTTCATGTGATCTCCGCCCCCCGCCGAACCGAAGGGGTTTTGGTCCGCCGGTCACATAGGTGTTCGTGGATCAGCTTCCCCGACATCTGCCGGAGAATGCTCCCTTGCCGGGGAAGCCTACCTTGGCGGTGTAGTCGAAGCAGATAGCACTTCGGGAGCGGCCTCCGGGCCCTCCTGGTGAGGCTGCTCTGCTCCTACACAAACCAACAGACAGATATCAGCAAAAGAAGAGCATCCATGCGTGCCTGACAACATGAAGTAAACCATATACTTACGTGGGGGGCTGCTCTGAGAAATGGTTGCCGGGTCCGACAAGGTTGTTTCGGACATGTCCTCTGCCGTCGTGGTGGGGTCGTCCTCGATGACAATCACCGGGGCCTTGGCTCTCTTTGCCGCTCTCTGGGCCAGAGTCCTGAAAAGGGATGAGTTCAAAGTCAAGCCGATCAGATACAAGACAAAGACAGCAAGAATCGAAGAATTACATGTACAGCAAGGGGATCTTACTCTTCCTCTTCGTCGTCGGAGCTGAGCGCAGAGAGATCGAAGTCCGGCTCGCCTCTGGTGCGGCGAGGCGGAGGAGTAGGCTCCCTTGCCCGCTTGGCAGGTGCAGTAGCGGTGGACCGGGAGGACCCCGCTCTAGTTGCCGCCACAGCGTGAGGTGCTCCCGCGGCAACAGTGCTTGCCGCGGTCGAGCGCGTCGCGTGATGCGGCGGCTGCTGGCCCGTCTGCCGCCCCGCTACGTCCCCGGCCTTGCGGAGACGCCTCCTTGTTGGAGCTGGGGGCTCCGCTTGCGGCGAGCTGGCTGAAGGTGGGGAGGAGGAGGAGCCGATCTGCAACGGGTCTCCCGCGCCCTCGGCGGCCTCTCTCGGCTCATCTTCGGGCCCGGCGAGCTCTTCCTCGCCGGCAAACTCCTCGCGCTCGGCAAGGCTTGCCGCCTCCGCTACCTTCGCCTCCTCCACGGTGAATCCAAATACGCCCGCGGCAGTAGCTGCTGCCGCCTCTTCCAACCTGGTGGCGATGCGCTGCATCTCCGCATCGGTGGTGTCGCGGGTGAGGCTCTTCTGCTCGCCGGCGCGGACCGACACTTCTACCAAGCCATTGAAGAACTCCTGCACGATGGCGTCTGCCGGCTCTTGCCAAGTTGGAACGATGCCGTGAGAGTCGCATAGCGGCATCATTGCACGGATGCGGTCAAGCGAAGAATTGTTGCACAGCGGAACGACATCCCGCGGCAACATGAACGGATGCTGGGGGGCGCGCTTGAACAGCTCCAGGAGCATCGCGTCCAGCTCCAGAATAGTGAAGTTAAAATTGAGGCCCGGCCGCAGCCTCATGATATCCGCCGAGTTCTGGAACTCCGAGGCGGGTCTCCCCCTCTCCTGCAGGGGGGCGATGCGGCGGCGAAGGAAATCTGCGCCCACTGCGCCCACAGTAAGCCCGGCAAGCCTGAGGCGTAGGATCCGGGTGACGGCAATTTTTAGCCTGTCGTCTTCCGGGGCCACATTCCTCCAATTGTTACCATGCGCTATTGGGGCTTGGCGCAGGGCGGTAAATGGCTGCGGGTTCTCCTCGACGACCCAGTACCACTCTGCTCTCCACTCCTCCCATTTGCTGCGGAGCTCTCCCTCTAGATAGGCTTCCTTCTTGCCGACCCTCGAGATCCAAGCAATTCCGCTGGCAAGGGGCTCTCCTCTCTCGACTCGAGGCATAAAAAAGTGGCGGAAAAGGGCTACGTTTGGGTGGACTCCGACAAAGTTTTCGCACAAATGTGCAAAAACTGCCATGGTCAGAACGACATTGGGGGTGAAATCAAGGAGGCGGAACCCGTAGGTGTTCATGATATCGCAGAAGAATTCAGAGAAGGGCGGGCAGAGCCCGCAGTAGAAGAACAACGCAAAGAAGGGGTACCCGTTCGGAGCCAATCTCGAAGCACTGGCCGGGAGTACCTTCGTGCGCGGATGAGCTCGCCTCTCCGTCGACCAGAAGAGGTAGTAGTACTCCCTCAGCTCCTTCGCGTCAAGCGGAGGGGGGAAGATGGCCCGCTCCTTTCGCAGCGCCGCAAGCCGCTGTGCCTCGGCCCACTTCACGCCCTTCCCCTTGTCGGCTTTTGGAGCCATGGCGGAAGTGGTGCGGGAGATCGATGGCGTGGTGGTGCTGGTGGCAGGGGGGGTGGAGCGCTGCTCTCTTTCGGCTTTGAGAAGAAGGAGGGGAGCGGCGGAGATTTTCGAGAATGGAGTAACAACCGGTGAAGTGGGCAAACTGCCCCTGTTTCCCCTGCTTATAAAGAGGGAGGGGGCGGACGTTTCGCCCTTCCGAATAAAGAAACCACCCAGAATCTCTCCCACGATGCCGCATTCAACGCGTGCCATTCGGGGAGGGTGCGGTGGATACGGAGTAAGATACGGCGTAACCCAGGGCGCGCGTGCCCGTGCCCTGTTTTGGGCCTGGCCCAACAGCGCTCGGCACCGTGTGTGGCCCAGGCCCGGGGGCTCCTGTCGGTGTACTAGAATAGGGGTACCCTAGTATCCTGAACTTGTGCACGGGCAGTTGCAGCGCCCCGCGGCAAGGCTTGCCGGGCGACCGCGAAGGTCCTCCATGGTTCCCTTGGAGCCATTCAAGAACAAAGTATTCAAGCCAAGGAGACAAGGCCCCGGCAAGAGGAGCTTGCCGGGAAGGCCAACCAAGGCATCTCAAGGAACTTGCCGCAACGCGCCGCGCGTCCCGGCAAGGCCTGGTGAGCGACAAGCTTCCGGGCGCGACAAGACAATGACCGCGGCAAGGCGCTTGCCGCGGCAAGTAACCACCCTGTACCCACGCTCCAGCACATCCACCAACGTGTCGCCCTGGGGCCTTTCCAGGCGCGCGTGGCAGGAGGCGGTGCAGCCAGCGGTGCGCGGTGGCATGCGAGGATGACGAGATCGCCATCATGGCGAACGGTGGCGTCCCTAACGGTCCTTTTCTGCACTGTTTGGGCGACACGGACGGGCATTTAATGCCCTTGTCCCCTGCCGTCAGGGGTAGGTAGGATACACTGTACAAGTAGTTGTACCAACCGCAACTCCTTTTACGTTTTTACCCTTGTCTGCGTTGCCACCTGTCGGTGACCCCTTGAACATATAAAAGGAGGCCCATGCGCAACGTAGAGAGGGGTTCGAAGGCCAAAAATACACATGCGCTCGGTCTCGTTAGCAGCACGAATGTACTGTAGCATTCAGCGCTCCCGAGCAAGAACAAAATACAATTAGACAAGCAGCAGTAGGAGTATTATCTCTCTGGAGAGCTCCGAAGCTGGGTAAACTGCTCGTGTGCTTTGCCTCGATCTGCTCTTCGTGTGATCTCCGCCCCCCGCCAAACCTAAAGGGGCTTGGTCCGCCGGTCCCATAGGTGTTCGTGGACCAGCTTCCCTGACATTTTTCATAACAAAATCGAAAAATATATGACCTAACTCATAATTCACAAATATAAGAACCCGTCGGCCTCGAGGGGTCGGGTGTCGGGGTGTCTGGGTGTCGTGTCGGGGTCGGGGTGTGGTGTCGGGGTCGGGGTGTCGGGGTCAGGGGTCAGGGGGTCGGGGTGTCAGGGTCGGGGTGTCGGGGTCAGGGGGGTCAGGGGGTCGGGGTGTGGTGTCGGGGTCAGGGGGTCGGGGTGTTTCCTTCTATCCTTATTTTTCTTTCTTTCTCTTCTTCTTCTTCTTTCCTTTCTTCTTCTTCTTCTTTCACCTTTTTTCTACTTTCTTACTTCTTTTCGTTTCTTCTTTTCTTCTTCTTCTACTTCTTCTACTTCTTTTCTTCTTCTTCTTTTTTCATCTTTCTACTACTTCTACTTCTTCTACTACTTCTAATTCTTTTCTAACACTAACACTCACACAATCTAGCACTAACAATTAAACAGCAAAAAAATGAAAAAACAGAAAAAAAAGTAGTAGTCCCTCACCGAAGCAATGGGACGGTCGGCGGCGGGGGGGGGCACCGGGCGGCGGGGCGACGGTGCGTCGGCGGGTGGGGTGGG
The DNA here is from genome assembly GCF_018294505.1 of Triticum aestivum. Taxonomy (NCBI): domain Eukaryota; kingdom Viridiplantae; phylum Streptophyta; class Magnoliopsida; order Poales; family Poaceae; genus Triticum; species Triticum aestivum. The sequence goes on from NC_057801.1 coordinate 299,982,703, forward strand.
GGCAGAGGGGTGGTGGGCGACGGGCCAAGGGAGCGGGGCGGGGCGGCGCAGGGCGGCGGGGCGGGGGCGGCGGAGGGGGCGGGGCGGCGCCATGCGGCGAGTGGCGGAGGGGTGGTGGGGCTACAGGGCGTCGTCGGGTGGGTTGGGGGCGGAGGGGTGGTGGGGCGACAAGCGGTTGCATTGAGAGTAGAGTAGTGAGTGGGACCAAACAAGTCCATGTGGAGCAACTCAAAAGGTCGAGATGTAGTCATGATTGTCTGCGAGGGATGCTTGGCCCTTGTCATCTTCCCAGCTTCACAAGCACCACATAGATAATCTTTCTTGAACTTGACGCCTTCGATGCCTATGACGTGCTTCTTCTTGGCGAGAGTGTGTAGGTTCCTCATGCCAGCATTCCCTAGCCTCCGATGCCAGAGCCAGCACTCTGAAGACTTGGCTAGAAGACATACGGCTATCTATGGTCCTGCTGAGAAGTCTACCATGTACAGATCATATTTCATGTACCCTTCGAAGACTAGAGACTTGTCAGATTCCATTAGTACAAGGCAACAATATTTTCCAAATAGCACAATCATGTTTAAGTCACAAAGCATTGAGACAGACATTAAGTAGAAACCAAGGGATTCAACAAGCATCACTTTGTCCATGTGTTGACCCCTTGAGATTCAACTCTACCTAGGCCCAATACCTTGCTTTTACCAGTGTCAGCGAATGTGATGTGACTTTTATCACATGGACGTAAGGTTGAGTCCATGAGAAGACTTCGATCACTAGTCATGTGGTTAGTGCATCCGCTGTCCATAATCCATTCTGAAGCATGAGGTGTCGTACCCTACAGTGCAGTTAGGAGGATAGGCTTCACAAAGAGTATTGTGAAGCATAAACATTTGACGCACAAGAGGATTATCAAAGCTTAGATCAAGGTTAGGACAGATAGTATGACTGGCAAGCGATTCAGATATGAAATACATAGTAAGACCATTTGGGCATTTTATCTTGCGTCCCATAATGTGTTTTAGGTCCCCAACAATAGCATCAGACGCCTTTGATTTCCGGCTGGAGACCTTTCCCTGCAAAAGAAAATTAATTCTTCTTAACCACCCACATCTTCAGGGGTGGCTTAGAAGAAATGAGTCTAAGTGCAGCATCTGAGAATTTCGGCTTTGGAGCCCTAGAAAATAGCCTTGCAGGAGAAGAACGATACTCATATGAATAAGAAGAAAAGTTCTTACTTCTATGAACATAGCGGTTTGAAGATACACGCTCATATTCATAAGTCTGAGTATGGTTTCCCTGCAAAACATTGGTGCTAGGGTGACTCCGGTGAGTCCTGTATCTGTATGAAGCCTTTGGGCCATATGAAGCCATAGGTCTGGGGTTTGTCTTCTTCCTTGGTGGTTTCATGATGACATTCACAGGAAGATTCTCAATTCAATGTTTAGGTACCCAGATCTTCTTCATAGATGGTCCATTCCTGCAGTTAGTACCAATATACCTGGCAAACACTTCCCCATTCTGATTCTTAAACAGTTCATAGTTTGCATCAAAGGATTCATCAATAACAATTGGATTAGCACAAGTAAATCCAGATAAGGTGGATGGATCCATTGAAGGTTCCTTTGCAGCAACCCATGTGGTTTTGTGGTACTACTCAGGCTGCCAGTAAGAACCATCAACATTCATTTTCCTCTCGAACCCAACACCCTCTTTCCCAAGGTTTCGGTTCAAGATCTGCTTTTTGAGGACATCACATAGTGTCTGATGCCCCTTGAGGATTTTGTGCATTCCTGTTTCAAGCAATGTTTTCAATCTGGCATTTTCATCAGCAACAGCAGTGGCATCCTCCGCAGAGGTGTTAGTTACCACATCGATGGTTGAAGATATTGAAGCAGTAGCAGTACTAGAACACTCATCAACAGAATTAGCGTTATCACGCTCAAGACATTTTAGACATGGTGGTTCAAACCCGTCCTGAGCGGGACTGATCTGTTGAGCGCGAAGTGACTCGTTTTCCTTTTGAAGATCTTCATGAGCCGCTCTCAACTTCTCAAGTTCTTGCTTCCTCTAAAGATAATCATACGAAAGCTTTTCATGGGTTGTTGAGAGTGACTCATGACGACCTTCAAGCTCTTGGTACTTAGCATGAAGATTTTTCATATCTTCAATTAAGGACTGAGATCGGGTCATTTCAGCGTCCAACAGATCATCGCTTTTTGTCTAACAGTTTTTGAATATGTTCCATAGCTTTTTGTTGTTCAGTTGCAACTTTAGCAAGTGTTTTGTAGCTGGGTTTGGATTCACAATCAGAGTCATCTTCACTTTATGTTTCAAAGTAAGCATCACGTGAGTTTACCTTGGCACCGCGTGCCATGAAGCAGTAAGTGGGAGCGGAGTCGTCCTTGTCACGGGCATCAATGTTGGTGATGGATACATTGTCTTCAGTGTTGAAGATGTACTTGGCAACGTAGGCTGAAGCTAAAGCCAGATTTGCAACGCCAGAGTCAGACTCCTCCTCAGACTCCACCACTTCTGCTTCCTCAGAAGGAGGCTCCTCCTCTCAATCCATTTCCTTGCCAACAAAAGCAAAAGCCTTGCCAGAGGAACTTTTCTTGTGTGATGAAGACTTGGAAGTTGACTTGGAAGAAGATTTTGAGTATTTCTTCTTGCTCTTATCATCAGAATCATATTCCTTGCTCTTCTTCTTCTTCTTCTCATTGTCCCACTGTGGACACTCAGAGATGTAGTGACCAGGTTTCTTGCACTTGTGACAGGTTCACTTCTTGTGGTCATGGGAAGAAGCTTCATCATTTCTTGAGCTGTATCGTGAAGACTTTCTGAAGCCTTTCTTCTTAGTGAACTTCTGGACCTTCTTCTCAAGCATAGCGAGCTCCTTTCCAAGGTCTTCAGCTCCACCAGAACTGCAGTTAGATTCTTCTTCAGATGAGGAAACAACCTTTGCCTTCAAAGCGCGAGGGCGACCATAGTTAGGACCATAGATATCTCTTTTCTCAGATAGCTGGAACTCATGTGTGTTAAGCCTCTCAAGTATATCAGATGTATCGAGTGTCTTGAAATCACGACGTTCTTTAATTATAAGAGCTAGTGTCAAATAGCTTTCAAGAGATTTCAGAAGCGTCTTGACTATTTCAGGCTTGGTAATCTCAGTGGCGCCGAGAGCCTGAAGCTCGTTTGTGATGTCAGTGAGACGATCAAATGTGAGCTGGACATTTTCATTGTCATTTCCCTTGAATCGTTTGAAGAGGTTGTGTAGGACACTGATTCCTTCATCTCTCCGAGTTGAAACGCCTTCATTGACCTTGGAGAGCCAGTCCCGGACTAGCTTCGACATTTCCAATGCACTCACACGACCATACAACCCTTTGGTCAGATGACCACAGATGATGTTCTTTGCAGTAGAATCGAGTTGAATGAACTTCTTGACATCAGTAGGGGTGACACCTTCACCAGTCTTGGGAACACCGTTCTTGACGACATACCATAGATCGACATCAATGGCTTCAAGATGCATACGTATCTTATTCTTCCAGTAGGGATATTCAGTGCCATCGAAGACAGGGCACGCAGCGGAGACTTTGATTATCCCTGTAGTCGACATAGCTAAAACTCCAGGCAGTTAAACCAAAATCACACAGAACAAGGGAGTACCTTGCTCTGATTCCAATTGAAAGTGCTAGTTATCGACTAGAGGGGGGGTGAGTAGGCGATTTTTATGAAAGTCTTCAAAACATGAAAGTTTCCAAGACAAACACGAAAACTAGACCTATAAACATGCAGCGAAAGATGAACTACACTAGACAAGTGATAGTCAAACAAGTATGAAGCTAAAGCATGATGACTTATAGCAGCTAGGTAGTAGGATCAGGATGGAAGATAGTATGAAGCCAATCAGAACAAGTAGTCACATAGTGAAGTCAAACATGCAGAGCAATCAGGCAATGACTTCACATAGACAAACTGTAAGTAAGGGGAGTAAGAGATAGAACCAGTGTGTTGTGAAGACAAGGATTTGTTCGAACAGTTCCAGTTGCTGTGACAACTGTACATCTGGTTAGGGAGGCTGAGATTGAACTTAGAAGACTGTGTCTTCACCTTATTCCCCTTGATCTAAGGACACATAGTCCCCGCCCAATCACTCTGGTATGTCTTCAAGGTAGACTTCCAAACCTTCACAGACTTCGTTCACCGGCGATCCACAATTACTCTTGGATGCTCAGAACACGATGCCTAACCGGCGGGAGGATTCACAGTCCTCAAGTGTAACAAGTCTTTAGATCACGCGGACAGAAAGACTTCAGTGATGCCAAACACTCTTTGGGCTCTGGGTGTTTTGGGCTTTGTCCTCACAAGGATTTCTCTCTCAAACTCCTCGGAGGTGGGTTGCTCTCAACGAAAAAAGCCGTGTACTAACTCTGAGCAACGACCAATTTATGGTGTAGGGGGTGCGCTATTTATAGCCACTGGGCAACCCGACCTGATTTGTCCAAAATGACCCTGGGTCACTAAGGAACTGACACATGTCACAACGGTCAGATTTCAAACACACGCGATAGCTTCACTTGGGCTACAAGTAAAGCTGACTTATCCGACTCTGGATAAGATTTGCTCTCATTGTCTTCGCTCGAAGACATAGGATTTTGGTTGAGCATCACTTTAGTCACTCTAACTTTGTTCACTTGTACCCCACTTAACAGTGCAGTGGTTCCTATGACTCAACAAAGAAGAAAAGAAACAACAAAACTACTAAGTCTTCGCGCTCCATAGTCTTCACTCAATGTCTTCTTCTGTCATCATCTTCAGTGTGAATATCTTTACGTACCACCATTATCTTAAATGTCTTCATACATTTTTAGGGGTCATCTCTAGTAGGTAAACCGAATCAAGGAGGGACTACTACCTGTGTTATCCTGCAATTCTCACAAACAGATTAGTCCCTCAACCACGTTTGTCGTCAATATTCCAAAACCAAACTAGGGGTGGCACTAGGTGCACTTACAGGGGGCAAACCAACACAAAAACTTTTTAAGTAAACTTCAATTTGATATTGTGGCACATAGCTAGCCCGAACCCTTAATAAACTATCCCAAGCATCTTTTAAAGACTCATCAAGTAAATAGCGGAAAAGTCTAGAGTCATCCTCATCAAAATTATTCAAGCTCTCATTGGTGACCCCAGTGGGTATTTCTATAGCATCATTATTTATGAGCTTCGAGAGGAAAGAGGGGTTATCCAATTTAACAGAACCTAGGAAAGAGCCCTTAGTTCTTTTTGATTCGGCCATGGCAACGGGAAGGCAAACGGAAGAGAGGAGGAGATTGGGAAAGAGAAGGCAAATAAAATGGAAAGGGTGAAGTGGGGGAGAGGAAAACGAGAGGCAAATGGCAGATAATGTAAATGCGAGGGAGATGGGTTTGTGATGGGTACTTGGTATGTCTTGACTTGAGCGAAGACCTCTCCGGCAATGGCGCCGGAAATCCTTCTTGCTACGTCTTGAGCTTGCGTTGGTTTTCCTTGAAGAGGAAAGGGTGATGCAGCAATAATAGCGTAAGTATTTCCCTAAGTTTTTGAGAACCAAGGTATCAATCCAGTAGGAGGCTCCTCAAAAGTCCCACGCACCTACACAAACAAACAAAGAACTCTCAACCAACGCAATAAAGGGGTTGTCCATACCTTCACGGCCACTTGCGAAAGTGAGATCTAATAGAGATAGTATGATAAGATAAGTATATTTTTGGTATTTTATAATATAGATGCAAAAAGTAAAGATGCAAATAAAAGTAGATTGGAAGCAAATATGATAAGAGATAGACCCAGGGGCCAAAGGTTTCACTAGTGGCTTCTCTCAAGATAGCATAAGTATTACGGTGGGTGAACAAATTACTGTCGACCAATTGATAGAAAAGCGAATAATTATGAGATTATCTAGGCATGATCATGTATATAGGCATCACGTCCGCAACAAGTAGACCTACTCCTGCCTACATCTACTACTATTACTCCACACATCGACCGACTCCTGCCTGCATCTAGAGTATTAAGTTCATAAGAACAGAGTAACGCATTAAGCAATATGACATGATGTAGAGGGATAAACTCAAGCAATATGATATAAACCCCATATTATCCTCGATGGCAACAATACAATACGTGCCTTGTTGCCCCTGCTGTCACTGGGAAAGGACACCGCAAGATTGAACCCAAAGCTAAGCACTTCTCCCATGGCAAGAAACATCAATCTAGTAGGCCAAACCAAACTGATAATTCGAAGATACTTGCAAAGATAACTCAATCATACATAAAAGAATTCAGAGAAGATTCAAATATTTTTCATAGATAAACTTGACCATCAACCCACAATTCATCGAATCTCAACAAACACACCGCAAAAAGAGTTTACATCGAATAGATCTCCACAAGAGAGGGGGAGAACATTGTATTGAGATCCAAAAAGAGAGAAGAAGCCATCTAGCTAATAACTATGGACCCGTAGGTCTGTGGTAAACTACTCACAACTCATCGGAGGGGCAAGGATGTTGATGTAGAAGCCCTCCATGGTCGATTCCCCCTCCGACAGAGTGCCGGCGAAAGCTCCAAGATGAGATCTCGCAGATACAAAAGGTTACAACGGTGGAAATTGTGTTTCGTTGGCTCCCTGGATGTTTTCGGGGTACGTAGGCTTATATAGGAGGAAGAAGTACATCGGTGGTCGCCCGAGGGGCCCACAAGACAGGGGGCGCCCTCTATAGGGGGCCCCCTCCTATCTCGTGGAGGCCTCGGCTGCTTCTTGACTTGCACTCCAAGTCATCTGGATCATGTTCGTTCCAAAAATCACGCTCCCGAAGGATTCATTCCATTTGGAATCCGTTTGATATTCCTTTTCTTCGAAATACTGAAATAGGCAAAAAAACAGCAATACGGGCTGGGCCTCCGGTTAGTAGGTTAGTCCCAGAAATGATATAAATGTATAAAATAAAGCCCATAAACATCCAAAAGGGGTAATATAATAGCATGGAACTATCAAAAATTATAGATACGTTGGAGACGTATCACGATGCCACGGCAAGACCCTTACCGGGCCCCGGCAAGACCCTTGCTGAGGACATCAGCGGGGCCGCGGCCAGGCCTGCACCCACCAAGAGTCCACCGCAGTTCCCATGCAGCTACCAGCCCAGCCAGCCAGGCGAGCACCTGCATGGCGACGTGCGGCCTCTGCACCAGCTCAGCAAGCACCTGCGTGGGGGCATCCAGATCTTCGTGAAGACCCTGCCACCGTGCCAGCTTAGCAGCCTGCCAGCCTACATGGCGCCACACGCCTCATTGGCCAGGGCGCGTGTCGAAGCAAGGTGAGGCAGCGACGGACGGGACGGGCCTCGTTCCCGTCCCCAATAAAGCAAGGGGACACCTAAGGGGGAGCATTTAATGCATCTTGTCCCGTAATGACAGGCGATAAGCTTGTACTCTATACACTTTCCACCACCTGTGTGCCACTGTGGCATCCCCTTTTTCCTATAAAAGGAGGCCCGAGGCGTACTAGAGAGGTATTCATCTCTTTTGAGCAAGTCACGCACCATAACTAGCTCAAGAACACTCAAATATACACCAAAGAGGACTAGGGTATTACGCATCCTCGCGGCCCAAACCTCGGTAAACAGTCTTTGTGCTGGCTCTTAGACCCGCTCTTTCCACAACCTCGCGCCCGCTGACCGTAGTAGGGATTCAAGTGATCCCAGAGGTGTCGTTCCCACCGACATCTTTGGCGCGCCAGGCAGGGAGCGCAGTTGTGAGAATTCGGTCTAGTATCTAGTCTAGCAGTTCTTCATCGCCATGGCTTCCAAGGAAAAAGCCGACCGAACGGGCGGCATCATTGGCGGATGTAGTGGACGCTCGCGCAGCGACATAAAAGCTAAGTCATGCAAAACATTGAGTAATTCTTTTTATATGAGATTATTCACCTTGGAGATCTTTCCCTCTGTATGACAAACCTGCACGTGATGGGGCCCTTCCACTATTGGCAACCCCCTAGTTCTGTTTCGAGTTGGCTCAACAGTTCGAGCGGTTGCGCTGAGAACGGTAGGGTGGCCTCCCGCTATTGGAAATGTTCTCGTTCTGTCTCAAGTCCGCCCGACAGTTCGAGCGGCCGCGCTGAGAATGATAAGGTGGTTCACCTGGCAGCAAGCACACCCGGCAGGCTATTGGGGATCCGTCCTGGCAACGAGGTCTTCTTGGTGATCTTGTTGGCGACGTTGGCGAGGCGGCTAATCCAGAGGTTTTCGCCCTTCGCGAAATCCTTGTGGTTGGCGGCGTCATTCTTCCGCAAGTGCCTCTCCTGCTCCAGATTTTTGGTCATGGTTTCCTCCTGGGCCCTAACCTTCGAAAGCGTCTCCTCAAGGCCCTTCAACTTCAGCTTCAGATATTTGATGGAGCTTTTGGCTTGGGAGAGTAGCTTGGCCTTGCCGAGGACTTCGGCCTGCGCCTCCATATAGGCGCAGCTGATCGTGTCCTCTGCCTTCGCCAGCTCCTGGGCCTCGTTCTTCAGGCCGTCCCGCTCCACCTCCAGCTCCTTCACCTTGGTGCCATGGGCCAGGGCTTGAGCATCGAGTGCCTCCTTGTGCCTCTGCTTCAGCTCCTGGGTCCGCTGCGCGACAAGCTTCTCGACCTCCTCATCCTTGCCGTGGAGTGTGGGAGCGAGTGCCGCCTCATGAGTGGCGAGGTCCTCCTCCTCGGACTTTAACTCAGCCTGGTGCTGGTGCCGGGCGGCCTCGATCCTGGCGGCATGTTCCCTCGCCGCCTCCTGGGCCTTCTCGACGTCAGCTTGCTTCAAGATGAGATCTTGCTTGTGCTCGGCCAAATGGTCTTGGGCAGCCTTCAGTTCTTCATGGGCCTGGCGGAACCAGACGTGCATCTCGGCGACGCGCTCCTCGAGATCCTCCTCCGCCATGTCTACCGCCACCACTCTGGACATTGCCTTGTCCAGACGAGCGTGGTGGAGAGCCTGGAGCTTCCAGAAGCTGGCGCACATGGCCTGAAGAAGCTGCTCCTCTTGGGAACCGCCGCCACAGGCACTCGGTTCATCGACAACCTCGAGCCCGGTGGCGGCGAGCACGTCGTCGTCAAAAACCTCCCCCTCGGCCGGCGCCCTGGTGACCGCCGTCCCGGTAAGGTGGACGAAAAGGTCGTCGCCCATCTTCAAGTACCTGCCGGAGCCAGAGGCAGGGAGGACGAGGGTTGATCATCGACCACCCCCTCCTCGGCAGCGGCCTTGCCGCCTTCCCTACATGCCCCTTGCCGGCCTCCTTGGCAGTGGCCTCGCCGGTCCCTCCGGCAGGCCCCTTGGCGGCGTCCTCAGCAATGGTTTCGGCGGTGTCCTTGGCAGCGATCTTGTCGGCCTGGGCCTCGGCATCCTTGGCAACATCCTCGCTGATGGCGTCGATGTCCTCTCGGTCCGCCAAGGGAGGATCTGGATACCGAGGAGGGGAAATGAGGCGAAGCCAAGACCAAGGTTCAAAAAAAAGAAACAAAAAAACACGAGGACATAAAGTAAACGAATTACCCGTGGCAGGCTGGGAAGATGTGGCCCCCTCACCGCCAACATCTGTTGCCGAGACGGAGCCACCCGCGCCCAAGTTCGCCTCCTCCTCCTCCGTACGCATGGGCTCGGTGCTTGGCGCCCTTGCCGGGGATGCCCCTCGGGGCGGCGTGGTTGATGGGGGCGGCATGTTGCGAGTGGCCCTCGGTGGCTCCTCCACCAGCAACGGCGAGGTCAGTGCCAAGAGGTCATACCCCATCACACGTTGATGAGAAGTGAATGGTGAATGCACGCTAGGGGCTGCGCACGCTGGGGGCTGTTGTTTGGGATGATCTCCACCACTGGCGTGCGTGACGCGCCCGCCGGGGGCTGGTCGCCTGCCGACGCCCTGGCCCTCTTCGCCCCCCTCTAGGCCAGCATCTCCCTGTCCTTGCGAAGACGAAAACAAATCAAGAAAGGTGGCGTGGTGTGAAAGAACGGAGGTGACGAAGGGAAGACACTTACTCGTCCTCTTCCTCCTCTCCCGCTGCCTTCCTTTTTCTCCTTGGGCTGAGAGACCCGAAGTCGAAGACGACCTCCATGTCGACATCTGCGGGAGGAGGGGAAGGGGATGGAGTCCGGACACGCTTGGATGAAGAAGAGGCGGTCGCTTTCTTCTTCGCCACCACGGTCTTCGCCGCCTTCTTCGCTGTCGCGGCCCTTGTCTGGCGCACGCACTCCCCCTGGGCCCCTTGCCGCAGCTTGGTCCTGCCGTGCCAGACCGGCTCGCTTGAGATGACCTGCCGCAGGACACGCTTTTTTCCCATGGCCGGAGGGTTGTCGGCCTCGGCCTCTTCCTCGGTCGTCTCCTCTACCACGTCCTCAACAAGGAGGGCCTCGGTGTTGACGCCGCTAGCCTCCCCGGCAGACCCCGCCCACTGGGCGAGCTCACTCTCCTCCGCAGCCGTGTCGGCCTCATCCTCCATGGCGCCAGCACTGCCGGCCTCCCTGGCAAGCTCCGCCTCCGCCACCCTGGCAGCGATGTAGTCCAGCTCCGCATGGGTGGTGTCCTCGATGAGCAGCGGCTTGTTGTGGTTGTATTCCTCCGACAAGTTGTCGAAGAACTCCTGCACCTCGCATGCCGAAGGCTTGGCCCAGGACGGATGGAGGCCATGCGTGTTGAAGACCGGCATCATGTCGAGGATGGCAGACTGGAAAGAGTTGTTGCTCAGCGGGAATACACCCGGAGACAACCCAAACAGGGGCCCCTTGATGACCTTGCCGGCCTTCGCGGCCCTGCCGGTCCTCTCCACCCTGCCGTCGCTGAACAGGTCGAGCTGAAAAGCCTCTGACAGAAATGGGTGAGTCCCATCACCGTGAAATTATGCTTCAGGCCGGGGTGGAGCCTCATGATGTCGGCCGCATTCCTGAAGTCCCAGGCCGGCATCCCCTTGTTATGCAGCGGGGCGATTCGGTGGCAGATGAAGTACGCCCCTATCGGATATCGGGTTCCGGAAAAACCCTTAAGGTTCGAACTCTGGGGTGCACACGAAGATCTTCTCCCTACCAATCCACACCCCTAAACCTCGTCGTGAATCTAGCTAGCACGATGAACAACACAAGGGACACAAGGTTTATACTGGTTCGGGCCACCGTTGTGGTGTAATACCCTAATCCAGTGTGTGGTGTGGTGGATTGCCTCTGGGGATGATGATGAATAGTATAGAGGAAGAATACCCTCGTGAGGGGTGTTCTTGAGCTGGTGCGGTGTTCTACCAGGGAAGGATTTGATGCTATCTCCTGGCTCTGGGTGATATCTCTCTACCTTCTACTGTGGTGGCTATCACTATTTATAGAGGCCCTGGTCCTCTTCCCAAATATTGAGCAGGGAGGGAGCTAACAACGGCCATTTTGAAGGGGGACAACTAGTACAAGATATCCTGACTAAAGTTGGTCTTCGACTGCCAAAGGCACTAGCGATGACACCGTCTTTGGATCCACGGTCATCTCCGTCCTGCCGCTCTGCTTGTCTTGGTCTCGTTGCACTGATATGGAAACCTTTGCCAGATGGCTCGGTACTCCACGCCTGCGCTTGCCCCCTTTGCACCAAAGAGGAAACAAGGACACTACGCTGGCTGGCTCCCGCCTGGTCTCAATCGTCATGGCTTGCGTCATGAGCACGTCGCGAGGTACTCCTTTCCTTGATCTCTCCGCCTCCTCGCGATCCTGCCTAATGAGGCCGCCCCTGAGGAAGCCTTGTGTCATCCGCCCCGCGAGGCTTGGCCCCTCGCGAGGGTCTTGAACTTGTGTTGGTGAAGACGGGCCGTACTGGGCCACTGCTTGAGCCACGCCGCAGGCCGCATGCATGCAAGTCTGGGGACCCCCGTTCCCATAACGCCGACAGTAGCCCCCGGGCCCAAGGCGCGCTCGGACTTGGCTTAGTAGCGAAGCCAAAGGGCAAGTGCGGAGCGCCGCGGGCCCCAACAGCCTGTGGGCTTGGTCGGCGCGTGGCAGTTGATTGGACGTGGGCATCTCCGCTTTCCCACACTGCCTCGGCTTCAGCCATCACTGGTATGCCAGGTCGCGATGCCGTGGTCCAGGCCAAGAGGTGAGCGGCCCGAGGTCTAGTAAGAGCCTCTGAGGAGCGATGCTTAGGAGGTCCCCTTTAGTGCTCAAGCAGTCGTCGAAAGGTGAGAAAGGAAGGCAACATCGTCGTCATAGAGCCACACTAAGTGGAGGTTTTGTGTTGCATCAATTAGCTATTCCAGGGGCGAGACTTATCTCGAAAGCAGGGAGTCGTTCCTTCGCGTTGCGTCGGACTTGGGTGTTTGCAGCTGGGATGTAGCTGGGTTAGGCCTTCGTGAGCTTCCCCTCTCTTCCTCGCACTTGCATTCGTGCTCTACATCCTCAGGTCCCAGCCCTCGAGAAAGCTCAGCCACCGCTATTATGCCAGGTCGCCATGGACAAGGCCAGGGGGTGAGGGCTAGATAGCCAGTAAGAGCTCCTGAGTCGTGATGCTCAGGAGCCCCCCTTTTAACGCGCAAGCGGATCATGCGGGCAAGAGGGAGAGAGAGAGAGAGCTCGCGATGCCTCCCATTTTAAGCCCCAAGAAGCTCCTGTAAACCAACACGAGAAAGCATGGGTTGCCATTACGATTGTCAGCCGGCCATTGGTTGCTTTGAGAGTGTGGTGAAGGCACTAAGGGCCTAGTGAGGTGACGCTTGCGGGGCTGCCGCGTGCCAGAGCTCGGCTGCTCAGATTTAGCGACGTAGCTGGGACGGACCCATGCACAAGCGTCGTGCCAGCGCGAGTGGCTCCAAAGGTAGGTGTCAATCGAGCAGCTGATTATCATAGGCAGGTTAAGCATGAAAGGCAAATCAGCTTAGGTAAAAGCAGGAGAGATACACGCCACCGGGTCAGGCCCAAGCAGCTTGGGGATGATGCAGCCCGAGGGGCGCCCCTAGCAAGGTAAACTGAAGACATGAGCAAAACAGATACATGCCACAGGGACAGACCCACGCGACCTGGGAATGATGCAGCCCTAAGGGCGCTCCCAGCTGAAATGAACTCGAAAGATGTCACCTGATACCATTGTAGAGGGGGTGTTGGAGTAGCTGAAGGTGCGCGGTGAAGAGACCGACCCTCATGAGCCACCGGAGCCCTGAGCCTCGGGAGGCTCTGGGGGTCTAGGAGGTTCCTCAAGGACCATCTCTATCTGTGCCAGGACCGCATGGTGCCTGGCCTCCTGAGCTGCCAGAATGCTCCACAGATGACGCTGGTGAGTGGCAGCCGCATTCAGCAGACCGAAATGCATGCGAACGTAGCTATGCGGCAGACCCTCACAGCGTCCCACGCACGAAGGCCAGAGGCGCTCCTGAGACGCGACTCGGCTGAGCCCTGGGTAGTCGATGCAGACGCGCAGCCCGCCATCCTCGCCTGGATGGGAGCTACACCGGGCAGATGGCGATCGCCGTGTATGACTCTTGATTCCTGCAGCTCCTGACTGGCCTTGGTGATGAACTCCTAGGGGTTGGGCCTTCCTTGCACCATGCCTTCCTGAGGGAACCGTGATGCGAAGTACGCCTCCAAGTTGTGCCCGAGTGCCTCCCTCATGATGTTGGCAAAGTCTGAGGCCCTCCAGAAGAGAGCCCCCGAGCGCTGACCGAGGAGGGCGCCGGGCGCGCCTTCCTATGCGATGGAGGGAGAAGCCCCTAGCACGGGCGCGAATCCTGATGCGACACCTCCTGAGGTGCCAACCTCCTGAGGCCTTGAGCTGGGCAATGTCTTCTTCTTCTTGGGCGCTGCCTCGGGAGGGTTCTCGCTCCTGTTGTCTGGGTCCTTGATTGATGCTGCTTGGAAGGTGTGCTCGAGGGAGCACACCGCATCCTTCTCTTCGCAGGGAACCATGATGATTCCACCGACAGGGAGACGAACCTGCCCTATCGGAGTGGTGGAGCCATCAGTGACTCCCGAGAAAGGCTTGGTTGGCTGAAGCTGATCATATGGCACTTGAAGGTTGTTGAACGTTTCGACGGACAGAAAGTTGAGTCCTGCGCCGCCATCAATGAGGGTCCTGGCAACTTGCACATTGCTAATGACTGGGGAACAAAGCATTGGGAGGATGCCAGCTGTGGCCGTGCACTTGAGTTGATTTGCTGAGCTGAAGGTGATAGCGCACGTGGACCACCTGAGAGGGCACGCGGCCTCGAGCATAGGAAGGACTGCATTCACCTCGCTAGCAAACTGGTTGAAGATCCGCTGAGAGGCTGGGGCTTGGGCACCGCCCAGGATGCAAGCGATAGCACGTGGCTCCTGGAAGCACCTAGCCCCCTCGTCCTGGTGGTGGTCGTCATTCCTTCTTGGCCGTGGCGGTAGAGGAGGAAGGCCTGCAGTGCCCTGCTGGCGATCCTCGCGAGGCTGATCCCTCCAAGACCCCTCGCGAGGCTTGTCCTGCCAGCGATTATCGCGAGGGCGGTCATGCCACTCCTGGCGAGGGCCTCGGTCGTCCCATCATCCTCCACCACTTCCTCCTCCTCGGTCGTAGCCCCCGTCGTTGCGCTCGGGGCGTCGACCGATGCGTCGTTCTCGAACGGCTCTGAGCTCCTGGCATTCGCTAGTGTTGTGGGTGTAGATGTTGTCGTAGGCATAGATTCGGTTACCCTTGGACGACACTGGCTGGTCCCTGCCGTGCTTCATGTCTGGTTCTGCTGCGAGCACAGCTGCCCCCTTGCGCTTCACGTCCTTGGCCATGGCTTTCTTCTCTTCTGGGTCAGCAGTTGGAAGCTCAAGGAGGGAGAGGCGCCCCTCCTCAGCTCTTGCGCACTTGGTCGCCAGGTTGAACAGCTCCAGGGATGTGCACAGATCCTCGTGGATGGCAAGCCCCTCCTTCATCTTGACCTCGCGGACGCCATCATAGAATGCTGAGATGATGGCCTCCTCAGTCACCTTGGGAATCTTGAGGCGAGCGCCGTTGAAGTGTTGGATGTACTTCTGCAGGGTCTCTCCAGGCTGCTGCTTGATGCGGCGCAGGTCACCCATGACCAGAGGACGGTCGCGAGTACCCTGGAAGTTGGCGATGAAATGGCTGCGCATCTCGTCCCAAGAGGAGGTCGAGCCGGGAGGCAGGTTTAGGAGCTAGGTGCGGGCACCATCCTTGAGCGCCATGGGAAACCAATTCACCATGACATTTTCGTGTCCGTTGGCCGCCTCGATGCCCAGCTCGTAGAGCTGTAGGAACTCCGCGGATCGGCAGTGCCGTCGTAGTGAGGTGGAAGATCTGGCTTGAACTTGCTTGGCCAGGCGACGCTGCGTAGCTCGACGGTGAAGGAGCGGCAGCCTACCGTGGCCACCAGAGCCCTTTGCAGCCGCGGAGCTTGCTCTTGGAGATTCCCGCGTGCCGCCGCAAGGGGCGGCACGGGGTCTTGCAGTGCTGGAGCAGGGAGCATGCGAGCGCCTCCTTGGGGTCGAGGGATTTCTTGGCAGCTCCTTTCTTGTTGCACGGGCGCTGGACGTGGCGGGTCTCGTCCAGGGGCCGCGTGCCTTGGGGATGGGGTGCCTTCTTGGGGAGGAGGTGGAGGAGGCACCCCCTGAGCCGCATCGCCCATGTAGGACGGAGGGCGAGGCAGCGAGAGGGATGGGGCAGGAGAGCCCCCTGTGGCGCTGACGAGCTCGGTGATGCGAGCGAGCCACTCCTCATAGAGGTCGTCGATTGGGCAGTAGTGCAGGAGCTCACGTGCCAGGAGCAATGCGGCCTGCGCATCCATGGCGGAGCGACGAGCGGGAGACGACGAACCAGCTGGAGTCAGCGACAAAGTGGCGGTGTGGCCTTCCCGCTGCACCGATGGATGCAACAATGATGCTTGCTGCTCATTCCCTGCCGGGCCGGTGGTGGCATTGGCGGCAGGCGACGGATAACGGTGAGGAGGCCCACCGATGGGAGCCGTCTGGGCGACACGGGCGGCGAGAGCACCCCGGCGCTCGGCGCGAGCTCGGCGAGCGTTTTCCATGGTTGCGACGAAGCGATGGAACGCAGAACAACAGAAAAAATATTCCGGCGCACCCCTACCTGGCGCACCAAATGTCGGATATCGGGTTCTGGCAACACCCTTAAGGTTCAAACTCTGGGGTGCGCACGAAGATCTTCTCCCTACCGATCCACACCCCTAAACCTTGCCGCGAATCTAGCTAGCCCGATGTACAACATAAGGGACACAACGTTTATACTGGTTCGGGCCACCGTTGTGGTGTAATACCCTAATCTAGTGTGTGGTGTGGTGGATTGCCTCTGGGGTTGTTGATGAACAGTACAGAGGAAGAACAGCCTCACGAGGGGTGTTCTTGAGCTGGTGCGGTGTTCTACATGGGAAGGATTTGATGCTCTCTGCTGGCTCTGTGTGAGATCTCTCTGCCTTCTACTGTGGTGGCCATCTATATTTATACAGGCCTTGGTCCTCTTCCCAAATATTGAGCGGGAAGGGAGCCAACAGCGGCCATTTTGACGGGGGATAGCTAGTACAAGCCGTCCTGACTAAAGTTAGTCTTCGACTGCCAAAGGCACTGCTGATGACGCCATCTTGGGCTCCATGGTGATCTCCGTCCTGCCGCTCTGCTGGTCTTGGTCTCGTTGCACTGATATGGAAACCTTTCCCTGATGCCTCGGTACACTGTGCCTGCGCTTGCCCCCTTTGCACCAAAGAGGCAACGAGGACGCTGCGCTGGCTGGCGCTGTGACACTCCAAAAATTTTGTGGTTTTGTTTTCAGAAAGAGCCTTGCTTGGTTTGAAGAAGGTCATTTAAACCCTTCTTAAAAACCCTCTCCTAAGTTTGCTCACTAAAAATCTTTTCTTGAATTTAGTTTCTTCTAAAAAGAAAACATTTTTGGTTTTGGGCTTTTATTTGGTTTTGATCCATTCTTGTTTTACCATGCCTCTTATGGTAAAACTCCCCAAAACCCCTCCTTCCACTTTGGGGCAATCCATATTTTCTGTCCCAACAAGTCCAACTCATTTTTGGATTTTATTCCATTTATTTCTTTTCCCAAAACAATTATGTCCTTTATTTTGAGCCTAGGTGATTTGCAAACCAAGTACCTTAATGCCTTTGAGATTTGATCTCAAATCAACTCCTCTGGATGGTCCTTGTTACCCACAACCTAGAACCATCAAGATCTACTCTTCTTCTTTTCAAAATTTTCAAATTTCACCCTCTGCAAGTTTGGACCAGATTTGCCAAATTTGGTGAAATTCATATCTCCACTCCTCCAAAAATTCTACCAAAATTCAGGCAACCCCCAGTTGCAATGAGAAACCCTTCCACCAAAAACCAGCTCAAGGAAAAATACCCACATGCCAAAATCATTCTGTCGAACACCTGGCATGCACTGTTACTGTTCATATTCAGTAAATTCAGAATTCAGTGTCGTTTCTTCGTCAGAGTTTCAGTCACAGGTAAACGGTGCACTTGGCACGTTGCTCACAGCCCCTCCTCCTTGCCCGGAGCACCACACGCGTGCTTGGCTCGTTCCTGGCATCGGTGGCACCCTTGCTCGCCTGCGCTGGCGTGTCTTACGGCGGCAGAACCACTGTAACAGCCGACAAGGGGGCACCCTGCGGCATAACGCCGTTCGGCACCGCCCAAACCTCCTGAGAGCTCCGTGTGGCCATCTCCTTGCCAGCGCACACATGGAGCACCGTCGTCGTGGCCTGGCACGTGCAGAGCGTGTTCTCCCGCCGCCGACGTGTCGTGCGGCTGTTCCGTCGAGGACAGGCCGTAACCACCCCTTCATTGCTGAGTTGGACACTGGAATGGCACCAGTGCTTCGTCTAGTCGACGCTCAAGCCTCTAATCCAACTGTCCAGCCACAGCGCCACCGTAATCGCTCGCCGGACTTATCCGTTCACGGCAACCGCCTCGGGCCGGCTATAAATAGCACCCCCGAGCTTGCTCTCGCCCCCGCACAACTCCACCACCTCACCAGACCCCGCCTAGCCACTAGAAGAGCCTCGAGGGGCCCTTCTTCCTCAACTCCGGCCACCTCCGTCCGCCTCGGGCTCCGGCAACGTTCTCTTCAGTGAGAACTCCTCCACCGCCCTACTCTTGCCGGTAGCCTCGTACCACCGCTAGGAGGCTAACCCCCACTCCAATTTGACCCCCGCAACCCTCTCCGGCGAGATCCACGATGACCCAAACCACCGTCCATCGGAGAAAGGGCTGCCGTCGACACAGTGCTCGCCAGCGACCACCATCACCACACACGGACGCGGAAGGACGTACTGATCACGGAGGTACCACCCGATCCCCCTGCCCCGCCATGGATCGCCGTCGGCGACCACCGCATCTCTCGGGCGCCGTCGCGCCCTGTTTCCCACGTTTGAATATTCAAACCTGACGGGTGGAGCCCGCCTGTCAGCCTCTCGGTCTTTTCTTTTAAACGGACTGTTTTCTGGACTTTTCTGCAAAACCCCCTGGGAGTTTTCTATTTCATTACAGAAAGGTCCCTGGATCATAACCCTTATATCTTTTAAATAGAAAAGTATTTTTGTTTGATTCCTTTTCTGTTCTCTTTAAAATGTTGTCTAGTTTTTTATCAGATTTATTTGAAAATTATTTGGAGTACTTTTTGTGCACCTCACGGTATTTACGTTACGTACATATTTTCTTATACCATAGATACCGGAGGAGGTGACGGAGCCGCAAAATTCACCCAGTTAGACTTCGAATACTCCGAACCAGGCAAGCATGTTTGAACTCTTGATATGATGAAGTGTTTGTTGCATGTTTGCATTTAGCAGTTTCATTGGCATGGTTATGATCATTTCTTGAATGTTATATTTCATGCACAGAAGTGGAAAGTAAGTTTCGGAAAGCCATATGTTGTTGGATACATATTGGCATGGCCATGAGATGGCATGAGGATGGGTAAGATGGCAGTGTTGTGGCATGCCAGTCTTATGCCAGTCCATTTGACTTCAGTGTCATCGTGAATCGAATCACATTCCCATTCATTTCCTTCCTGTACTGCCACTTGTTTTCCGCAAGGAATATGGCTTACAAAGTTGCAACCGTTTTCCTGGTACACACCAAGTAGAGAGGCCGGGATGAGGGTTCCATGGCCCTGGATTAAAGCCCGTCATCCGGTCAGGGGGCATGGGTGTTTCCGGTTGGGACCGAGAGGGGGGCACCCCTTAGAGCGCGCGTATAGAAATTTGATCCCATGCTATTCGAGGTTGTGACCTCCCCGTCTCAAAGTTTTTCTTTGACGTTGTCTAGGGTGATTCCTGGCATCGTGAGGTGGAATGGGTGTGTACTAGTTAAATGTGTTTCTACCGAAATACTGTAAACGGAACTAGTCCTTCGTGACTACGGAAATCCGTTGGCTGTGGTCAGTTAGTACAAACTCTGCATAGTCACAAATCTTTTAAATCATCTTGTACTTGTCCAAGTACTGTGTTCATCTTATCTTGTCAGATATCAGTCTCGATGACAAAACCCGGTGGACTACATGTGTGTTAAACCCGGTTAAAAGTTTATTCTTGTGGATGGACTAATCTTGTTATTTACATTTGTTATAAGCCTTGTATGTGGTGTCGCGCAGACTTCCGATGGTGGCATACTTGTTATTTACATTTGTTATAAGCCCTTTCTGTGATGTCGCCCAGACATCCGACGGTGGCATACTTGTTATTTACATTTGTTACAAGCCCTTTCTGTGATGTCGCTCAGACGTCCGACTGTGGCATTTCTTTTACAAGCCCTTTCTGTGACGTCGCTCAGATGTCCGACTGTGGCATTTCTTTTACAAGCCCTTTCTGTGACGTCGCTCAGATGTCTGACTGTGGCATTTCTTTTATAAGCCCTTTATGTGGTGTCGCTAATACATCCGACTGTGGCATTTCTTTTATAAGCCCTTTATGTGGTGTCGCTTAGACGCCCGACTGTGGCATGAGTTTTATTTGTTTACCATTCGAGGCATCGCTCCAGACACCCAATCGGGTTTCAGTTATTTGTTTTATTTATCAAGTCATTGAAAATATTATTATTGGGATGAGCATCATTATTTTTGTTCATGACGCATTCATGCATACATTTGTTATATCCTTTGTCCGAACTGTCTTGCGAGTATTTTCAAAGTACTCACCTGGCTTGTTGATTTGGCCAGATGTTGATGAAGGCGATCTCATGGATGAAGAGTTCGATAACGAGTCCGACGCCTAGAGGAGTCCCAGTCAGTCCCATGCGATCCTGCATTTGGTCACTGTATCATATCCGCTTCCGCCACCCCAGAAATAAATTCATCGAGCCTCACCTCGACGCTCGATGAGCTGCCAGTTAGGAGTCAAGTTATCCCCCACCACTTTTTATCTCGAGCTAGTAGCATGTCACCACACCCCTGTGCCATAACCGCCCTTATGTACGATATTGGCGAGTTTGTAATAAATTGTTGAGCATCCTCAGCTCAACCCTGTAATATATTTATGCTACTGGTCTTCTGTTTATCAAGTATTTGTCTACCAGTGAGGATAACTTTTCCTATACTGGGAACTAAAGATCGATTTTCTCAATAAGCATTTTATTGAAAAATCGGTCATGACAGACTTGGTACCAGAGCCAGGCTGACTGTAGGAAGCCAATAGGTGCGATTGCTAATTGGTTATTAGCATGATAGAGTTTATTCATGTTTTTAGAAATGTAGTCATTTTTCTGACAGTTAGCATAAAATTTATGATCTGATCGTTCAGAATTTTTGCCTACTTTTGTAGATGGCTGGCGACGAATGTGAGTCACAGATGTTTGCCAACATGACTGAGGGGTTCCTCAAACTCCTCTCCTTCATCGTTCAGGTCGCGATGGGGCCATCCGTGCGCCCAGTCTTCACACTTTATCCACACAAGATCAACGAAGGTCTGACCATGCACAAGGCCACGGTGCAATTCAGGGGAGGGCGTGCTGAGATACGCCGCTTCTGATTCTTGGGGAGAGCGATGCCTACAGAGAGGCATGCTATGCAGATGGCTGCCCGCGAGGCGATAGCTCGTCTTCGGGATGTCCTTCCTGCAATGAAGACCCGTCACTACCGCTACCTTCCATGCCACGTGCCTTACACCTGTCACTACTCATTTTCTTGCCCCAGAGGAGAGCGAGACAAGGCCTTTGAGATGCTTGTCGAGTATCTCCGAGCCCTGGAGGCAGCCTTCGACAGCATGGTGGACGACCTCGTAGCTGCCCGCATGGACTTAGTTCATGGCTGTGCTGCCAACAGGAGAGAACTCCTGCACACCGCTCCACCGCTGACTTTTATCTCATCCTCAGCTTCTCATTCGCCTACCATTCTCGCCACTGCTCGTCGTCTGCCTACCACTGAGGAATTTAACCGGGCTATTGCACCCACTCCCGTTCGCACTGCACCACTCATTGCACACACTCCCATTCGCGGTGCACCACTCATTGCACCCACTCCCATACGTGCTACCCCACCTATTTCGCCCATTCATATTCAGGTTACTCCGCCTATGGCACCTACTCCAACAGCTCAGCACAGCGTTCCTTGTCTGGAACCTATTAGCGAGGAGGAAGTTGATTCCCCAGCGTCACTGCGTCTCACCCTCGGCAGGCCAAGGGAGATCCTCACCATCTCCGACTGAGTACGTGTAGACGCCATGCGATGTGCCGACTTGTGTGATGTGTTTATATGTACATGGTTGTGAGAAGTAGCCTGTTTGCGCATCATGTAGGATCTGGAGAAGTGCACTAGTCTCAATAACATGTCAGGATTATGTACGCATATCCTGAGTGATGTAATGTATAATTATGCCTGCGTGCAAGATATGTAATAGTCCTTCTCCGCGCGCAATCGTGTATTTTCGAAAAAAAATCCTGGAGTTTTATGTATGTTTTATTGACCTTTGCAAACTCTCTTTCTTGTCTTATGAGTTTCACAAAATATATCCCCAGAGTGAAAGATGTCTCGTCCGTGGACGCGCACTATGCCAAATCAGCCCAAAGAAAATTATGGCACACCACCAAACCACAATTTCACTCAGGGACAGACAAGTCAACACGACAGTGAAACAACATTTACCCAAGTGTGTCGTCTGTATGAACAGAGTCAGCAACAACACCAGGAAATAATGAACCAATTCATCAATATGGGAAATAACCGTGGTTAGTATCAGTAGCAATCCAAGTTATCTGAGTTACAGAAAACGCGTCCCCAAACATTTTCTCACACTAAAAAGCCTCTTAAGGCCGAAGACTGGCTTCGAGACATGGAGAGAAAATTAATTATTGCACAGTGTCCAGACCGTGAAAAAGTATTGTATGCACCACATTATCTCACCGGAGCAGCTGCATCGTGGTGGGAAAACTTCCTGCACATGCACCCCAACAAAACGAAATAACCTGGGAGGATTTCAAGGAAGGTTTTCGTGGGGCACACATTCCTAAGAGTGTTATGAAAATCAAGAAGAGAGAATTTGATGACCTCAAGCAAAGGACCATGACAGTGTCAGAATACAACAGCCAATTCACTCTGCTGTCTCGCCACGCCAATGAAGAGCGCATGACCGAGAGCAAGAACATGGAAAAATTCTTGGAAGGCTTGGCACCCGCACTTAAATGCCAGCTGGTTGTACATACCTTCCCAGATTTTCAAACACTGGTGGATAAGGCCATTACTCTGGAAAAAGAGCGACGCAGCTTAGAAGATTTCCGCAAAACGCAAAAGGGACCAGTCTACTTTTGCTCGCAACCACAGAATCAAGATGGAAATTCAGAAGGGTGGTACACACAAAACCCCGACGAATAATTCACGCCCAATCAACAATTTCCATGCAAGAGACAAGGAGTTCACATATCGCCCAGGCATTACTTGTTACGCTTGTGGAGAAGAAGGGCACTATGCCAAACAGTGCCCCAAGCCAAGGAACTCAACCCCGAAGCCTAACAATGGTGGCAATAATTCAGCGCCAAAGAGAAACAATTTCAACCCCAATAACAACCACCGGAAGGGTCACCTGAACCACGTGACCAAAGAGGAAGCACAAAACGCCCCAGATATCGTACTCGGTACGTACCCTGTCAACACAATACCTGCCATGGTTTTGTTTGATTCTGGAGCTTCTCACTCATTCATTTTGAAGAGTTTTGCTTTGCAAAATAATTTTTCGATGCTTCCCTTGGAAAAATCAATGATCATCAAGTCCACTGGAATTAAGCAAGTGACCCAGAGTTACTGTCAAGGTGTGGTTATTGAATTTGAAGGATTGAAGTTTTACGCCAACCTTATTGTATTGGAAAGAAAAGGATTGGATGTCATCCTAGGGATGGATTGGTTAACCACCAACAAAGGTTTTATTGACTGCTTCAACCGGACCGTGATTCTCACACACCATCACGGGAAGACAATAAAAGTTTCAGCCAAAGAGAGACAAATACCCCGGCAACCAAGATTAAACAAGGTGGACGTTTCTGAGCTAAACAAGGTTCCAGTAGTGTGTGAATTTCCAGACGTATTCCCAGAAGAATTACCAGGCATGCTACCGGACCGAGAGATAGAATTCAGCATTGAACTAGCACCCGGAACCTCTCCTATTTACAAGAAACCATACAGAATGGCACCATCCAAATTGGTAGAACTGAAGAAGCAAATAAAAGAATTATTGGAGAAAGGATATATATGAGCCAATTCCTGACCTTGGGGTTCTCCAATTTTATTTGCCAAGAAAAAGGATGGAACACTGAGATTGTGTATTGATTATCGAGCTCTTAACATGGTCATAATCAAGAACAAATACCCAATGCCCCGAATAAATGATTTATTTGATCAGCTCACAGAGGCCAAAGTCTTCTCAAAAATTGACTTGAGATTAGGATACCACCAATTAAAAGCGCGAACAGAAGATATTCCCAAGACAGCCTTCACTTCTAGATATGGACTGTATGAGTTCATAGTAATGCCATTTGGGCTAACCAACGCCCCCGCATACTTTGTTCACCTCATGAACAAAGTATTTATGAAGTATATGGACAAGTTTGTTGTGGTATTCATCGATGATATTCTGATATACTCCAAAACACCAGAAGAACACGCCGAGCATCTCAGGATTGTACTAGGAGAACTCAGGAAACATCAATTGTAAGGCAAATTCAGCAAATGTGAATTTTGGCTAAGACAGGTGGGTTTTCTGGGCCACGTACTCACCCAAGAAGGTATTGCAGTAGACCCGGAAAAGCTCAAGGCCGTACTTGGCTCGAAACCACCAGCTAGCGTAACGGACGTACGGAGTTTCTTGGGAATGGCAGGCTATTATCGGAGATTTATTGAAGGATTCTCCACCATAGCAAAGCCAATGACGCAGTTACTCAAGAAAGGGAAGAAGTTTGAATGGACGGAAGCATGTGAGAAAGCTTCCAAGAGCTAAAAAGCAAATTAACAACGGCACCAGTATTAATTGTGCCAGACATACACAAGAATTTTGAGGTGTATTGTGACGCATCCCGGAAAGGCCTTGGATGCGTATTGATGCAAGAAGGCAAGGTAGTTGCGTATGTCTCCAGACAACTTCACAAGCATGAGGAGAATTATCCCACTCATGACATAGAATTGGCAGCGGTCATCCATGCACTCAAGGAATGGAGACACTTCCTACTTGGAAATTGTTGTGAAATATACATAGACCATAAGAGTCGTAAGTATATTTTCACATAGCCGGAACTTAATTTAAGGCAATGACGCTGGTTGGAGTTGGTGAAGGATTATGATGTTGGGATTCACTACCATACCGGAAAAGCAAATGTTGCGGCAGATGCCCTTAGTCGGAATCCGAGCCCAGACAACGACAGTATACCAAATTTGAGGCCAGAATTTCAACAGGAATTTGCCAAACTCAATTTAATAATGGTCACCGAAGGCAGTGTGTCGAACTTGGAAATACAGCCTGCCCTGATGGAAAAGATCAAGGAGGCTCAACATGGACACCCCAGCATTGATGGCATAAAAAGGAAAGTGAGTTTGGGCAAGGCCTCAGAATTCAATGTAGATGAGCAAGGAGTATTGTGGTATGGAGAGAGACTTTGCGTACCAAATATCAAGGACCTCAAGCAGCAGATTTTGGCTGAAAGCCACACCGCTCCGTATTCAATCCATCCTGGAGGAACAAAGATGTACAAAGACCTTCAAGAAAATTTTTGGTGGCATGGTATGACGTTCATTGCATGCTGTGACTCCTGTCAAGGCATCAAGGCCGAGCACCAGAAACAAGCTGGGCTGTTACAGCCAAACAAGATACCCAAGTGGAAATGGGACGAGATTGGAATGGATTTCATTGTTGGACTACCACGGTCGCAACACGGAAATAATGCCATATGGGTCATAACCGACAGATTAACCAAAGTGGCACATTTTTTCCGGTGAAGACAACTCACACCACTCAGAGGCTGGCCAGACTTTATCTTGCCCGTATCGTCTACCTGCATGGACTCCCAAAGACTATCATATCTGACAGAGGCACACAGTTCGTCTCTAGATTTTGGGATCACCTGCAACAGGCACTGGGAACCCAACTATCATTCAGTACCGCATACCACCCCCAAACTGATGGGCAAACTGAACGCGTAAACCAAATTCTAGAAGACATGCTGAGAGCCTGGGTCCTCACCTACGGAACCAGTTGGGAAGAAAGTTTGCCATATGCAGAGTTCGCATACAACAACAGTTATCAAGCCAACTTGCAAATGGCACCCTTTGAAGCTCTATATGGGAGAAGATGTCGTACCCCACTAAACTGGTCAGAAACCGGGGACAGCCACATCTTCGGCCCAGATATGCTCAAGGAGTCTAAGGAGAAAGTTAAGACGATTAGAGATCGACTCAAAACTGCTCAAAGTCGGCAAAAGAGTTATTACGATAGAAAGCATCGGGAAATCAGTTTTGAACCCGGAGAGTTTGTATACCTAAGAGTTTCTCCTATGAGGGGTCTGCAGCGATTCAGGATTAAGGGAAAGCTAGCACCAAGATTCATCGGACCATTCCGTATAGTGGCCCGAAGAGGCACGGTAGCCTACCATCTAGACCTACCCGAAGATTTATCCTGTATCCACAACGTGTTTCACATCTCGCTGTTGAGAAGGTACATGAGCAACCCAGAGAAGCAAGTATCACATGAAAATATTGACGTGCAACCAGACCTCACTTACCGGGAGCACCCGATAAAAATATTAGAAGAGTCTGAGAGGAGGACCCGGCAGAAAACCATCAAGTTTTTCAGAGTTCAGTGGAGCAATCACACCGAGAATGAAGCAACTTGGGAGAGCGAGGATTTTCTTCAGACAGAGCACCCACACCTGTTTAAGGATCAGCTGAAATCTCAGGGACGAGATTTTTCCTAAGGGGGTAGGTGCTGTGACACTCCAAAAATTTTGTGGTTTTTGTTTTCAGAAAGAGCCTTGCTTGGTTTGAAGAAGGTCATTTAAACCCTTCTTAAAAACCCTCTTCTAAGTTTGCTCTCAAAAAATATTTTCTCGAATTTAGTTTCTTCTAAAAAGAAAACCTTTTTGGTTTTGGTCTTTTATTTGGTTTTGATCCATTCTTGTTTTACCATGCCTCTTATGGTAAAACTCCCCAAAACCCCTCCTTCCACTTTGGGGAAATCCATATTTTCTGTCCCAACAAGTCCAACTCATTTTTGGATTTTATTCCATTTATTTCTTTTCCCAAAACAATTTTGTCCTTTATTTTGAGCCTAGGTGATTTGCAAAGCAAGTACCTTAATGCCTTTGAGATTTGATCTCAAATCAACTCTTCTGGATGGTCCTTGGTACCCACAACCTAGAACCATCAAGATCTACTCTTCTTCTTTTCAAAATTTTCAAATTTCACCCTCTGCAAGTTTGGACCAGATTTGCCAAATTTGGTGAAATTCATATCTCCACTCCTCCAAAAATTCCACCAAAATTCAGGCAACCCCCAGTTGCAATGAGAGACCCTTCCACCAAAAACCAGCTCAAGGAAAAATCCCCACATGCCAAAATCATTCTGTCGAACACCTGGCATGCACTGTTACTGTTCATATTCAGTAAAATTCAGAATTCAGTGTCGTTTCTTCGTCAGAATTTCAGTCACAGGTAAACTGTGCACTTGGCACGTTGTTCACAGCCCCTCCTCCTTGTCCGGAGCACCACATGCGCGCTTGGCTCGTTCCTGGCGTCGGTGGCACCCTGGCCCGCCTGTGCCGGCGTGTCTTGCAGCGGCAGAACCACCATAACGGCCGACAAGGGGGCACCCTGCGGCATAACGCCGTTTGGCACCGCCCAAACCTCCTGAGAGCTCCGCATGGCCATCTCCTTGCCAGCGCACGCATGCAGCACCGTCGCCGTGGCCTGGCACGCACTGAGCGCATTCTCCGCCGCTGATGTGCCGTGCGGCCGTTCTGTCGAGGATAGGCCGTAACCACCCCTTCCTTGCTGAGTTGGATACTGGAATGGCACCAGTGCTTCATCTAGTCGATGCTCAAGTCTCTAATCCAACCGTCCAGCCACAACGCCGCCGTAATCGCTCATCGGACTTATCCGTTCACGACAACCGCCTCGGGCCGGCTATAAATAGCACCCCCGAGCGTGCTCTCGCCCCCGCACAACTCCACCACCTCACTAGACCCCGCCTAGCCACTAGAAGAGCCTCGAGGGGCCCTTCTTCCTCAACTCTGGCCACCTTCGTCCGCCTCGGGCTCCGGCAACGTTCTCCTTGATGAGAACTCCTCCACCGCCCTACTCTTGCCCTTAGCCTCGTACCACCTCTAGGAGGCTAACCCCCACTCCAATTTGACCCCCGCAGCCCTCTCCGGCGAGATCCACGACGACCCGAACCACCGTCTGCCGAAGAAAGGGCCTCAGTCGACACAATGCTCGCTGGCGACCACCACCACCACCCACAGATGCGGAAGGACGTACTGATCACGGAGGTACCACCCGATCCCCCTGTCCCGCCGTGGATCGCCGTCGGCGACCACCGCATCTCTCGGGCGCCGTCGCGCCCTGTTTCCCTCGTTTGAATATTCAAACCTGACGGGTGGAGCCCACCTGTCAGCCTCTCTATCTTTTCTTTTAAACGAACCGTTTTTTGGACTTTTCTGCAAAACCCCCTAGGAGTTTTCTGTTTCATTACAGAAAGGTCCCTGGATCAAAACCCTTATATCTTTTAAACAGAAAAGTATTTTTGTTTGATTCCTTTTCTGTTCTCTTTAAAATTTTGTCTAGTTTTTTATCAGTTTTATTTGAAAATTATTTGGAGTACTTTTTGTGCACCTCGCGGTATTTACGTTACGTACATATTTTCTAAGACCATAGATACTAGAGGAGGTGACGGAGCCGCAAACTTCACCCAGTTAGACTCCGACTACTCCGAACCAGGCAAGCATGTTTGAACTCTTGATATGATGAAGTGTTTGTTGCATGTTTGCATTTAGGAGTTTCATTGGCATGGTTATGATCATTTCTTGAATGTTATATTTCATGCATAGAAGTGGAAAGTAAGTTTCGGAAAGCCATATGTTGTTCGATACATATTGGCATGGCCATGAGATGGCATGAGGATGGGTAAGATGGTAGTGTTGTGGCATGCCAGTCTTATGCCAGTCTATTTGACTTCAGTGTCATCGTGACTCAAATCACATTCCCATTCATTTCCTTCCTGTACTGCCACTTGTTTTCCGGAAGGAATATGGCTTAGTAAGTTGCAACCATTTTCCTGGTACACACCAAGTAGATAGGCCGGGATGAGGGTTCCATGGCCCTAGATTAAAGCCCGTCATCCGTTCAGGGGGCATGGGTGTTTCCGGTTGGGACCAAGAGGGGGGCACCCCTTAGAGCGCACATATAGAAATTTGATCCCATGCTATTCGAGGTTGTGACCTCCCCGTCTCAAAGTTTTTCTTGGACGTTGTCTAGGGTGATTCCTGGCATTGTGAGGTGGAATGGGTGTGTACTAGTTAAATGTGTTTCTACCGAAATACCGTAAACGGAACTAGTCCTTCGTGATTACAGAAATCCGTTGGCTGTGGTCAATTAGTACAAACTCTGCAGAGTCACAAATCCTTTAAATCATCTTCTACTTGTCCAAGTACTATGTTCATCTTATCTTGTCAGATATCAGTCTCGGTGACAAAACCAGGTGGACTACATGTGTGTTAAACCCGGTTAAAAGTTTATTCTTGTGGATGGACTAATCTTGT
Source organism: Triticum aestivum (assembly GCF_018294505.1). NCBI lineage: Eukaryota > Viridiplantae > Streptophyta > Magnoliopsida > Poales > Poaceae > Triticum > Triticum aestivum. The sequence goes on from NC_057801.1 coordinate 300,011,950, forward strand.
TATTTACATTTGTTATAAGCCCTGTCTGTGATGTCGCTCAGACATCCGACGGTGGCATACTTGTTATTTACATTTGTTATAAGTCCTGTCTGTGATGTCGCTCAGACATCCGACGGTGGCATACTTGTTATTTACATTTGTTATAAGCCCTTTCTGTGATGTCACTCAGGCGTCCGACTGTGGCATTCCTTTTACAAGCCCTTTCTGTGACGTCGCTTAGATGTCCGACTGTGGCATTTCTTTTACAAGCCCTTTCTGTGACGTCGCTCAGATGTCCGACTGTGGCATTTCATTTACAAGCCCTTTCTGTGACGTCGCTCCGATGTCCGACTGTGGCATTTCTATTACAAGCCCTTTCTGTGACGTCGCTCAGATGTCCGACTGTGGCATTTCTTTTATAAGCCCTTTATGTGGTGTCGCTAAGACGCCTGACTGTGGCATTTCTTTTATAAGCCCTTTATGTGGTGTCGCTTAGATGCCCGACTGCGGCATGAGTTTTATTTGTTTACCTTTCGAGGCGTCGCTCCAGACACCCAATCGGTTTTCAGTTATTTGTTTTATTTATCAAGTCATGCAAAATATTATTATTGGGATGAGCATCATTATTTTTGTTCATGACGCATTCATGCATACATTTGTTATATCCTTTGTCCGAACTGCCTTGCGAGTACTTTCAAAGTACTCACCTGGCTTGTTGATTTGGCCAGATGTTGATGAAGGCGATCTCATGGATGAAGAGTTCGATAACGAGTCCGAGGCCTAGAGGAGTCCCAGTCAGTCCCGTGCGATCCTGCATTTTGTCACTGTATCATATCCGCTTCCGCCACCCCAGAAATAAATTCATCGAGCCTCACCTCGACGCTCGATGAGCTGCCAGTTAGGAGTCAAGTTATCCCCCACCACTTTTTATCTCGAGCTAGTAGCATGTCACCACACCCCTGTGCCATAACCGCCCTTATGTAAGATATTGGCGAGTTTGTAATAAATTGTTGAGCAGCCTCAGCTCAACCCTGTAATATATTTATGCTACTGGTCTTCTGTTTATCAAGTATTTGTGTACCAGTGAGGATAACTTTTCCTATACTCGGAACTAAAGATCGATTTTCTCAATAAGCATTTTATTGAAAAACCGGTCGTGACAGGCGCCCGCCTGGTCTCGATCGTCATGGCTTGCGTCACGAGCACCTCGTGAGGTACTTCTTGCCTTTATCTCTCCGCCTCCTCGCGAGCCTCCCTGATGAGGCCGCCCCTGAGGAAGCCTTGTGTCATCCGCCCCGCGAGGCTTGGCCCCTCGCGAGGGTCTTGAACTTGGGTTGGTGAAGACGGGTCGTACTGGGCTATTGCTTGAGCCATGCCGCAGGCCGCAAGCAGGCAAGTCTGGAATGCCGACAGCCCCAATCATCTCAAGGGTGAGCCCGACCATGGTGAGGTGATGGATCCTGGTGGTGGTGATCAAAAGCTTCCCGTTGTTGGCGTCGATGTCGCTCCAGTCCTCGCCACGGGTCAACGGGCTCTGACGAACCCGGCAGAACTCTGGCGGGTTCTTCTCCTCGATCCAGCACCATCGATCCCGCCACTCCCCCCACCTCTCCTTGTTGGCACCATCCAGATAGGTGCCTTTCTATTGGACCCTTGGGATCCAGGAGATGCTCCCGGAGAGGGCGCCCCCTGGTAGGAGGTGAGGGTAGAAGCAGTGGCGGAAGAGCGCCGTCCGAGGAAGCACCCCGGCGAAGCCGTATCAGAGGTGGGCAAAGAAGGTTATGCATGCCACGATGTTCGGCGTCAGATCCAAAAGGCGGAAGCCAAAGGTACGCATGATGTCGTTGAAGAAATCAGAGAAAGGGGGGCAGAGCCCGCAGGAGAAGAAATCAACAAAAAAGGGGTACCAATTTTGGCCGGCCTTGGCGCAATCTGCAGGGATGACGCACGTGGTAGGATGCCCCGTCGTCTCCTACCCCCAGAGAGGGCTGAAGAAGTCGTTGAGGTGAAATACATCGACCGTCGACGGGGAAAAGTAGGCGAACTGCGCCCGCCGCACCACTGCCTCTTTCTCCGGCATCTCCCTCTCCCCAGCATCCCTGGCCACCCCCTTGCCCCTGCTGGTTTTGGGCGCCATAGTGGCTGGAAGGAGGCGAGGGATCAAGAGCAATGAGGGCACAGCAGTGACTAGCGAGAGTCAGATCTTGAGGAGGAAGACGATAGGGATGCCGGTTCCGAGATTGGAGAAGGCGCAGAGGGTAAATGAGCAGCGCGCCTGCGGTAATTCCTTTTTATGGGGAAGGTGCGGGCCGCCTCTTTACCATTTAATGTGACGTGACGCCTGCGTGCCGAAGGCTCCCCACGCATGAGCCCCACTTCACGCACGACCCTCCACGTCGCGCGTTCAACGTAGGTCACGGGGAAGCGCAGCAGACGAAGGAGTTACCGCGGTAAAAATCTGCCCTGCCTGCCCGCGCACAGTTTTGGGCCTAGCCTAACAATGCGTCGCGCTTATGTGTGGACCAGTCCCGGGGGCTGTTGTCAGTGTACAAAAGTAGGGGCTCTCCTTTGTACCCCTTTACTTGTGCACGGGCAGTCAAAGCCATGCCCACGGCCACACTAAGCAGGGCAGAGAAGGGAAGCCGAAAGCCACAAGAAAATCAAGGCAAGGCCAAGACCGGAGACACAGAGAGCAAGAGGGCGAGGTGAACTCCCCCGGCAAGACCCTTGCTTGGTCAGCCCCCGTGGCCCCCACAAGAACCTTGCCAGGGCAACTTGCCCAACGCCAGCAGAGGGCGCCACCCTTGAGCCCAATGGTCCCAACGTCATCAACCACATTGGAACCAAAGCTCGGGAGGCACCTCCATGGTGGCATGCAGATCTTCGTGAAGATCATTGATACGCAAGATCAGATGATGACTAGAAGACGACGAACCTCGGCAAGATCCTTCCCGAGGAAATCCATGAGACCTCTGGCCAGATCCTTGCCGGGACGACCGTGATGCCACGGCAAGACCCTTGCCGAGGACATCAGCGGGGCCGCGGCTAGGCCCACACCCGCCAAGACTCCACCACCGTTCCCATGCAGCTGCCAGCCCAGCCAGCCAGGCGAGCACCTGCGTGGCGACATTCAGCCTCTGCACCAGCTCAGCAAGCACCTGTGTAGTGGCATGCAGATTTTTGTGAAGACCCTACCACCGCGCCAGCTCTGCAGCTTGCCATCCTACATGGCGCTGCACGCCTTGTTAGCCAGGGCGCGTGCCGAAGCAAGGCGAGGCGGCGACGGACGGGACCGGCCTTGTTCCCATCCCCAATAAAGCAAGGGGACACCTAAGGGGGCACATTTAATGCGTCTTGTCCCATAATGGCAGGCGATAAGCTTGTACTATGTACACTTTCCACCTCCTGCGTGCCATTGTGGTGTCCCCTTTTTCCTATAAAAGGAGGCCCGAGGCGTACTGGAGAGGCATTTGGCTCTTTTGAGCAAGTAACGCACCATAGCTAGCTCAAGAACACTCAAATATACACCAAAGAAGGACTGGGGTATGACGCATCCTCGCGGCCCGAACCTGGGTAAACTATCTTTGTGCTAGCTCTTAGACCCGCTCTTTCCACAACCCCGCGCCCACTGACCGTAGTAGGGATTCTAGTGATCCCATAGGTGTCGTTCCCACCGACAGTCATGTTCATCGGGAGTCAACGGAACGCGTGGGAGCCAACTGGCTTGGACGGAACAACCAATGGAAACGAGGCCTGGCATACCGCACAATGGAGGAAATGGCCTTGTGTTCGACCGGCCACGTTCGAAACGAGATCCTGTTCATCGGGAGGCATCTGGCGTACCACAAAACGGAGGAAACGGACTTGTGTTGGACCTCTTACGGTCGAAATAGGGTCCTGTTGATCGAGAGGGGGGTGGCATACCGCAAAACGGAGGAAATGGACTTGTGTTGGAGCACTATGGTCGAAACGGGGTTCCTGTTCATCGGGAGAGGTGTGGCGTACCGCAAAACGGGACTCCACGGGATACTGTTCATCTCCAGCGTCCACCTCCTCCAGCCTCAACGGGCTATTGTTCATCCACCATGGACCTCCTCCGGCCTCCACCTGTGATTGTTCATCCACGGGCTCCTGTTCATCCAGCCTCCACCGCGCGCTACTCCACCGGCTACTGTTCAACCACCCCTCTCCACGTGATCCTTTTCAACCACCCCTCCACGGGCTACTGTTCATCCACCCCTCCACTGTCTAATGTTCGTCCAGCCCTCCACGGGGTCGTCCTGTTCATCCAGCCTTCCACGGGGTCCAGTTCATCCAGCCCCAACTGTCTCAATCGATCGGGGTCCTATTCATCCAGAGGCAACACCACGGGGTCATGTTCATTAACCCCCACCAGGAAATGTTCATCCAAAACCCCCAGCAACACTCACTGTTCATCCAGAGGCAGCATCGATCGGCTTCAGTTAGCAACAGTAGCGAAGGAATCGCTCGATCGGGTTTAGTTAACAGCCATCGATCGATCGCTCGGGTTCAGTAACACGTAGCCTGCAGTGCAATCGCTCGGGTTCAGTAGGAAAATGCCTCTCTCGGGTTCATTTAGAGCACAACTCCTCGCACCCACGCACGTGCGTGTACGAGAGAAACACGCAAACCTCCGTGCATCGCTCGACTCCGACCACCCATCGTAACTGGGAACACCCAGATATTTTCCTCGCCCTCGCTTGTACCACGGTTGTTTCCGTCATGGACGGCCCAAAGAATGTCATGCAGCTGCGTCTCCGGCCCGCCCAGGACGAAAAGCCCATTTTCTGTCATGATTTTTTGCCATAGAAGTAGGAGCCCACCACATCTATGATGATACCGGGTTTTGTTACAATTATCGTCATAGAAGTGTCACAAGTATGACCGGAAAAAAATTCGTTCGGCCCAAAATGTCACGGATGTGTGTTTTTTTGTAGTGATGCAAGGTGCACCTCACGAGGCTCAGCTGACGTGAGCCATGACGACCAAGCACTACTAGAGAAAAGCTTATAGGCGGACACTTACTAGTAGCGCGGGTTTATACCCCTCGCTACTGCAACTTACTAGTAGCGCGGGTTTTTACCCCTCACTACTACTAAGTTGATAGTAGTAGCGCGGGTTTTTAACCCTCGCTACTACTAAGCGGTCTCTACCGTGCCCCCAGAGACATGCCATAGTAGTAGCGAGGGGTATAAACCCGCGCTACTACTAAGTTTGAGGTAGGTGAAGTCCCCATATCCTCCTCTCTTCCGCCACTCTCCTCTCTCCGTACGCTCTCACATGGACCTCTTGCCCATGCGCCCCTCCTCCTCCATGGCGCCAAAAGATGTCGTCGCCTCGTGCCACTAGCGTCTAGGAGCTCGTCGGTCTTCCACTGACGTCTAGGAGGTCGCCGCCCCGCAGCACCACACAGGAGCACCTCACCACCGGTGACTAGCTCTGTTGGTCCCTCCATCACTTTCCTCTCTCCCTCGGTTGTCCTTTTCTCTCTCTCCCTCTGGTTTGACTCACCCTCCCATGTCCATGCCCGTGCAGGTCATCGCCGTGGACGACCAGGAGCTGTTCAGAATGGTCGAGAAGAGGAGCTCCACGCCGCTGCCTGGCTCTTCCATAGAAACGGGCCCCCTCCAACACCCACCGCCGGATCTGGTCTGCCGCTCTTCGTTCAGGCCTCCGGCGACCCCAACTATCGCTAGATTGAACCACTACTGCCATTGACAACATGCACGGGATCCAAATTTTTTTGTGTTTTTGAAAGTAATAGCAGTAGCGCGGGGTATAGGACGCGGTACAGATATTTAGCAGTAGCGCAGTCTGCAACGCACGCTAGAGCTAACCATGTATAGCAGTAGCGCGTGTTAACACGCGCTACTTTAGTTGTGGCGCCGTATCAGTAGCGCGGGCACCCGCGCTACTGATACACCCAAAATCCGCGCTACTGCTAGGCTTTTCCGTAGTAGTGAAGGCCAGGCAGGCGCCAGCGGGCGGAGAGTTCTAGTTTCCTCTTTGGTGCAAAGGAGGCAAGCAGCAATCGTGGGGTCCCGAGGAATCAGCCAAAGGTTTCCATTCTGGTACAACAAGACCAAGACCGCCAGGACATTAGGACGGAGGTCATCACCGAGCCCACTGCAGCGTCACGACCAGAGGCTTTTCGCAGGAGAAGACCACTTTAGTCGAGATAGGATGTACTTCCTGTCCCCCTTCAAATCTGGCCGTTGTGGAATCCCTCCAACATTTTGGAAGAGGACCAAGGACACTATAAATAGGACTTAGACACCACCATAGAAGGGGGTCGATGGTCTAATCGAGAGAAAAAGAGTAGAATAGGGATCAGACCCTTTCTCATCCGACCACCTCACCAGCTCTCTTCAGCTCAAGAACACCTCACCTCCCGAGGCTTGTTCATCCACTGTACTAGTTCTTCCTTAGCCCCTCGAGGCAATCCACCAAAACACTGGAGTAGGGTATTACACCGCAAGGTGGCCCGAACCAGGATAAACTACTGTTTCTCTCTGTCCCTTTGCGCTTGACGCGCTAGCCTTAGAGGATCGCGAGTAGGCAGGCTCAGTAGGTTGAGATCTCCACACGCACCCTAGAGTTCAAACCTATCAAGGGTTTGTGGAACCCGAAATCCGACACCAAGTGATCGCCAACAAGCAAGCAACCACACATCATGAAGAGAATAGTAAGAGAGTGAGCCACCAAAAATGGGGTGAGAGCCACAAGCCCAAAATGAGTACCTCCATGATGAGCGACAAGAAAAACTTAGTGTTATTCGCTACCAAAGTGAGATGAGAGAAGTGTGTGAGAACCCATCAAGTGTTATGGACTATGTCCTTTTGTGTAAAGACGAGGCAACAAAAACTAACACCTCTCACAATCTACCTTTAGTCTTGTCTTATCTATTGCAGGAATTCCAAGACGTCTTCCCTGATGAGCTACCTCCGAGACTACCTCCAATACGAGGCATTGAACACCGCATCGACCTCATACCCGGAGCCCCTCTTTCTAACAATGCACCATACCGCGTCAATCCCAATGAAACCAAGGAGATCCAATGGAAAGTACAACAACTCATCAACATTGGTCACGTACGAGAAAGCTTGAGCCCATGTGCCGGCCTAGTAATACATGTATTTCGATTGTCGTCCTATTAATGCTATCACCGTTCTCTATCGCTATCCCATTCCACACCTTGATGATATGTTAGATGATCGTAGCGGAGCCACCATTTTCTCTAAGATTTATGTTAAGAGTGGCTATTACCAAATTCGCATCCAAGACGGTGATGAACAAAAAACCGCTTTCAAAACCAAATTTGGCCTGTATGAATGATTGGTCATGCCTATGGGTTTATCCGAAGCACCCGGCACCTTTGTGGGTGTGATGCATTTTGTTCTCTGCTCCTACATTGCCGTATTTGTTGTGGTTTACTTTAATGATATTATTTTGTTTAGCAAATCTCTCAAAGATCATGTCACCCATCATAGAGCAGTTTTGCAAACTCTTAGAAAAGAGCGCCTTTATGCTAGTATGGACAAATGCCTTTTCGGTGTTGATAAGCTTGTTTTCTTGGGTTTCATTGTGTCTTCTAAGGGTGTCCATGTAGATGAATCTATGATCAATTCTATTAAAACATTGCCCCAACCAACCAACTTGCAACAAGTGTGTAGTTTTCTTGGTTTAGCTGCTTTCTATCATAGATTTGTGAAGGATTTTAGCACTATCGCTTTACCTTCACATGCCTTGAGTTAGAAAAATGCACCATTTGTGGGACCATGTCAAGATACCGCATTCAATGAGCTTAGGAATTTTCTTACACATGCCCATTTGCTTGCATTACCTAAATTTGATAAACCATTTGAGATACATTGCGATGCTAGCAGTTGCGGCATAGGAGGTGTTGATGCAAGAGAAGCGCCTCATAGCTATATTTAGTGAAAAACATTCTGGAGCGCAACTTAACTACCCCATCTATGAAAAATAGCTATATGCTTTAGTGAGAGTCTTGCATGTTTGGGAGCATTATCTCCACCCTCGTGAGTTCATTCTTCATACGAATCATGACACTCTTAAGTACCTTAAGGGTCAAACTAAGTTAAACAAGTGTCATGCTAAGTGGAGTGAATTCATTGAGTGTTTTCCTTATGTCATCATGTATATCAAAGGCAAAGAAAATGTTGTGGCGGATGCGCTTTCCCAAAGATGCATGCTTGTTACCCAACTAGAATTGAATGTCATTGGCTTTCAACACATAAAAGACTTGTATGTGCATGATCGTACTTTTTCTATTCCTTTCGCCAAATGTTTGATCCATACATCTTGGGAACGCTATTACATCAAAGATGATTATCTTATGAGAGCTAACAAACTATGTATCCCCAAGTCTTCTCTTAGTTTGTTAATTTTGCATGAGGCTCATGGAGGAGGACTCATTGGACACTTTGGATGAGACAAGACATTTTCTATGCTCTCAAAGAACTACTTTTGGCCCAAGATGTTCCGTGACATCTCATGCTTCACCAACCGATGTTCTACATGTCGCAAAGCTAAGTCTAAAGCTCAATCCCATGGTCTCTATATGCCACTTCCTATTCTATATCACCCATGGGAAGATATTAGTATGGACTTTGTGCTTGATTTGCCTCGAACTCGAAATGGCAAAGATTCCATGTTGGTTGTTGTGGACCTATTCTCTAAAATGGCTCATTTCGTCCCATGCAACAAGATAGACGACGCTTCACATGTTGCAAATCTTTTTTGTAGGGAAATCTTGCGCCTATATGGAGTGCCAAATACTATTGTCTCGGACCGCGATGTCAAGTTTCTAAGCTACTTTTGGAAGACCTTATGCACTAAGCTCGGAATCAAGCTCTTGTTCTCTTCGGCATACCATCCCCAAACCGACGGCCAAACGGAGGTCACGAACCGGACGCTATGTACTCTCCTACGCATGTTGATCATAAAGAACATCAAGCAGTGGGTAGAGTGTCAACTAATACGTATCCAACGTATCTATAATTTTTGATTGTTCCATGCTATTATATTACCCGTTTTGGATTTATGGGCTTTACTTTACACTTTTATATCATTTTTGGGACTAACCTACTAACCGGAGGCCCAACCTGAATTGCTGTTTTTTTTGCCTATTTTAGTGTTTCAAAGAAAAGGAATATCGAACGGATTCCAAACGGGATGAAACCTTCAGGAGCGATCTTTTTGGAACAAATGCAAACCAGGAGACTTGGAGTGGACGTCAAGCAGCAAATGAGGCGGCCACGAGGGTGCCCGGCGCGCCCTAGGGGGGTGGGCGCGCCCCCACCCTTGTGGGCCCCTCGTGGCTCAATCGACATACTTATTTCTCCTATATATATCCACGTACTCTGAGAACATCCAGGGGCACCACAAAAACCTAATTCCACCACCGCAACCTTCTGTATCCACGAGATCCCATCTTGGAGCCTTCGTCGGTGCTCCGCCAGAGGGGGAACCGACCATGGAGGGCCTCTACATCATATCCAAGGCCTCTCCGATGAATTGTGAGTAGTTTACCAAAGACCTTCAGGTCCATAGTTATTAGCTAGATGGCTTCTTATCTCTCTTTGAATCTCAATACAAAGTTCTCCTTGATCTTCTTGGAGATCTATTCGATGTAACTCCTTTTGCGGTGTGTTTGTCGAGATGCGATGAATTGTGGGTTTATGATCAAGATTATCTATGAGAAATAATTGAATCTTCTCTGAATTATTTTATGTGTGATTGGTTATCTTTGAAACTATCTTCGAATTATCATTTTGGTTTAGCCTACTAGATTGATCTTTCTTGCAATGGGAGAAGTGCTTACCTTTGGGTTCAATCTTGCGGTGTCCTTTCCCAGTGACAGCAGGGGCAGCAAGGCACGTATTGTATTGTTGCCATCGAGGATAAAAAGATGGGGTTTATATCGTATTGCATGAGTTTATCCCTCTACATCATGTGATCTTTCTTAATGCATTACTCTGTTCTTCATGAACTTAATACTCTAGATGCAGGCAGGAGTCGGTCGATGTGTGGAGTAGTAGTAGTAGATGTAGAATCGTTTCGATCTACTTATCACGGACGTGATGCCTATATACATGATCATGCCTAGGTAGTCTCATAACTATGCAATTTTCTATCAATTGCTCGACAGTAATTTTTTCACCCACCGTAATACTTATGCTATCTTGAGAGAAGCCACTAGTGAAACCTATGGCCCCGGGTGTATCTTTTATCATATAAGTTTCCCATCTACTTTTATTTGCATCTTTTACTTTTCAATCTATATCATAAAAATACCAAAAATATTTATCTTATCTTATTATCTCTATCTGATCTCACTTTCGCAAGTTTCCACGAAGGGATTGACAACCCCTTTATTGCGTTGGTTGCGAGGTTCTTGTTTGTTTCTGTAGGTATGAGGGTCTTTTGAGGAGCCTCCTATTGGATTGATACCTTGGTTCTCAAAAACTTAGGGAAATACTTACGCTACTTTGTTGCATCACCCTTTCCTCTTCAAGGGAAAACCAATGCAGTGCTCAAGAGGTAGCAAGAAGGATTTCTGGCGCCGTTGTCGGGGAGGTCTTCGCTCAAGTTAAGACATACCAAGTACCCATCACAAACTTATCTCCCTCGCATTACATTATTTGCCATTTCCCTCTCGTTTCCTCGCCCCCACTTCATCCTTGCCATTTTATTCTCCCTTCTTCTGTTCATATTTTTGTTTGCTTTGATGTCTTACTTCGCTTGTTTGCTCGTTTGGTTGGAATAGTTGTCTATTTATTGCTAAACAGAGAAACTAAGATCTATGGATCCTCATCCGCTGGCTAATATTTTTAAGAGATCCAATTATGATGAACCAATTGCTAGTGATTTTTGTGCACTAGATTATCTTTATGAAGCTTTGCTCGAAATTCGTGAATCTGAAAATTATGATGAAGAAATTTATGAAGAGATTCACGATAACTCCTTGAATAAAAAGCATGATTGCAATGATTTTACTATAAATTCTCTTGATGTCAATTGTGCTAATAATATTCAAAACCCGAAGCTTGGGGATGCTAGTTTTGCTATGTCTACTCTTATTGCAATGCTCATGATTGGGGTGATTCTTCTTATAATCTTGAAAATTTATTTAAGCCCCATGATGAATATGAGATGGATAATAGTGTTTGCAATAATATTGAAAGTGGATTTGGAGGAGTGTCAACTTTATATCCCACATATTTGGAGTATATACAATATTATGATATTTTTGATAAAAGTGGGTTTGGGAGGTCATGACTTTAGTTAATGATAATCCCACTATCCGGGAAGAGTGTCAACTTTGCATGAGTATGGATCGTGTTGAGAATATGATAATTGATAGCTATTTTTTTGTATTTTCTTATGATCCTACATGTAATTGTTATGAGAGAGGAAAATATGGTTGTAGAAATCTTCATGTTACTAAATTACCTCTCTTCTTGTTGATATTGCTATCGTCTTCTTCCTTGCATATGCCCGTTTTTGCTTGCCTTGATAATTTGTTTGCTTATAAAAAACCTATGCATCGGAAGTATGTTAGAGTTAAGTTTCTTTGTCACATGTTTTATGATGCTCTCTTTATGCTTCAATTCTTGTCTTTCATGTGAGCATCATTGAAATCTCAATGCCTAGCTAAAAAGGCTTTAAAGAAAAGTGCTTGTTGGGAGACCACCTAATATTTTTCCTTGCTGTTATTCAAAAAATATTTCAACTAGCTTATTTTTAGATGTGGTTCTATGTTTAATTAGTGTTTGTGGCAAGTAGAACCTATAGGATAACCTACGGTGATAGTTAATTTGATCCTGCTGAAAAACAGAAACTTTTGCGCGCACGAGAATAATTTTAATAAATTACAGAAACATGATTTTGCGTTGATTAGTTTTGCAGTAGATCAATAGACAAATTGCCCAGGACTTCAAATTTTGGTAGGATTTGTAGAGTTCCAAAAGTATTCGAAAGTTACAGATTGCTACAGACTCTTCTGTTTTTGACAGATTCTGTTTTTTGTGTGTTGTTTGCTTATTGTGATACATCTATGGCTAGTATCGGGGGGTATGAACCATAGATAAGTTGGAATACAGTAGGTTTAAAACAAAAATAAATAAATAATGAGTTCATTACAGTAACTTATGTGGTGGTTTTTCTTTCTTGCACTAACCGAGCTTATGAGATTTCCTGTTGAGTTTTGTGTTGTGAAGTTTTCAAGTTTTGGGTAAAGATTTGATGGACTATGGAATAAGGAGAGGCAAGAGCCTAATATTGGGGATGACCATGGCACCCCAAGATATTCAAGGACAACCAAACGCCTAAGCTTGGGGATTCCCCGGAAGGCATAGTCTCTTTCGTCTTTGTTTATCGGTAACTTTACTTGGAGCTATATTTTTATTCACCACATGATATGTGTTTTGCTTGGAGCATCTTGTATGATATGATTCTTTTCTTTTTAGTTTACCACAATCATCCTTGCTATACACACCTTTTGGGACAGACACACTTGATTTGGAATTTATTAGAATACTCTATGTGCTTCACTTATATCTTTTGAGCTAGATAATTTTTGCTCTACTGCTTCACTTATATCTTTTAGAACACGGCGGTGGATTTATTTTGTAGAAATTGTTGATCTCTCATGCTTCACTTATATTATTTTTAGAGTCTTATAGAACAGAATGGTATTTGCTATGGTTATAAAAATTGGTCCTAGAATGATGGGCATCCAAGTTGGGTATAATAAAAACTATCATAGAAAGTGAATTGGATGCTATAATCAATTTGATGTGTGATAATTGTTTTGAAATATGAGGATGGTGATATTAGAGTCGTGCTAGTGGAGTAATTATGAATTTGAGGAATACTTGTGTTGAAGTTTGTGATTCCCGTAGCATGCACGTATGTTGAACCGCTTTGTGATGAAGTTGGAGCATAATTTATTTATTGATTGTCTTCCTTATGAGTGGCGGTCGGGGACGATCGATGGTCTTTTCCTACCAATATATCCCCCTAGGAGCATGCGCATAGTACTTTGTTTTCAATGACTTGTAGATTTTTGCAATAAGTATATGAGTTCTTTATGACTAATGTTGAGTCCATGGATTATACGCACTCTCACCCATCCACCATTGCTAGCATCTCTTGTGCCGTGCAACTTTCGCCGGTACCATACACCCACCATATACCTACCTCAAAACATCCACCATACCTACCTATTATGGCATTTCCATATCCATTCCGAGATATATTGCCATGCAACTATCCACCATTCTATTTATTATGACACACATCATCATTGTCATATTGCTTTTCCATGATCTTGTAGTTGACATCATATTTGTGGCAAGGCCATGTTCATAATTCTTCCATACATGTCACTCTTGATTCATTGCATATCCCGGTACACCGCCAGAGGCATTCATATAGAGTCATATTTTGTTCTAAGTATCGAGTTGTAATCTTGAGTTGTAAGTAAATAGAAGTGTGATGATCTTCATTATTAGAGCATTGTCCCAAGTGAGGAAAGGATGATGGTGAGTATGATTCCCCCACAATCGGGATGAGACTTTGGACTTTATAAAAAGGCTAAATAAGAAGAAAAAAAGGCCAACTAAAAAAAGAAAAAAGAAAAAAATGAGAGGAAAAGAGAGAAGGGACAATGCTACTATCCTTTTACCACACTTGTGCTTCAAAGTAGCACCATGATCTTCATGATAGAGAGTCTCCTATGTTGTCACTTTCATAAACTAGTGGGAATTTTTCGTTATAGAACTTGGCTTGTATATTCCAATGATGGGCTTCCTCAAAACGCCCTAGGTCTTCGTGAGCAAGCAAGTTGGATGCACACCCACTTAGTTTCTTTTGTTGAGCTTTCATACATTTATAGCTCTAGTGCATCCGTTGCATGGCAATCCATACTCACTCACATTGATATCTATTAATGGGCATCTCCATAGCCTGTTGATACGCCTAGTTGATGTGAGACTATCTTCTCCTTTTTTGTCTTCTCCACAACCACCGTTATATTCCACATATAGTGTTATGTACATGGCTCATGCTCATGTATTGCATGAAAGTTGAAAAACTTTGAGAATATTAAAGTATGAAACAATTGCTTGGCTTGTCATCGGGGTTGTGCATGATTAAATACTTTTTGTGATGAAGATAGAGCATATCCACACTATATGATTTTGTAGGGATAGCTTTCTTTAGCCATGTTATTTTGAGAAGACATGATTTCTTTGTTAGTATGCTTGAAGTATTATTATTTTTATGTCAATATGAACTTTTATTTTGAATCATTTGGATCTGAACATTCATGCCACAGTAAATAAAATTACATTGAGAATTATGCTAGGTAGCATTCCACATCAAAAGTTCTGTTTTTATCATTTACCTACTCGAGGACGAGCAGGAATTAAGCTCGGGGCTGCTTGATACGTCTCCAACGTATCTATAATTTTTGATTGTTCCATGCTATTATATTACCCATTTTGGATGTTTATGGGCTTTACTTTACACTTTTATATCATTTTTGTGACTAACCTACTAACCGGAGGCCCGGCCCGAATTGCTTATTTTTTGCCTATTTCAGTGTTTCGAAGGAAAGGAATATCAAACAGAGTCCAAATGGGATGAAACCTTTGGGAGCGATCTTTTTGGAAGAAATGCAAACTAGGAGACTTGGAGTGGACGTCATTTAGCAAACGAGGCGACCATGAGGGTGCCCGGCGTGCCCTAGGGGGGTGGGCGCGCCCCCCACCCTCGTGGCCCCCTCATGGCTCTACCGACCTACTTCTTTCTCCTATATATATCCTCGTACACCGAGAACATCTAGGGGCACCACGAAAACCTAATTCCATCGCCGCAACCTTCTGTATCCGTGAGATCTCATCTTGGAGCCTTCATCGACCATGGAGGGCCTCTACATCATCTTCAAGGCCTCTCCGATGGGTTGTGAGTAGTTTACAACAGACCTTCGGGTCCATAGTTGTTAGCTAGATGGCTTCTTCTCTGTCTTTGAATCTAAATACAAAGTTCTCCTCGATCTTCTTGGAGATCTATTCGATGTAACTCTTTTTGGGGTGTATTTGTCGAGTTCCGATGAATTGTGTGTTTATGATCAAGTTTATCTATGAAAAATAATTGAATCTTCTCTGAATTCTTTTATGTCTGATTGGTTATCTTTGCAAGTCTCTTTGAATTATCAGTTTGGTTTGGCCTAATAGATTGATCTTTCTTGCAATGGGAGAAGTGCTTAGCTTTGGGTTCAATCTTGTGGTGTCCTTTCCAAGTGACAGGAGGGGCAGCAAGGCCCGCATTGTATTGTTGCCATCGAGGATAAAAAGATGGGGTTTATATCATATTGCATGAGTTAATCCCTCTACATCATGTCATCTTTTTTAATGCATTACAGATTATCCCTCTATTTATGGGGTTTAGATGCAGGCAGGAGTCGGTCAATGTGTGGAGTAATAGTAGTAGATGCATAATCGTTTCGATCTACTTGTCACGAACGTGATGCCTATATACACGTGATCAACACATTTCATATACATCTTTTGGCACTGAAATATGTTGTTTATTGAGTTATATCCATTCATTTCTTGCTATGAATTGTTGAATTTGTGAATGATAAGCATATAAAGGGGTCATTTACGACTCAGTGGTTTGTTTTGTAGAAAGGTGTGAGAAGGCACTATAAACTTCAAAAGAGCAAAGAAGAGGAGGAAGAATGGACTTGTGCGAGAAGAAACAAAGTAACCAGGGGGGAAACTTGAGAAGAGAGGGATGTTCTTGCGAAGGAAGAAGGAAGCGGGAGGGCCATTGTGCAAATGGAAGATCAGATCGAGGGGTCAAAATCCCTAGTCCATCTCCAATTCCCCTCGGGCCTGGACATATCTCCATCTTCTTCTCCCCCAACACTTCTTCCACCTCAGGCCGCTGCCATGGCCAGGCCTGCGTGGTGGTGCACCTCCGCAGCCCAGCCACCACCATATCCATCCATCTGCACAACCTCCACATCAGCGCCGCTACGCCATCCATTCACCGGCACCACCATCGCCTCCTGCCACCACTCCATCCACACCGCCGCCACCAGCACCACAACGCTTCCCTGCACCTCGCGCCCCTGCTGCTGCTCCCTCTCCCAGCGACCCCTTGCTGTTCCTCACACGCTGAAGCTCTGCTCTGAACCCTCTAGCTGCTGTATTATTCTTCTATCCCCAAAACTGCTGCTGCTCCCTCTCTCCACGTCCCTGCTGCTTCTCTTTCCTCAATCTTGATGCTGCTTATCTCTCTCTCTCTCTCTGAATTTTCTATAAGCTGAGATGTCTAGTACTTGAAACTTGCTATTTGTTCAGACTCATAACGGTATAATGCTATGATATGTTTAGTTTCAGACTCAAGCTTGTGCATTTTGAAATTGTTGATCTGCGAACTGAATTGTGGCATATGACTCTCTGTTCTTATGTGTGGTAATTAGTTAAACCTGTCACTTGTGTTCTGTACTTCTTGAATAAAGGATTTCAACTCGTAGTACTTGAGTTAACTACGCTCATGTGAAAATATATATGTTTGTGTTGCGATATATTTCTGCCCCTTTCACAGTATTGTTCCTTCCCTTTTGTTACAAGTATGATAGTAATATATGTGTTCATGTCTTGTTGATTTCCTCTATGTTAGTGTTTTAGCGTCTCAAGTAAAACAAAAATACCAAAAATAAGTGAAGTGAAATCTGAACCTCCCTCTGCTATTTTGCATTTTCTTTTGTCAACGATCTTCCAGAACAACCTTGTTAGTTTAGATTTTATTTTCTTGCGATCATCTTCTGAATTGTCACCTAGCTTTAGTCGAGTGCCGTCGCTGTTTGCCTAGTCCCTGTGGAGAACACGACATCTGTAGTTTGGGCGAAATATCCCGCTGTGCTTTCAATAGATCATTTCGGCACCGTTGCCGGGGACTTGCGTCGTGTGACTGTGTTAGGCTATAGACTAGGTTTTTCTTCTTTTTCTAGTTTGTGCTATATATTTGTGATATATCTCTAACCACTAACCCCTGTTCTAGTTAGTATCTTTTTTTGTTTTCTTTTTCTTTTTGCAGGTTAGAACTATCTTCTCGGTTATGGCTTACTATTCAGATCATCAGGCTTATGCGAGCAACACTACAAACAACACGGAAATTATTCAAGAACTGATAAGTAAGATTTCCCATCAATTAGATGATTTAGCTCAGCAGCGAGGAGTAGTTTTTGGGGATAGGCCTAGTTCTTATTATCCTTATTCCGGAGGCAATCCTTATGTTCCTCCTACATGCCATATTTGTGGATTTCAGGGCCATTCGCCTGCTAAATGTCAGCGTGGTTACTCTCACACTCCAGATTGTTTTGGCATGAGCCTCGCTCAAGAGCATAGCTCATACCAAAACAATTACTCACATGGGTGGCCTGAAAAGCCGAATATGTCATATAGGAGCAACAACCCTTAGATCTCATCGTTTGCTTCTAGTAATCATATGCAGGGATTTAGGTATGAAGAGGAGAGCAACAACTATGCACCACAACAATTTTATTCACATTCTACTCACGTACCTCAGCACCAGGAGATATGTCCAATGGAATTAAATGGTCCTCCATTTGGTCAACCAACACCTTCAACACAAGTGCATACTCAAGATGAGTTCGATGGCATAGACAAGCTCACACTTTTGAGTCTCTAGTTCACTTGGAGTGCCGAGGATGATCCTATTAGGAAGGTCATACTAGATGAAATGAAGAAGACAAGAGTGGGAATGAGCTAGTGGAAGAAGTAAAGAAGATTGAGAAGAACATCAACGCTGGCAGTACTATTTCTTCACAGCTTGAGCTAAGTAATTCTGGCATTCCCCTTGATACATGTGAGGTTCCAATACCGTCACATCTAGCTGAGCAAGATAGCAAGTGCTTTGAGCAAGAGATACCTCAGATTGAAGAAGATGAACTAGAAGACAAGGAACAAGATGATCAAGATCTGCAATTTCCAAGTGATCAAGTTGAAGACTCATCATCTACTACTCCAGAAGAAGTACAAGAAGCTACTGTAGATGAAGATGAATAACCTGAGATTCATTGGCCTATTGTCATACATGAGCATGATGTGTCTGGTTTATCGAATCCTCTTGATGACATGCTCCCTTGTGATTTCTTTGCTTCTAACTTGCATTGCATCATGCCATCACTTAAGTTAGATTTGAAAAAACTATTTGCTTGGACATGATCATACACACCCTGTTAGTGGCATTACTCTCATTTGTGATGATCACAGTTACTTTCCTCGTTCTAGTTCTATGCTTAAGAAACATATCATTCCCATGCTAGTCTTGAGCTTAATGATAAATATCATCCTCATGTTAGCATTGAGCTTACTGATTTCTACCATCCTAAGCATGTGATTTATAGCTATGCTTATGTAATTGGATATTCGATTGATGACTTGGAGGGTATTATCCCTACCAGTTGCATTGTCCCTTTCGTTGAGTGCTCTTTCAGGTTCTTGCTTGTGCACGGTCCACTACATGCTGACCAAGTTCGAGATGACATTCCCTGGGACCCCGGTAGACCTATGGCATGGGGATGAGGAGAAGCAAGGAGCACAGATGAAGAGAGAAGTTGGAGCAGGCATGAGGATAGAGAAGCAAGAAGAGAAGAGTTGCAGTTCAGAGAGTGATTGTGCGAGACCTACATCATATAAGCCCGGTGAGCTGTTTCATGACCCATTCTGAGTATATCATCCATTGATACATGCTGAAATCAAATGTTATTTGGGTTGCTTAAGCCATGTATTAAATGTTGCCCCACTGAATTTTATTTGACATATGGTGCTTGACGAGAATATGCGAACTGATTGTTGAATGCCATGTGAACTAGTGATCTACATATTGCTTGCTTTGCTGAAATTAGTGAAAGTTATTAGTTTTGAGTGCTCAAATCCCTAGTACACTAGAAATCTTAATCATTTTCTACTTTTACCTCGATACACCTAGATCACCATGTTTAGATGTTGTATTTGTCCCAAGTGTCTTCCCATTGAGAGCAATCACCTAACCACTATGGATTAGCATGCTATGTTCCCTGGATCGGTAGCATGTGAACCAGACATGGAAAAGTGATGATTCTTGTTTTTGTTCTTATGCATTGTTCATTTAATATAAGTAATAATGAATAAATAAGTCTGGCTACCTACAGTAGCATGTCATGTTCCCGGGAACGGTGGCATGTGAAATCGGGTTAGCTTGGGCAGTAATTAATAATAATAATAATGTAATTGTCGAACCAGGTGTATACCATGTTCTCGAGATCGGTGGTATGTTCCTTTGGGGAGACAAACAAAAAAATTAATAAAAATTGGTTGAGCCATGTGTATACCATGTTCTCAGGATTGGTGGTATGTTCCTTCCGTGAGACTAATAAAATAATATGTGTATTTCATTCAAGTTCAATAAATGGTTCAACCACAAAGTCATATTCCTGCAAATACGAGATTTAATTCTAGTACTTTTTGTTCTCGAGATCATGCTCTCTTTAGGAACCATTTGGCGCAGTCATCATTTAAACTTGTTGATCCTCTTTTATCACTGTAAAAGTTTAAAATGGTCATGCTTACTAGTATCCTACTGCTTCGTAGCACTCCTAACCATTAATTTTCACTACCTCAGTCTGAAGCATGCCTTGTTTGGAGATCTATTTATCAAGGCATCCCGGAAATGGTGTTTGATAAAGTACATAACAGCTCTTCCTCATTATGTTTATGTACATGAAAAATTAGAGGCCATCCCGGATGGTGGATGATGGCTCGTCGGCGCGATCAACTTACCCTGAAAGTTGAATTCACGGGCTGTCCCCCGATGTTGCATCCACAAAGGGACCACAATTTGGCATATCCTAGTGGTAGCAAGGGGTTGATGCCTTCCCACCCACCCAGTTGCAAGGCATGGTACTTAAGTTTGGGTTTGTTGCACCAATTATACTGTAGGGGGTTCCCTTACAGTCTTTCTGTAAAAAAAACAATTTGGCCATACGAACTCCATTTGAGCTCCATCAGCAGCCCAAACGGTCACAACTAAACATGTATGTGGTCATCGCCCTATTCTTCGGCATGGACAACATTTCGGGGGATGGATCCAGGTTGAAAAACCGAATGTCGGATGATTTTATCTTCGACGTGTACTCTACCACCCTTCTGTGAGCTCACCCACAGACAGATATATGGGCAATAACATGTAGAGAAATGCACCATCCTTCCATTTTAAAATAAGAAAGACTACAGGTTTAGTCAGGACAAAAGGAGGAGGTTCTTCGTTGCATCTAAACCCAGTAATTCATGCTTTACATGGTCTATCGCCCGCCTCGATACTACCCTCACTTTTTCACCAGCAGATGCATTATTCTTAACTGATAAAGTACATTACAACTCTTGCTTGTTATTTTTATGCACACAAAAAATTATAGGGCATTCCAAATGGTGCAAGATGGCTCGTCGGCACAATCAAGTTACCATAAAAGTTGTATTCACGGTCCGTCCCCTGGTGCTGTATCCAAAAAAGGACCACATTTTGGCGTACGAACTCCATTTGAGCTCCATCACCCGCCAAAACAATCACAACCAAACGTGGTACGCATCCATCACCCTTTTCATCAGCGTCGACAACATTTTGGGGGCCGCCGCATCCAGTTGAAAAACCGAGTTTTGGGTGATTTTATCTTTGACGTGTACTCTACCACCCTTATGTGAGCCCACCCACACACATGACAATAACATATAAAGCAATGCATCATCCTTCCATTTTCAAACCAGAAAGACTATAGGTTCACTCAGGAAACAAGGAGGAGGCTCTTTGTTGCATCGAAACCCAAGAATTCATGCTTTAAATGTTCTATCGCCTGCCTCGCTACCACCCTGACTTTTTCACCAGCAGATGCATTATACTTAAATGATAAAGTACATAGCAGATCTTCCTCATTATATTTATGTACACGAAAACTTATACAGCATCCTGAATGGTGCAAGATGGCTCGTCGGCGTGATCAACTTACCCTGAAAGTTCAATTCACGGGTCGTCCCCTGATGTTGTGCCCACAAAAGGACCACAATTTTGCCATACGAACTCCAATTGAGATCCATCACCCGCTCAAATGGTAACAACTAAACATGGTACACATCCACTACCCTCTTCATCGGCGTGGACAACATTTTGGGGGCCGGATCCAGGTTGAAAACCAGAGTTTTGAATTATTTTATCTTTGACGTGTACACTATCACCCTTCTGTGAGCTCACCCACGGACAGATATATGGACTATAACATATAGATCAATGCACCATGCTTACATTTTGAAACCATAAAGACTACAGGTTCAATCAGGACGGAAGAAGGAGGCTCTTCGCTGCCTCAAAACCCAAGGATTCATGCTTTACATGGTCTATCGCCCCGCCCTTCTAGCACCCTCATTTTTTACCAGCAGATGCATTATTATTAAATGATAAAGTACTTACCAGCTCATCCTCATTAGGTTTATGCACACGAAAGATTATAGGGCATCCCGAAAGGTGCAAGATGGCTCGTCGGCGCAATCAACTTACCCTGAAAGTTGATTTAACGGACCATCCCCTGATGTTGTATCCACAAAAGGACCACTATTTGTCCCATACGAACGCCATTTGAGCTCCATCACCCGCCAAAACGATCACAACTAAACGTGGTATGTGTCCATCACCCTCTTCATCGGTGTCGACAAAATTTAGGGGGCTGGATCTAGGTTGAAAAACCTAGTTTCGGATGATTTTATCTTTGATGTGTAATCAAACACCCTTCTGTGAGCTCACCCACGGATAGATATATGGCCAATAACATATACAACAATGCACCATCCTTCCATTTTCAATCCAGAAAGACTACGGGTTCAGTCAGGACAAAAGACGGAGGCTCTTTCTTGCATCGAAACCCAAGAATTCATGCTTTACATGTTTTGTCGCCCGCCCCGCTACCACCCTCACTTTTCACCAGCATATGCATTATTCCTAAATGATAAATTACATAACATCTCTTCCTCATTATGTTTATGCACAAAAAAAATTCTAGAGCATTCCGAATGGTGCAAGATGGCTCATCGGCGCGATCAACTTACCCTAATAGTTGAATTCACGGGCCGTCCCCTGATGTTGTATCCACAAAAGACCACAATTTGGCCATACGAACTCAATTTGAGCTCAATCACCCGCCAAAACAGTCACAACTTAACATGGCACGCGTCTATCACCCCCTTCGTTAGCGTCGACATCATTTTGGGGGCCGGATCCAGGTTGAAAAACTGATTTCAGATGATTTTTTCATGTGTACTCTACCACCCTTCCGTGAGCTCACCCACAGACAGATATATGGAAAATAACATATAGAGCAATCCAGCATCCTTCCGTTTTCAAAATAGGAAGACTACAGGTTCAGTCAGGATAGAAGGGGGAGACCCTTCGTTGCATCGAAACCCTGGAATTCATGTTATACATGGTCTATCGCCCGCCCCGTTACCACCCTCATTTTTCACTATCAGATGCATTATTCTTGAATGATGAATTACCTAATAGCTCTTCCTCATGATGTTTAATTATAGGGCATCCCGAATGGTGCAAGATGGCTCATCCGCGTGATCAACTTACTGTGAAAGTGGAATTCACGGGTCGTTCCCCAATGTTGTATCCATAAAAGGACCAAAATTTGGCCATACGAACTCCATTTGAGCTCCATCACCCGCCAAAATGGTCACAACTAAACATGGTACGCCTCCACCACCCTCTTCGTCGGCATTGAAAACATTTCAGGGGCTGGGTGCAGGTTGAAAAACCGTGTTTCGGATGATTTTATCTTTGACGTGTACTCTAGCACCCTTCTATGAGCTCACCCACAGACAGATATATGGACAATAACATTGTCACATCCCTAGTTCTAGCCTAACCTATGCCAGCTTCCATGTGAGCATCATGTTTAAATTCAAATGAAACTTGAATTGAGGATTGTTGAAACCTCAGAAATCTAATTAAAAGAAGGGCAAGCACCCTTTAAATTGCATTCTGTGAATCCAAAATGGCCTAAAAATAGTTTTGTGAATTTTGGCAAGAGTTATATATCAAACCAAAATTTTGGAACATTTTTAAGGAATTATTTGGTCTCTGAATTTAAATCAATAATCTATTTGAATTTGGGGATATATTCATAATATATAATGAATATATTTTCAAATGCTTTGAAATGTTTTATGTACTTTTGCAATAGTCCAGAGAGGTAACATAAAATATTTCAGAATGTTTTTGGCACTGTTAGAAATTATTTTGAATTTAAAACAGTGGCAAAATAAAGTAAAAAGGGTAACAAAACAGAAAAATTAAAAAGAATAGTACTGACCTGGTCACTTACCTGGTGTCCCAACAGGACTGGCCCAGCGCGGCCCAGCCCACCCCGTCGCGCGTCGTCTTCCTCGCGCCGACTGGCGTTGCGCGTGGCGCGCGCACAGCCGAGCCGCGGCCACCTCCTGCTTCCTCCCCGCCCCATTCAAGCGCCTGGAGACGCCCCGTGGCTCCTCTATCCTCTCCCTCACTCTCTGCTCTCTCCCTCGCTCTGTGCTCCCTCTCCCAAGCACACCCGAGCGGAGCCCGTCGTCGCCGACGCAATTTACCGCGGCCACCGTCCATCCCGTGCCTCTCCGATGAGTCCAGAGGAACCGCCATCGCCTTCTGCGTCTTCTACACCAACCCATTCGACCGCGGGAGCCCTGTAGCGTCTTCCCGGAGCTCGTCCCCAACCTCCGGACGCCAGCGAACTTTCGGGGATTCGCAAGCTCCAACCCCTCCCCGGCCTCGCCGTTGCCTCTACCGGATCCGCTGTGAGCTCCTCTTCCTCTCCCCCTTCTCCCCTGGTTGCGCCCGCCCTCTAGGCCGTAGCCCTGCCGTGGCTGAGCTTCCCCTACCGCCGGCCATGTCGCCGCCGCCCCTGCAGCCGCTTGAGCTCGATTAGGAGCGCGTCACCGCGCTCAGGAAGCCACCAGGAGCATAACACACACGCTAACTTGCCCTCCCGTGCACCACAGCGCCAACCCCGCACTCACCCGACCTCCGGTGCTGCCGCGACCTCACTTCCGGCGAGCTCCGACCACCCCGCGCCTCACGCGTGCCTCCTTTGGTCGTCGTCGGCCGAACTCCGGTGAGGTGACGTGGCGTCATTAGCCTGAGGCTAATTACCGCGTTAACCTCGCCCTGTGTCACTGACAGACCGGCCCCACCACTCTAATTAACCACGGGTAACCCCTGTTTAATTTTAACCTAACCACCATGGGCCCACGCGTCAGCTTTGACCAAGCTGACGTGGCTGTTGACTGGGCCCACATGTCTGTGACCCAGAGAGCACTGTATCACTGACACGCGGGACCCACTGGTCAGGTTTGACCTGGACCGCACCCCGTTGACTTACTTACGTCATGCTGACGTAGTACTGATGCAGTAATGCATTTTCTTATTTAGGAAATTCCAGAAAATGTTTAAAACTTGTAAAATTCATATAAAATCAACCGTAACTCCAAATGAAATAAGTTATATATGAAAAATGATCAGAAAAATCCAATCTATCCATTTGTACTAGTTTCATGCATGTTAGAGCAACCTAACCTTGCTGTTTAGATGAAACAAGATAATGCACTTATATGAGTTCATATTTTGGGTTTGCATTTGAATCCTTGATTCAAATGAACTCAAACCACCCTGCTTGTAGTTGCATTAGCCCAACACACTCATTTTGCCATGTCATGATCATGCATCATATTGTGCATTGCATTGATTGTGTTTCCTTCTGTGTTGCCGGTATTTGTCCCCTCTCGATAGACGTGATACCGATGATGAGGTCGATGACACCGATGAAGAACTATACTATCTTCATAAGTGCCAGGAAAGCAAAACCCCCTTGTTCATTCCGATACAATCCCACTCTCTCGCTCTGCTCTCTTTTACTGCATTAGGACAACAACGATTCAACTGTTACTTGATGCGGTAGCTGAACCCCTTTATCCTTTGCATGACCTGTCATTGCCACAGTAAATAGATGAAACCCACTAGCATGAGTAGGAGTTGTTTGATCCCTGTTGTGCCTACTCATTCATGCTTGTTTGTCATGCCTGCTAGTGCTTAGAGTTGTGTCAGGACTGATTCATCCGGGATTAATCAGAGGTATGTGAACATGTCCTACGGTGTGTGAGCTAAGCGTGTGAACACGATTTGGTAAAGGTAGCGGTGAGAGGCCATGTAGGAGTACATGGTGGGTTGTCTCATTGCAGCCGTCCTCAGGAACTGAGTTCTGTTTTTGTGATCCATGATTCAGCTACTACCACGCATTGGGACCGAAACCAATGGACCCTCTCGGCTTCTTGATCACCCTTGTTCTCTGTCCAGGAGTTGCAAGTAGTTTCTGGTGTTTGTAGTATGCTGGAGGCCATGGGCAGCGCTGACCGAAGGGGTGGGCTGTGATGCGGTAGGCACATGGCCGGGTATACCGGGCGCCCGTTTGGTGTCTCGGAACCCTGTTCACATCGTTTGGGGCTGTGAGTGAAACCACGTCCGGATCTCCTCATGGATGGAACCCGAATAGGCGATAAACCTGGACTAGAGACTTGAGTGTTTAGGTAGGCCGTGGATGACACCCACGTTGGGCTTCCGCTTGAAGGTTGCCGAGTACATGTCGTGTAAACGACGGTAAGTGGTGAGAGCGTGTGTGAAGAAGTACACCCCTGCAGGGCTAACATCATCTATTCGAATAGCCGTGTCCGCGGAAAAGGACTTCTGGGTTGCCTGTACAGTTCATAGACAAGTGAAAGTGGATACTTTAAAATGTGCAAGATAAGCGTGAGTGCTATGGATGGCGTTCTCGTAGGGAGACGGGAGCGGATCCATAGTGGTGTATTGACATCGTGAATATGTGGACTCGTGTGCGCCACCTCAAAAGAGTTACTTGCAGTCGTAGTTCAGGATAGCTACCGAGTCAAAGTTGGCTTGCTGCAGTTAAACCCCACCATCCCCTTTGTTGAAAATGATGCATACGTAGTTAGTTCTGATGTAAGTCTTGCTGGGTACATTTGTCCTCACGTTTGCCTATTTTATGTTTTCCAGAGAGACGTCAGTCTCGCTAGTAGTTCTGCATGGTCTTCGACGTTTAGGTTGATACCTCAGCTATGATCTTGTGCCCTCGGCAGGATCTGGTAGATAGTCAGGCTTCTCAGCCTTTTTCATTTGTAGATGTCTGTACTCAGACATGTTAGCATCCGCTTGTGCTTTGACTTGTATTCTCTGAATGTTGGGTCGTGAGACCCATGTTTGTAATATCTTGCTCCTCGGAGCCTATTGAATAAATACTTGAGTCGTAGAGTCATGTTGTGATGCCATGTTGTATTTGCACATATCGAGCATATTGTGTGTATGTTATTGAAATGCTTGGTATGTGTGGGATCTGACTATCTAGTTGTTTATCCTTAGTAGCCCCTCTTACCGGGAAATGTCTCCTAGTGTTTCCACCGAGCCATGGTAGCTTGCTACTGCTCCGGAACACTTAGGCTGGCCGGCATGTGTCCTTCTTCGATCCTGTGTCTGTCCTTCGGGGAAATGTCACGCGATGAATACCGGAGTCCTGTTAGCCCGCTACAGCCCGGTTCACCGGAGTCCTGCTAGCCCAGTGCTACAGCCTGGATTCACTCGCTGATGACCGACACATTCGATGCTGGGTCATGGATGCCTGTCCCTGTAAGTTTGTGCCACTTTGGGTTTACGACTAGCCATGTCAGCCCGGGCTCCTTATCATATGGATGCTAGCGACACTATCATATACGTGTGCCAAAAGGCGCAAACGGTCCCGGGAAAAGGTAAGGCGACACCCGTGGGAATACCGTGCGTGAGGCCGCAAAGTGATATGAGGTGTTACATGCTAGATCGATGTGGCATTGAGTCGGGGTCCTGACAAACATATAGAGCAACGCACGATCCTTCCATTTAAAACAAGAAAGACGATAGGTTTAGTCAGGACAGAAGCAGGAGGCCCTTTGTTGCATCGAAACCCAAGAATTCATGCTTTATATGGTCTATCGCCCGCACCGCTACCACCCTCACTTTGTCACCAGCAGGTGCATTATTCTTGATGGGGACATCAATACCATTATTACACCCACAGCCCCTGCTGCTATACATACTGGAACAATACTAGAGCTCAGGCACGCGAAATAAATTACCATGTACTTGGCTTTCTTGGTGACAATACTAATGCTTATGAGAATACGATGCTACCTAAATTGGTTACATTTCTGTTGATTACTGTTAAAGGTCCTAGCACGAACAATAGGGATGAACACTGGAGCAGGGTCAAGCATGGAGATGAAGGCGCGCATGAATGGATCCAAAATGGCGTTTCTATTGCATAGTTGAGCACTTTGAAGCCTCCGTGATGACCTACAAGGACATGGAAAAAATATACAACATGCCTTGATGCGGAGCATTCCAAAGTCATCCCCATGGACCTACCTATGTCTCCCACGACACCACATGGATGAATGACAAGAGTTGGAGCAAACACTATCGAAGATAAGGTGAACTCGCTCCTCTCCGAACTACCATTTTCTGCATATGAGACATGGCTACTACCTCAAGCGGAGACCCTATGTGCGATCAGGTACATGGAGGAAGGCCACTGATCAGCTACACCTAATGGACAAGACGATGAGGACACCAAGTACAAGGAATAAGAAGAAGAGCATCAGCCTGCCCAACAAGTCCCAGCCTGTGGACGCTACAGCGGTCGGACGTCCTATGCGGACCGGATGACTGACACCCTCCAGCCCATGGATGATCGAGCCACTCCGGACAACTGACACCACCTGTCCAGTATGAAAACATCAGAAGGATGGAGATCATCGGACAAACGATGCCGCGGACGTCCGACCCTGATCGGACGTCCGACAGAAGCCCACAAGAGACAAAATGTTGAAAGTCCGATGCGTACTGGATGTCTGATCCCCCTCGAGACATCAGACGAATGGTAGCTGTCGGACATCCGACACCTGTGAGTTCACAGCGAGTTGGGCCGAGGCCCATGTACCCATTCGTCCACTTAGGCTATATATACACCTCCTCCTCCCTCTTTTTAGGGTTAACAAAGGATGAGCTCATTTAAGAGATAGAGCTTTGCTCATCCACTTGATACCTTCTCCATCGAAGACCATGATCCTTACGGAGAAGTTCCCCAAAGTTAACTCAAGACCCCTCATGGAAAGACCCCTCAAGACCTCCTCACGGAGAAGAACTACCACATCTTGTATCATCCTTTGTTGCGTTTGGATCTTGTATCTCCCTTGTGTTCATGGATCTAGCACATGTGTGATCGTTTCTCGTTGATTTGAGTGTTTCACCTTGTGATTTCCCTCGTGTTACCACTCGTGTTCTTCGCAGGATCAACCTACATCTTCTGAAAGATCGGCCTTAGGATATCCACCCTACATCATCTTGGTATCCTGAGCCTAGGTTGATGAAAAATTTGGAGCCCCTTCCCATGTTTTCTAGCCTTGATTTGTTATGGTCTTCCCGAAATTCAAAATTTCTCACCAAAAATAGCCCCCAAAAAATTTGTAATTTGTTGGTTTTGATGAAGTTTTGTTGGATTTGATCCATGGATTTGCTTTGCCACAAGTGGATCTAGCTTTCCCCCATCAGCTCCCCCATTTCCATCCACAAATTCGCCCTATTTTGACAAAAGTTTGCCCCTCTGCCACGAACCCTCAAAGTTCATCCCATGCCCGAAATCGCCCAGGCACCGGACGTCTGACAAAGTCCGGGTGTCTGACGATCACTGGTTGTCCGACCACCACCGGACGTCCGATTAACCCTGACGAAACTGAACTTTTGTGCAGTCCCACCGCTCCACTTCCACTTCCGCGTACGCTCTCCCATACCACTACACCTTCCGCGACCACCACTGCTTTCCGCTACCACCATCGATTGTCCAATACCAACTCCAACAATATCGCAAGTTTTGGTCTTTGAGAATTTGAATTGTGATTCTCGTTTCATAACTTATTTCGGCTACTTAGGGACGATTCGACATCGACATCACCGCTGCTCATCTTCGTCATCGACATTGGCTGCTTCACCATTTTGACACCTTCAACTGTAAGCATGGATGGTAACATCGAAAACACCTTTGTGTACTCCCTAGCATTGCTTTGAATACAACGTAGCCCAATTTTTGTCACTTTCTGTCGGTGTTCTGGATACATGGGTACCCAGACTTGCCTGCCTGCGGCCCATGGCGTGGATCCATCGATGGCCTCGTATGGCCCAGTTTCAACATCGACAACCCAAGACCCTCGCGAGGGGCCAAGCCGCCCCGGCAAGGGTCTTGCCGGGGGAGTCCACCTCGCCCTCTTGATCTTCGTGTCTCCGTCTTGGCATTGCTTTGATCACCTTGTGGCATAAGCTTCCCTCACCTGCCCTTCTTAGTGTGGCCGTGGCGTGGCTCTGACTGCCCGTGCACAGGTAAAGGGGTACAAGTAGAACCCCTACTTCTGTACACCGGCAGGAGCCCCCGGGCCTTGGCCGCACATAAGCGCAATGCGTTATTGGGCTAGGCCCAGAATGTTGCGCGGCCAGGCGGGGCTGACTTTTACTGCGGTAGTTTTTCCGCCTGCTGCACTTCCCCACGACCCATGTTGAATGCGGGAAGTGGAGGGTCGTGCGTGACATGGGGATCGCGCGTGGGGTGACCGAAGCACACTTGCATCATCCTGCAATGAATAGTAAAGAGGCGACTTGCATGTCTCTTCAAGACTACAGGGCCGCTACTCATTTATGTTTTCTTCTTTGGAACCGTCGTTCCACGCGTCCCACTACACCCGCCCCTCGTGCCATGTATGCCGCATGCATGCTGTAGGGTGGGTGACAGGCGCGCGGAATATGGGAAGACGTGCGCTTATGGGTTGATACGCACGCGCCTTCAATTGGGCGAGGAGGGAGGTCGACGGCCTCGCCCGCTGTCACCTTAAAGAGCAGGATTGGCTGAGAGGGGCAGTTCATCCTTTACCCCGCCCCTATATAAGGAGGGGAGCGGGAGGGACAGCACCCCTCAGCCCTTCGCCATCCACCTCTTCCTATCCTTGCTTCTTCCTCCAATCTGCCATGGCGAGAGGGCGTGCTGATGCTTCGACGCTGGCGGCGAGGGTCTCCGCTCGACAACGCACCCCTCCTCCCCAAGAGCCCGTGGCAGCGGAGCCGGCCACGAGGGGAAGGGGGAGGGGGCATGGACGAGGCCGTTGTGGCACTCGGGGAAGAGGAGGACGGGCGGCACGTCGGCCTCGCCTTCGCAGGCGGTTCCTCCCCCAATGGAGGGCCACATCGGGGACCAGCCCCGCGAGTTCTTCATCAGGCTGCACCGGCCGGCGTGTCGTCACCTTTGCCTCCCTACCCCATTCGCTCGGGAGATGGAGCTCGATCCTCCACAGGTGCTGAGATTGCATACGTGGTGCTGTGGAAATAGCGGCACATGGGCCGATGTTGATTTCCCAGCTCCTCATGTCATCTATCTCCGTCGCGGATGGAAAACCTTCGCTCGCATCCACAGCCTGACGGCGGGGCTCAGTCTCTCTTTCAAATTAATGGAGAATGGCCTCCTCTCCGTCAATGTGTTTGGAGACTTTGGGACTCTCCTAAAGTGCTGCGCGGAGAGCTCCTCTGATGACGAAGACTCTTCCTCGAGCGAGAGTGATGAGGAGCACAGCGGCAACGACGACGAGGGTAGCAGGCGAGAGGATGACGGGTACGACTAGGTGTCGGACCCACCGTCCCAGGGCGGTGTGGGCAGTAGCAGCAGCATCTGCACCGGGACCCTTTTGAAGTGGGGCCGGCTTCTTGAACTTCTCGGGATCGCCTCCTTGGGCGGCTGGTGTGGGAAGGCCGGAGAAGGCAAAGAAGGCGAGTGGTGGGCCGTCAAGTCGGAGTACGATGGCACCGACGGCTTCGTAGCGTATTGACGGACCGCTACCTCATCTTCCAGCTCTTCTCCCGGCACGACCATCACCAGCCCTCCCCTAGGCAGCCGCCGAGAAGTTCTCTTGGCGCCTTCTGCTGCTCGTACCTCGCCTAGGCGCTCCTTCTCCCTTTTGCCTTCTTGTTCCATTTCCTGAGGAGAGGGACAAGAAAGGGATTATGGGCACCTTATCTCTTTTTAGCTTGTAAGCCCACGGGCCTTAGTTAGATCTAAAACCTGTAATCCCCTTGCTCATGTTTACATTCCTATGAACTGTACCTGTATCGAACGTATTAATGAAAAAATGGTGCTTGCCGGGTCTTGTGTGTGTGAGCAAAGCCCATACCAAGGAACGAATCCTTGTTATTTTTACACAAACATCGTTGCCCGGCAGCAGGCCTGGCCACTCCCCCACTTTATTCGACCATACTCACGCCTTTGGTAGAGGCAGGGGCGAAGTAGGGGTGGGCCCTACGATTGCTTCCTTGCCGCAGCGGCTACGACCAAATTCCGAACCAAGAAGAGGTTCTCGGGTGGCAGGAACAAAGGGGGCACGGCAGCCTTGGAATAAAACGAGGTTTCATACGTCCCAATCTTATGCGGAAATGCATAACAGGGGATAAGAAAACTTATCTGAATCTGCAGCCCTGGCAACCCTAGCTTGCAATGGGTGGACCTTCGTGTCTTTAGCCCCCGGCAAGCTTGGCTTGCCGGGGCCGGAGCGCCGTCTTGTCCTGTTTCTCCCACATAGCTCAGCAGAAACATTCATGTACCCTGCGAACCAAAGAGGACAGAAAGGAACAGAGAGACGCAAACTTGACCTCAATGCTAGGGGTTAGTCGCCGCTAAGCACTATCAACCCTAACCGAGGGAGAGACTCAACCTAGCATGCATGCTATGACTTAGGGCGCCAGTGCTTCATTTATTTACGCTCAGGATCTGTGCCTGGCTTTGTACAAAGGGTTACATGTCTTGCCGGCAAGCCTTGTACAAAAGGTGGCATGCCGGGGGGCCTGGCAGCCGTGCCGCATGGGTAAAACTTACGAAGATGCTCGATGTTATAGGAGTTGCTCACTGCAATGGCATCCTCGGTCTCTAGGTGGACTACGCCGGGCCTGGTGACTCGTGTTAGCCGATAAGGGCCTTCCCACTTCGGCGTCAAATTGTTGGAATTCTTGGCCGACTGAATGCACCGAAGAACAAGGTCGCCTTCCTCAAAGCTTCGAGCACGAACCTTGCGGCTATGGTAGCGGCGCAAAGCTTGCTGGTAGCATCCTGATCTCACAGCCGCCCGAAGACGATCTTCCTCGAGGAGCGTCGTGTCATCTTGCCGCAATCGCTCTTGCTCAAACTCGTCATAAGCGAGCACTCGAGGTGACTCAAATATAAGTTCCATGGGGAGAACTGCTTCTGCCCCGTATACCAGGGCAAAGGGCATCTGGCCGGTGGCTCAATTTGGCGTCGTTCTGATCGACCAAAGAACCGCCGACATCTCATCAATCCAGCGTCTTCCGATCTTGTGCAGCCTGTCAAAAGTCTTTGTCCTCAGGCCTCGCAGTACTTCAGCATTTTCCCTCTCCGCTTGGCCGTTGCTCCATGGGTGTGCCATGGAGGCGAAACAAACGCTGCTACCGAGGTCTTCAATGTATTGCATGAAGGTATGGCTTGTGAACTGTGTGTCGTTGTCGGTGATGACTCTGTTTGGCACACCAAAGCGGCAAACTAGCCCCTTGAAGAATTTGACGGCTGACAGCACTGTCACCTTCCTTACTACCTCCACCGCAGGCCACTTTGTGAACCTGTTGATTGCAACGTACAATTACTCAAAGCCCCCGACAGCGCGGGGGAAAGGGACCAGTATGTCGAGCCCCCAGACTGAGAATGGCCAGGAGAGAGGGATTGTTTGAAGGGCATGTGCTGTCTGATGAAGTTTCTTTGAATGGAACTGGCACACTTCGCACTTGGTTACTAGTGCCGTTGCATCCTGGAGGGCAGTGGGCCAGAAGAAACCTTGCCGGAAAGCCTTGCCGGCAAGGGCCCTTGACCTTATGTGGGAGCCACATATGCCTCTATGTATCTCCACCAACATCTCTAGTCCTTCCTCCTAGGGAACACACTTCAATTCACTCCGTTTGGTCTTTTTCTGTACAGGGTGTTGTCAACAAACTGGTACAGGGCAGACCGATGGGCTACTTTCTCCGCTTCTTGCTGCTCCTCAGGAAGCTCCCCAGTTTGGAGGAATCAAACGGTATGCTGTGCCCATGCTGGAGCCTGAGGCTCGACGACAAGGATCAAAGGCATCTCCTCTGCTGTGGGGACGGCAGCCTCTACGGCCAGGGCTTGTCGCTCTATCGGAGTCGGTTGCCCCACGACAGGCTCAGCGTCCACGGCAACATCTTCACTAGTAGCTCCAGGGAGCTCGGTGGGGAAGTATTTGCCGATGTCTGATTTCCTTCCCTTGTTCTGCTCTGGTGATGGTTCAACGGATGGTTGAGTTAATGGAAGTACAAAAGTACCTGGTTCCACAGGTAGCTTGAGGGCAGTGCCCTTCGACAGGTAGTCAGTGATGTCGTTCTCCATTCGGGGGACATGCTCTGCCTGTATACCATCAAAGCACTCCTCCAATTTCCTCACCTCATCCACATAGGCTTCCGTCAACGGGCTCTGATAATTCTTGTTGACCTGCCTGACGACAAGCTATGAATCACCCCTAACGATGAGCTTCTTGACCCCGAAGTCTGCCGTGATCCTGAGACCGGCAAGCAATCCCTCGTATTCAGCAGTGTTGTTCGTTGAGATCTCCTTGGGAAAGTGCATCTGCATCACGTACTTGAGGTGCTCTCCGGTGGGTGCGACGAGCAGCACACCAGCATCGGCGCCTAGTAGCGAAAAAGCTCCGTCAAAGTACATAACCCAGTTGCAACTTGTTTCCTTTCCAGGGAGAGTGGTCTCCTGGACCTCTTTCTTGGGCGTCGAGGTCCATTCTGCAACAAACTCCGCCAAGACTCCGCTCTGAATCGTTGAGGTGCTTTCCAACCTCAACCTAAAGCTCGACAGCTCCAAGGCCCATTCCACAATCCTCCCCGTTGCATCTGAGTTATGCAGTATCTGTTTCAACGGGAGGCGGGTAACAACGGTGATCTCGTTCGCTTGGAAGTAATGACGCAGCTTCCTCGAGGCCATAAGGAGGCCGAAGAGAAATTCTGCACACCGGGGTACCTCGACCTAGCCCCCTGCAAAATAGAGCTGACGAAGTAAACCGGGTGCTCCATCATTTTCTTCCTCTGCACCACTTCACCTGGTTGCGTGGGCCCTGTCACGCTGGTGTCAGACCTTGCCGGGCCCAGGTCCTTCCTAGCGGATTTCTGGCTCGCCATCCGCCGACTCTGCCATTGCCGCTGCCCCTTCGTCGACCTCCCTCTATGCCACCAGTGCGGCGCTAACCACTTGATTCGTTGCCGCTAGATACAGCAGTAGCGACTCTTGCGGCTTAGGCGCAACAAGTATTGGCATGGAGGAGAGGCACTTCTTTAAATACTGCAACGCTGCCTCGGCCTCTGGTGTCCACTCCATTGGGCCCACCTTTTTCAGGATCTTGAAAAAAGGCAGGGCACGCTCAGCGGATTTGGAGACGAATATGCTCATGGCGGTGATGCAGCCAGTGAGCCGACGCACATCCTTGATCTGCCTAGGTGCCTCAATCTGCTCAATGGCCTTGATCTTGTCCGGGTTCGCCTCAATCCCACGCTGCGACACAAAGAACCCGAGAAGCTTGCCGGACGGGACACCGAA
The DNA here is from genome assembly GCF_018294505.1 of Triticum aestivum. Taxonomy (NCBI): domain Eukaryota; kingdom Viridiplantae; phylum Streptophyta; class Magnoliopsida; order Poales; family Poaceae; genus Triticum; species Triticum aestivum. Next base: position 300,046,841 of record NC_057801.1, read on the forward strand.
GACACACTTCTCAGGGTTCAACTTGAGGTTGATCTTGCGCAGGTTTGCAAATGTTTCCTCCAGATCTTGCACAAGTATTGCCTTGTCCTTGGTTTTGACCACTGTGTCATCCATATAAGCTTCCATATTTCTTCAACCCGAAGGCCATCCATAAAAAGCAATACGTACCACATGGGGTGATGAATGTTACCCTGAGTAGGCGTTGCGGAATGATAGCAGGTCACACCCGACCATGGAGTCAACAATCTGGTCAATGCGCGGCAACGGGAATGTATCTTTTGGACAAGCTTTATTGATATCTGTGTAATCAATACACATCCTCCACTTCCCGTTTTCCTTGCGCACCACCACTAGATTGGCCAGCCACGTCGGATGGAGCACCCCTCTCACCAAGCCTACCACTTCTAGCTTTCTGATCTCTTCTGTGATGAACTCTTGTCTTTCCAAAGCTTTCTTTCTGACCTTATGCTTGATGGGACGCGCATGAGGACAGGACAACAAGATGGTGCTCAATCACCTCCCTGGAAATGCCGAGGATGTCGGATGCTTGCCATGCAAACACATCAACATTCGCCCATAGGAAAGTGACGAGCTGGCCTTCCTATTTGCCATCGAGGGTGGAGCTTATGGTAAAAGCTCCTCCCGTGCCGTCGTCCTTGACTGACACCTTCTTGGTCTTTGGTGGTGCAACTCTGGATCTCTTGCTTTAGCCGGTGGAGCTCTCTGGCACGTCCTTGACGGGAGCGCAACACCCCGAAGAGGTGTGCTTGCCAGAAAGTGGGTGCGAGAGGTCTCGCTGGTCTTCTTCCCTCGCAGGGCTTCGACGGTAGGAGCAAGTGCCTTGGCGGCAGCTGCTGCAACTGCTTCCCGGTAGAGTTGGTTAGTGCAAATCAGCGCATCTTTCTTGTCGAAGGGGACGGTGATGATGTTCATCGGCCCGGGCATCTTCAGTGTGTTGTAGGCGTAACGGGAAGCTGCCCTGAACTTGGCCATTGTCGGGCGGCCGAGGATCCCGTTGTAGTGCAAGGGGATCTCGGCTACATCGAAGACAATCCTCTCTATCCTGTAATTCAACTCGCCTCCAAATGTCACGGGCAGCGTGACATGTCCCTTCGGCTGGCTCCTCCCCGGGGTTGACCCCTTGAAACGTGCCTGTCGCTTCGAGGTCTCCATCAGGAATCTGCATCCTTTTGATCATAACAGGCGAGATCAAGTTCAGACCAGCCCCGCCGTCAACTAGCATCTTCGTCACCTTGAGGTTGCAAATTGCTGGCGAAACCAACAACGGCAAACATCCGACAGCGGTAGTGCGGTCATGGTGGTCTTTGGTGTCGAAGATGATAGGCATGTTGGACCACTTAAGTGGCTTCCGTGCGTCGAGTGATGGCTCCACTTCTGTGATCTCATGCGCCCACTGCATGAGCTGGCGGTGAGACGCGTGCAGCGAGGTGCCATCATTGACGCAAATGGCCTCTGTAGCCTTCTGAAACTCGTGGTCGCCGGACTCGTCGTCCTCGTCATGATCATCGTCTTCATGCTTCTTGTCGCGGCCCCGGGCGGGCCTCTCTTGCTGGTTATCATTGCCGCGGCGGCCTCCTTGGCCACCATGCTTCTTGCCAGATCCTTCGGCACCATCTTGACCCTTATCCTTCTCCCGGCTCTCATATTCAGCTTTCTGCTTCTCAGCGAGCAGCTCAACTTGTCGGCAGTTCAGGAGGTCGTGGCCTTTGGTGTGGTGGATCTTGCAATACTGCTTGTCAAAGCCCCCTGGCTTGTTGGCAGCCGCCAAGGACCGGCAAGCAGCACACCCAGCAATCTCCTTGCCGGGGTTGCTTGCCTTGGCCTTCTTGGCAGTGCCGGTGTCGTCGGATCCCTTGACGGCAAGAACAGTCTTGCCCTTGCGCTTTCTGTTACGGTGTCGGCCCTTCTTCGGCGGGGCAGCGGCGTCGTTGTCTGTGGAGTCGGTTTCCACGCCGGCATCCTCGCCGGGGTACTTCCTCCCCTCTTCAGCTCGAGCACATCAATCGGTCAGAATATAAAGCTCGGCCACATCCTTGACCTTGTTTATCGCTAGCTCCTCACGCATCTTGAGGTTGCGCACATTCCGATGGAATGCACTAATCACGGCGGTGGGATGAACGTCTGAGATGTTGTACTGCACTCGGCTGAACCTTTGGATGTACTTGCACATGTTTTCTCCTTCCTTCTGGGGGATGATATGCAGATCGCTTGCCTAGCCATGAGCTTGATGGCCTCTAGTGAAGGCGCCAACAAACTCATGGCACAGATCCAACCAAGAAGAAAAGGAGTCCACCGCCAAGTGCATCAACCATGACATGACATTGGGTTGAGCGCCAACGGGAAGTAATTGGCAAGCACCTTATCGTCATGGGCTCCAACAGCTTGCATCGCGATGGTGTAGATGGTGAGGAACTCTGACGGGTTAGTCTTGTCATTCTACTTCTCGCCAACGTCGGGCTTGAATGTGCGGCGGGAGGGCCACTTGAACTGCCGCAACTCATGGGTGAAGGCCGGGCAACCCACCTCATAAGTAGGCCACCATAGCTTCCTGGTTTCGGGTGGTCCATAGTAGGCCCTGCCCTCCTATCTGACTGGTGGCGCGCATCACGCCGGCTCTCAATCGTGGTTCGGGCGTCTTCAAGGGCTCACTCCCAAAGAACTTGACGCTGATCGCGGTGGGTCCATTGATCGGACGAAGCTATGGAAATATTATCACAAGTGTCATCACGACGGATCGACACCCGCGGTAGCTGTCATAAGGGAGGAGAATGCACCATGGCTGCATCACACCCACCCACCCCCAGCGCTGGCATGTGGTGGCTCGACGGAGCGAGGGCTGAGGGAGTCCTGGATTAGGGGGTCCTCGGACAGCCGGACTATGTACTTTGGCCGGACTGTTGGACTATGAAGATACATGATTGAAGAGTTCATCCCGTGTCCGGATGGGACTCTACTTTGCATGGAAGGAAAGCTTGGCAATTATAATATGTAGATCTCCTTCTCTGTAACCGACTCTGTGTAACCCTAGCCCCCTCCCGTGCCTATATAAACCGGAGGGTTTAGTCCGCAGGACAACAACAATCATAATCATAGGCTAGCTTCTAGGGTTTAGCCTCTACGATCTCGTGGTAGATCAACTCTTGTAATACTCATATCATCAAGATCAATCAAGCAGGAAGTAGGGTATTACCTCCATCAAGAGGGCCCGAACCTGGGTAAACATTGTGTCCCCCGCCTCCTATTACCATTAGCCTTAGACACACAGTTCGGGAGCCCATACCCGAGATCCGCCGGTTTTGACACCAACATTGGTGCTTTCATTGAGAGTTCCACTGTGTCATCACGATAAGTCTTGATGGCTCTTTCAATCATCTACAACGATACGGTCCAGGGTGAGGTTTTCCTCCTCAGAAAGATCTTTGTATTCGGCGGCTTCGCACTACGGGCCAACTCTCTTGGCCATCTGGAGCAGATCGACAGCTACGCCCCTGGCCATCAGGTCAGGTTTGGAAGCCTGAACTACACCACCGACATCCGTGGAGATTTGATCTTCGACGGATTCGAGCCCATATCAGGTGCGCCGAACAGTCACGACGTGCATGACTTAGATCTGCCATTGGATGGTGTTCGGGAGATCGCACCTGTGGCTGCCCCGACCCTTAATCCGAAGTTGATCGTGCCAACCGAGGATGGGTGGGTGGACCCCGCCACGGAGGCCGCACACTCAGCAGTGATAGAGCCAAACACACACTTCGCCTCCAATGAAACCTGTGTCATCGGACCCTCGGACTCGTCTCTGGCCATAGGCTCCGAACCGCATGGATCCGTGCCTATCAAAGCTGACTGGGCACCGATCAAGGAGTTTGCCCCTGTGAATATCTTTCAGTACTCGCCCTAGGGCGATGTGCTAAATTCATTGAAGTCTCTCTCCCAGTCAAGAGACTCTCGGCCGAAGTATGTCCGGCTTGAGTGGGAGGCGGATGACGAAGAAATTCGTTCCCCACCAACCACCCACTTAATAGTCACTGTCGATGACTTAACCGACATGCTTGATTTCGACTCCGGAGACATCGACGTTCTGGACGACGATGCTGGAGAGGAACAGGAACCACTGCCCACGGGGCGCTGGTCATCCACATCATCATACGACATATACATGGTGGACACACCAAAATTAAACAACGGCGAGGAACGGAAGGATGCAACAAAGGATAATCCTCTCGAGAAGCAACCAAAGCGCCGCCGACGACGCCGCTCTAAATCCCGCCATAGTAAAAATAGCAATAACAGCGCTAGAAGGAATAATACCCCTGTCGACTCCAAAGGAAATGACGACCCCATGGACCCAGGGATGGAGCTGGATGAGCTAGGAGACGGCGAACATAGTCCGGGGCCGCTGTTCGATGATAGCGACGGCGGAGATAAAACTCATAAACCTGTCTCCAGAGAGGAGAACAGTCCGGGCAACGATGCACTCATCATCCCAGAAGGGCAGTTGGAACAAGAGAACCTCCATAGAAGGCTTATCGCCACGGCGAGGAGCTTGAAGAAGCAGAAGCAAAGGCTTAAGGCCGCGCAGGATACGCTCAACCGCAAATGGAACAAAGTGCTCGACACTGAAGAAAAATACGGTGGCGATTGCCACACAAAGAGCTACCCTAAGCGCAAGCTGCTTCCCAAATTCGACAACGAGGCTATAGAGCCCATTCAGTTGAACAATAAATCGGTCGATCAGCTGGACCGACCACCCCCTGGCTGCGACAGGGCGGCTAATGACGCTGCACACAAGTCAATGCATGATTTACGTGAGCACCTGAACAAAAAAGCTGGTATGGCCAGGTCCATCTATGGACCTAGGAAGCGCGCTCCGGTGGAGGATCAAGGCCACCAAAATGACTATAGTGATCGAATAACAGCTTGGAATCAAAACCGAACATTACAACCGTCGGAAGCATGCCATGACACAACCAAATACAGGGGTGCCGCACACCCCCTGTGCTTCACCGATGAGGTGCTGGATCATGAATTCCCAGAGGGATTTAAACCCGTGAACATAGAGGCATACGATGGATTGACAGACCCTTGGGTCTGGATTAAGGAATTTATCCTTCACATCCACATGGCTCGCGGAGATGATCTCCACGCCATCAAATACCTGCCCCTCAAGTTGAAAGGACCAGCTCGGCACTGGTTGAAAAGCCTCCCAGAAAACTCAATCGGAAGTTGGGAGCAACTTGAGGACGCTTTCAGGGCTAATTTTCAAGGGACCTATGTCCGACCTCCAGATGCAGACGATCTAAGTCACATAATCCAACAACCTGGAGAGTGAGCCTGTAAGGTTTGGAACAGATTTCTCACCAAGAAGAATCAAATCATCGACTGCCCGGATGCCGAAGCCTTAGCGGCTTTCAAGCTCAGTGTCCGAGACGAATGGATCGCCAGACACCTTGGCCAGGAAAAACCAAGGACAATAGTGGCCCCAACAAGCCTTATGACCCACTTCTGCGCGGGCGAGGACAGCTGGTTGGCCCGTAGCGGCACCAGCGACCTAGGCACATTCGAAATCAGGGACGGCAATGGGAAGCCGCGATGCAATAACAACAAACATCGAAACAATGAAGACAGCCCAGACAACATGGCGGTAAATGCCGCATTCAGGGGCTCTCGACCCGGTCAATGGAAAAGGCCATTTAAAGGCAGCAGATATGGACCGTCTAGCCTAAAAAAAATTCTAGACAGATTATGTCAGATCCATGGCACCCCCGAGTAACCTGCAAACCACACTAACAGAGAATGCTGGGTGTTCAAGCAGGCCGGCAGTTAAACGTCGAACACAAGGGGAGGGAGACACCAAGTGAAGAAGAGGATGAGCCTCGCCAGCCGAACACTGGGGGACAGAAAAAAATTCCACCAGAGGTCAAAACAGTGAACATGATTTACGCAACTCACATACCAAGGAGGAGGTGCAAACGCGCACTCCGAGACGTATATGTTGTAGAGCCTATTGCCCCCAAGTTAAACCCTTGGTCGGCCTGCCCGATCACTTTCGATCGCAGGGATCATCCGACTAGTATCTAGCATGGAGGATCGGCTGCCTTGTTACTCGACCCAATAATTAACGGATACCATCTCAACCGAGTCCTCATGGACGGCGACAATAGTCTTAATCTGATATATCAGGACACTATCCTCAAGATGGGGATAGACCCATCAAGAATCAGCCACAGCAATACTACCTTTATAGGAGTAATACCAGGTATAGAGGCCCGCTGCACGGGCTCTCTAGTACTAGAGGTTGTATTTGGCTCGCCCGACAACTTCCGAAGTGAAGAAATAATCTTCGACATCGCTCCATTCCGAAGCGGCTGCCATGCACTACTCGGAAGAACGGCCTTCGCTCGTTTCAATGTAGTTCCGCATTATGCTTATCTTAAACTTAAGATGCCCAGTCCATGCGGCATCATCACAGTTACCGGAAATATAGAGTGTTCCTTACGTGCGGAAGAATATGTGGCGGCTCTAGCAGCTGAACCACTGAACGGCCTCCCCAACCCGAATAAATGATCGGTCATCAAGACCATGGACACGGCTAGACGTGTCCAGCGCACCACTAGTTGTAACAGCCCAGATGAACCTGAGCTTGGTCAATGGATATGCCCCCAAACATGGTGCCAGGGGCTTCCCGCATGTAAAAGGGTCCTTAGTTCGGCTTGACCCAACTAATATACAATATATTGAATTCTGATGGTTCGTTGAGAATAACCAACTTTTCGCATGAAGTCTTTCACCTGGGTTTTTCTTTTTTATAGATGATCATCATGCTACACCCTTCCAGGATACGGCACAACAGAGACAAAGGCGTAGACGTGCAGCAGGGCCCCGCTCAAAGGTTTCTTTTTAGATTAAGACCCTGTGTAAACCTTTTTAATGGCTCTTGTTGCTTCACACCCTCCGGGCACTTAACATAATCAAGAGGGACACTGGCGTTATTGGCATTTTGTCATGCCAGATTAATGCATGTACCTGGAAAATCAGGGCTCATTATCAAGGGCGTTACTCAGCCCAGTATATGTTGTAAAGTCCGAATACCTTAGGGAGTGTTCGGCGTCGCGAGTTTGGCCTTATATGCATCATCTCCGAATCATGTCTTTGGTCAATAGTTGGGTTTGCCCGGCTCCCGTATTTTGCTACCTTACGTTCCGCTCTATCGGCTAAGGCGGCACCAGGAGAACTACTATGATTGTGCCCTGGTTCATCTGGATGAGCACCTCAGTAGACTAAACCGAAAATTGTCTTTCATGATAATGTCACACCCTAGCTAGTCATGCATCAGAGTGTGTGCATCATGTTTAAAATTCCATTTAATTTGAAATGGGGATCTGTGAAACCCTCAGAATCATTTTTGAAAATGATCCAAATAAAAATTTCTCCAAAAAGGTCCAAGAAAATGCTCATGTTGCTCTCTGAAAATATTGGACAGAGATAAAAATCAAACCAATATTTTCAAGAGCTCATAGGTATTTATTTTGGGCATTTGGAATTAATGCATAAATATTTGCATTGGAAATATATTAGTTATATATATTAATATATGTCCAAATATTATACCAATTATAAAGGAGCTCTGGAATAATATATCTAGCCCCTGCAAAAATTGGCATAAGGTAAATAAATGATTTAATATTTTATTTAAATCAAAACAAATGTCAGAAATTAGAAAAAGAAAAATAAATAAAAGGAGGAGCTTACCTGGGCTCCTCCCCGTGCAGCCCTGCCAGCTGGCCGGCCCAGCCAGCAGGCGGCCCAGCCCGCCTCCCTCCTCTGTCGTCTTCGTCCTTGACAGAGGGAGGGGAGTGTGGCCGGCGCGCGCGCGCGCCACCGCGCCACGCCACCTGCACGCCTGCCTGCCTGCCCTCCCCTCCTCGCCTTGATGCCTCGGACGACGCCACGCCCTCCCCCTGCTCTCTCTCACTCTCCCTCGGTTCTTCCCTCCTCTCCCTCGCTCTCTCTCTATCTCACGGCCGAACACCACCATCGCCGCCGTTCGCCATAGCAGCCGTCACCGGCCACCCCTCGCCCCTCCGCTGAGCTCAGAGGCTCCGCCTCGACCCCCTCTTCCTCCCCACCAAGCCAAGCCCCTCGGGAAGCCCTGCATCGCCGCCCACGTCGCCGTTCCCCTCCTCGGCCACCGGAGATCGTCGCCGTCGAATCGGGAGCTACCGGACGTCCCCGAGCCCGCTAACCATCCCTGCAGCTCCGCGGTGAGCCACTGACCCGATTCCCCCTTGCCCCGTCGTCCCTAGCATCCCGTAGCTGCCGCCCCCTTGAGCTCCGAAGCTCGCCGCCGGCGTGCCTCGTCGCCGTCGTGGCCACAGTCACCGTAGCGCCCAACCGAGCACACCCACGTCCTCACCGCACCGCGTAGAAGCCGTAGGTGCCAACCCCGCATCTCCGCAGCCGTTGTAGCCTCGACCCCGAGCTCAACCGAGCTCCGGCAGCCGCCACGGTCGTCGCCGTCGTCGGTACCGGCCACCACAGGCACGGCCACCACCACCGTTCGACGCGCGGGAGCAAGGGCTCTCCAACGAGCCCAAGCACGGCCTCGCCCGTGCCCTGTAGCGCGTTTCCGCATCGCGCCGCCGTCTCGGGCCCCGCCGGCGTCATGTCGCCGGTGGGTTTGACCTGTTTGACCTGGGGTTTGACCCCCCAGGGTCACTGACGCGTGGGCCCGTCGGCCAGGTGGTCGGATTAGTGCTAATCACCGCTTAATTAACCCCCCTGACACTGACAGTGGGCCCCAGCGCCACTAACCCCTAATTAGGAATAAATTAACCCTGTTAAACCCCCCCTGTCACTGACGTGTGGACCCCACACGTCAGGTTTGACCCCAGCCAGCCGCAGTTGACCACTGACGTCATGCTGACGTCATGCTGGCGCAATATATATATTTCTGGATTTAATTTAAATCAGGAAATTCCAGAATATTATTTAAACTTCAAAAATTCATAACTTTTATTCTGTAACTCCAAATTAGACAAATTATATATGAAAAATGATCAGAAAAATCCAATCTATCCATCTGTACTATTTTCATGCATGATCAAACAAGTTAAATTGATGTTTTAAGCAGAACAAGGAAAAGCACTTTAAAAGGCCATGTTTGAGTTTGAAATTTGAATCTTTGATTCAAATTTGTTCAAACCCTTCTGGTCTTAGTTGCATTAGCCCAACACACTCATATTGCCATGTTTCATGCATGCATCATATTGTTGCACATTGTTTGGTGATGGTTGTGTATCGGTGTCCTTTGCGACAGGTTCTGCCTCCGAGGAGTACCGTGATTACCCTAACGAAGAACCGTATCAGTGCATCGAACCATCAGGCAAGCAACCAACCAGTTGATCATATCGATACAATCCCATGTTCTCGCTCCTGCTCTCTTTTACTGCATTAAGACAACGCGTTTCAAACTGCTGTGTGCTACGGTAGTTGAACCCATTTCCTCTGCATGACCTGTCATTGCCACAGTAACTAGCTGAAACCCACTAGCATGTGTAGGAGTTGATTGAGCCATATGTATGTGTTGTTCCTACCTTGCTATGCCTGCTATGCTTAGAGTCGTGTCAGGTCTGGTTCATCTGGGTGATGGGCTAGAGTGAAATGATTATGTCGGTAATGAGAGTGGTGTGGTGAACACGATTTGGTAAAGGTATCGATGAGAGGCCATGTAGGAGTACATGGTGGGTTGTTTCATTGAAGCCGACCTTAAGCACTGAGATCTGTATGTGTGATTTAAGATACAGCTACTACCATGCATTGGGCCCTGAAATATGACCCCGCTCGACTTCTTATTCACCCTAGCTCTCTGTCCAGGAGTTGCAAGTAGTTTCTGGTGTTTGTAGCCTACTGGAGGCCGTGGACAGCGCTGACCGTAGGGGTGGGCTGTGATGCGGTAGGTACGTGGCCGGGTGTACCGAATACCCGTTAGGTATCTCGGGAACCCTGTTCACATCGTTCGGGGCCGTATGGGAAACCTCGGCCGGACTCCCTGCGGATGGAACCTGGATAGGCGATAAACCTGGACTAGAGGCTTAAGTGTTTAGGTAGGTCGTGGTCTACACCCACGTCGGCTTTCGCTTGAAGTCTGCCGAGCACATGTCGTGTGCAGACGCTAAGTGGTGGAAACATGTATGAAGAAGTACACCCCTGCAGGGTTATCATAATCTATTCGAATAGCCGCGTCCGCGGTAAAGGACTACTTGGTTGCCTATACAGTTCATAGACAAGTAAATGGAAACTGCTAAAAGCCTCAAGATAAGTGTGAGTGCCGAGGATGGCTTTTCCGTAGGAAGACGGAGGTGGATCCTCGGTAGTGTATTGAAGTGGTGAGTAGTGGACTCGTGTGCGCAAAACCATTTCAAGTTGAAGTATCGTAGGATAGTCTAGCCAAGAGTCAAAGCTGGCTTGCTGCAATAACTCCACCAACCCTTCTTGATAATATGCATGTATGTAGGATCTGATGTAAGTCTTGCTGAGTACCTTTGTACTCATGTTGCTATAATCTACATTTTTACAGAAGACGCTGCAACCCCTTCTGATGGGTTCTATGTAGACGTTGACATCAACGAGTAGGCTAAAGGCCCAGGTGGTGATCCTGAGCTTGTGAAGGACCATGTAGTATAGCTAGGCTTTCCAAGCCTCTTTTATTTTACTAGTTGTCTGTACTCAGACAAGTTACTTCCGCTGCTGGTTTGTATGACTGTATGACTTGAATGCTGGGTCGTGTGACCCGTACCTTGTGTATGTTATGTATGGCTCCCTGAGCCTTAAATAAAGTACTTGTGTCGTAGAGTCATGTTGTGATGCTTCGTTGTATTTGCACATATCGAGCATATTGTGTGTATGATTGAAATGCTTGGTATGTGTGGGATCTGACTATCTAGTTGTTTATCTTTAGTAGCCTCTCTTACCGGGAAATGTCTCCTAGTGTTACCGCTGAGCCATGGTAGCTTGCTACTGCTCTGGAACATTTAGGCTGGCCGGCATGTGTCCTTCTTCGTTCCTGTGTCTGTCCCTTCAGGGAAATGTCACGCTTTGAGTACCGGAGTCCTGCTAGCCCAGTGCTACAGCCCGGACCCACTTGCTGATGACCGACACGTTCGAAGCTGGGTCATGGATGCCTGTCCCTGTAAGTCTGTGCCACTTTGGGTTTACGACTAGTCATGTCAGCCCGGGCTCCTTATCATATGGATGCTAGCGACACTATCATATACGTGAGCCAAAAGGCGCAAACGGTCCCGGGCAAAGGTAAGGCGACACCCGTGGGGATACCGTGCGTGAGGCCGCAAAGTGATATGAGGTGTTACCGGCTAGATCGATGTGACATCGAGTTGGGGTCCTGACAGCGTTGGCATCAGAGCCGCACTGCCTGTAGGTTCTCCAAGCCAAACTGGTCGATGTCGAGTCTAGAAATTCTTTAGTTATATGTAGGGGAATTGTTTGTGGGTTGGAACGTAAGGCTCTTTTTACTCCTCTATCTTGTGACATTCTGATCTGAGTCAGTCCATTCTTCCACCGGGGGTTAAGGAATTAGGACCTATTCTCTCTATCAGGATCACGTGTTACTAATCAGTAGTACCTTATAGGTATGATGGATACAAGCCTAGTTCAGTTCTTTTACCACATTATGTTGCTAGGATGGTCTCCGAACTTTGATATGATGATGTTGAGTGTGTATGAAATCCTTTGTCAAATGTCTCAAAATCCTTCTTGAGCATTTACAGCTGTTATGCTGCCGAAATTTTGCTAGAAATTCTAATGCCTTTGCATTATGATTGTGCTTTCAGATGGCCACTCGCGACCTCAATCAAGTGGTTCGCCTGACTCGATGCCTAGATGTACCCGGCCATACTGCCAAGTTGGTCAGGGTAATGACTGAGGCTGGATACCGCTGGTATCCTGAGTACACGGTCGAAGAGCAATTTCGGGACTTCAATCAAAGCCAGTATCTCTGCACTGTCCGGATATTTCCATCTTATCCTGGATCCACCGAGCCCCTTCACTGCTCCTATGGACTCGGGGTTACTATTGAGATGGCTGTGCAGGACGCCGCCTACTCTATGATGACCATTATGCGAGTCAGATCTGGTCTATTTCGGGACTCTGATTTCCGGTATATGCCAGGATCACTTCCGGGAGCACAAGGGTATCTCCAGGCTATCTATGCTGACCCCACCCAGGAGGATTCACGGACTCGCACCACTGCTGAGATGCTCGAGGATAAGGACCGTGAAAATCGGGCCTTGAGGTTAGAGCTCTTCAATACCCGTGCTGACCACTGGGCCACTTTGACTCGGTTCGCACCCGCGGTGCAAGCTGGATATTCAGATATGCGCGATCTCTATCCTGTGAGATCTGCTCTGCCAGACGTGATGGGTTGGCGTGATGTAGGAGGCATCACCCCACCTCGCGGTCCCCGCAGGCCACCGTCTGTTGGTCCAAGACCTCATCCTAGCCCCTATGGTCCACAAGCTCCGCGAGATCGTCTGTTTCCGGATGATCATGTTGAGCTTCCAGGCTATGGAGGTGACTTCTACGAGGACTACTACGGATCGGTCTGAGTTAGTGGTAGTATCACTAGTTCGCACTAGCTGTGTCGTCTATCGTCCCGCGTGACTCGTGGGATATGACCTAGTTTGTACTCTTTCCGGAGGTGTAGAAAAATAATGTATAGGAGCTTGGGATGCCTCCGATGAGATGTAATCCTCTTTTCACCGTAATAGTACTTTGTTTGGTCTTGTACTAAACCCTGTATGGTGTGTATGACGATGGAATAAAAGAAGCAGTTTCTGTATCTACCATGTCATACGGATGATCATCTTGCATTCCGAGTTATTCCTTACATTTTGTATCCTATGTTGGAATTTTATCATCCTGACTAAATCATTGTCTTGTTTACCTAGGATGGTCAACACGCGCACTAACCCTGCTCCTCAAGAGCAGGCCGAAGGCAGTGAAGTCAGGGATGCAAATCTGCCTCATCCTCCTTCCCTAGCCGAGGTTATGATGGAAGCTGAGAGAAACAAGCGGGAGACCAACCGTTTGTTGGAGCGTATTGAACAGAACACAGCACACCATCAGAGGACTAACGTGGTGTCACTCAGTGATTTTATCAAATTACATCCACCCACGTTCCACCACTCCGTCGAGCCTCTCGACGCTGATGACTGGCTTCGCAGTATCTCTCACAAACTGCGTTCCGCGCTGGTAGCGGAGGCTGACAAGGTCACCTTTGCTGCATATCATCTTGAAGGCCCCGCCAGTCTATGGTGGGAGAATTATGGAGCTATGCGCCCAGCGGGCCATGTCACTACTTGGGCTGAATTCAGTGAGGCTTTCCGTGAACATCACATTCCGGAGGGTCTCATGGACCGTAAACGTGAGGAATTTTGCAGTTTCACCCAAGGCCGACTTTCTGTGGATGCTTACAGCAGGGAGTTTGGTAATCTCGCACGATATGCAACTGAGGAAGTGTCTACTGATGCCAAGAAGCAAGCAAGGTTCCGTAAGGGCCTTAGTCCTGAGCTTCGCCGTGACCTCCGTCTGCATGAGTGCACATCTTTTCAGAAACTTGTCAACAAAGCCATCAGTGCCGAAACTGGTCAGACTGACTATGACGCAACACGCAAGCATGGCCGTGATATGGGTTCCTCATCCGGTGCTGGTCCTCAGAAGCGCCGCGTGTGGGTACCCAACACCGCCCTGCCACCCAGGTTCACACCGAGGCCATCTTTCCAGGCGCCTCGCCCTGTTCAACAGTCTGCTCCAGCCAAGCCCTATGGGGGTCCAACTAACAATGCTCCTCCACGTACCAGTTCCGTGACTTGTTTCAAGTGTGGGGAATCTGGTCACTATATGCGTGAGTGTCCCCAGACCAACCCCAACCAGTCTGCTAAAGCTGTTGGCCGTGGCAAGCCGACAGGAAAAGTATTCCACGCCAAGCCGATCACCGCTTCACGTGGCCATGTCAACTGTATCTCTGCCAAAGAAGCTCAAGAGGATCCCAACATCGTTCTCGGTACGCTTCTTGTTAATTGCCACCCGGCATCTGTTCTTTTCGATACAGGAGCCTCTCATTCTTTTATATCCGAAAATTATGCTCGTTTGCATAACGTTGCATTCTGTGACATGCCATCCACTATGGAAATTTCTACTCCTGGTTCTAGATGGCAGACCTCTAGGGTAAGTTATGGAAATGAAATCCAAGTCGACAGACTTGTTTTCCTCGCGTCCTTGATAGCCCTTAAATCTTCAGATATTAATATCATTCTGGGTATGGACTGGATGTCAGCTCATCAAGCCAAAATTGATTGCTTCTCTAGGACTGTTCAACTCACCCATCCTTCGGGGAAGATAGTCAATGTCTTGACCCGAATAGCCAAGCGACAATTATATTCTCTTAACGCTAGCCCTTTGCCAGACCTTGAGGACATTCCGATAGTCCGTGACTTCCCGGATGTCTTTCCAGAAGAATTGCCAGGTGTTCCACCTGACAGGGATGTTGAGTTCGTAATAGACCTCATTCCAGGAACCGTTCCGATTGCTAGGAGACCTTATAAGATGGCACCACTAGAACTAGCCGAGCTTAAGAAACAACTCGATGAGTCCTTGAAAAAGGGTTTCATCCGACCTAGCTCATCTCCGTGGGCTTGCCCCGTCCTATTCGTCAAGAAGAAGGATGGTACGGACCGGATGGTTGTAGATTACCGACCTGTCAATTTGGTCACAATCAAGAACAAATATCCGCTTCCCAGGATCAACGACCTGTATGATCAGCTCGCTGGATCCTCAGTCTTCTCCAAGATGGATTTGAGGTTGGGTTACCATCAAATCAAAATCAGAAACGGGGACATTCCTAAAACGGCCTTTGTTACTCGTTATGGCCAATACGAGTACACCGTCATGTCCTTCGGTTTAACCAACGCTCCAGCCACCTTTTCTCGGTTAATGAACTCAATCTTCATGGAGTATTTGGATAAATTCGTCGTGGTTTACCTCGATGATATACTCATCTACTCCAAGAACGAGGAAGAACATGCCGAACATCTAAGGCTAGTGTTGAAGAAACTTCGAGAGCATCGCCTTTATGCCAAATTTTCTAAATGTGAATTCTGGTTGTCAGAAGTGACCTATCTGGGTCATGTAATATCTGGTAAAGGTATTGCTGTTAACCCTGAGCGAGTTCAAGCCGTCCTTAATTGGACTCCACCTGAATCGGTCAAGCAAGTTCGGAGTTTTCTGGGCTTAGCGAGCTATTGTCGTCGCTTTGTCGAGAACTTCTCCAAGGTTGCTAAACCTCTAACCGAACTCCTCAAGAAAGATAAGAAGTTCGAGTGGACTCCACAATGTGAGCACAGCTTTCAGGAACTGAAAAGACGCCTGACCTCTGCTCCCGTACTGGTACCGCCAGACTTCTCCAAGGACTTTGTTATCTACTGCGACGCCTCGCGACAAGGACTAGGTTGCATTCTCATGCAAGATCGACACGTAATTGCCTACGCTTCACGGCAATTGCACCCACATGAGGAGAATTATCCTACTCATGATCTAGAGCTTGCAGCCGTAGTCTATGCACTTAAGACCTGGCGACATTACCTCCTCGGTAATCGTTGCGAAATATTCACTGATCACCAAAGTCTGAAGTACATTTTCACCCAACCGGATTTGAATCTCAGGCAAAGACGTTGGGTTGAATTGATCACAGACTTCGACTTAGGAATAACCTACACCCCAGGGAAAGCCAACGTCATGGCTGATGCGCTAAGTCGTAAATCTTATTGTAACAACCTGATGTTACAACAAAGTCAACCGCTTCTCCATGAGGAATTTCGGAAGCTTAACCTTCACATTGTTCCTCAAGGTTTTCTTTCCACCTTGGTAGCAAAACCTACCCTTACGGATCAGATTATCAAAGCACAGAAGGTAGATCCGGGAATTTCCCGCATCAAGAGAAACATCCAGAAGGAGTTGCGAATTGTTTCTCCACAAATGATCATGGTGTTGTGTACTTTGAGAACCGTCTAGTGGTTCCCAAGAACCAGCATCTACGGCAGTTGATCCTTAAGGAGGCTCATGAATCTCCTCTCACTATTCATCCCGGTAGTACTAAGATGTATCAGGACCTACGCCAGAGGTTCTGGTGGACTAGGATGAAGAGAGAAATTGCTCAGTATATTGCTAATTGCGACGTCTGTCGTCGTGTAAAAGCAGAGCATCAACGGCCTGCTGGCACCCTTCAACCCTTAGCTATTCCTGAATGGAAATGGGATAAAATTGGTATGGATTTCATTACCGGTTTTCCCAGGACCAAGAGAGGGAATAATGCTATTTTCGTCGTTGTCGATCGTCTTTCCAAAGTAGCCCATTTCCTACCTGTTCGTGAGAGTATAACCGCTAGTCAGCTGGCAGACTTATACATCTCCCGTATAGTGTCCCTCCATGGTGTTCCTTTGGAAATTAACTCGGATCGAGGAAGTCTTTTCACCTCTCGATTTTGGGAAAGTTTCCAAAATGCTATGGGAACTCGTCTCTCCTTTAGCACCGCTTTCCACCCTCAGTCGAGTGGTCAAGTGGAACGCGTCAACCAGATTCTAGAAGACATGCTTCGAGCCTCTGTTATCTCATTCGGAATGGACTGGGAGAAGTGCCTTCCATTTGCCGAATTCGCTTACAACAACAGCTATCAATCTAGCTTGGGTAAAGCCCCTTTTGAAGTTCTCTATGGACGACGGTGTCGAACACCCCTTAACTGGTCAGAGACCGGGGAAAGACAATTCTTTGGCCCGGATATGATTCAGGAAGCAGAAGAACAAGTTCGTATCGTTCGTGAAAAGTTGAAAACAGCCCAATCTCGTCAAAAGAGTCAATATGACCGAAAACATAAGGCTATGACTTTCGAGGTTGACGAGAAGGCTTATCTTCGGGTCACCCCTCTGAAGGGAACCCATCGTTTCGGTATCAAAGGCAAATTGGCTCCTCGTTACATTGGACCTTT
Source organism: Triticum aestivum (assembly GCF_018294505.1). NCBI lineage: Eukaryota > Viridiplantae > Streptophyta > Magnoliopsida > Poales > Poaceae > Triticum > Triticum aestivum. Next base: position 300,063,915 of record NC_057801.1, read on the forward strand.
TCGCATTCTCGCCAAACGAGGAGAAGTTGCCTACCAGTTGGAACTACCTCCGCACCTCTCCAGAGTCCACGATGTCTTCCACGTTTCTCAACTCAGGCGTTGCTTCTCGGATCCTATCCGTGGAGTGGACCACGAAACGCTTGATCTCCAAGATAATCTTACATATCGAGAGTACCCCATTCGTATCCTCGATCAGGCCGAACGTACCACCCGACGTCATAATATCAAGTTTCTCAAAGTTCAATGGTCGCACCATTCTGAGGATGAAGCAACTTGGGAAAGGGAGGATCGTCTTCGACTTGAGTATCCCGCCTTCTTCCCGGAGGAACCCAAATCTCGGGACGAGATTCTTTTGAGTGGGGGTGAGTTGTCACACCCTAGCTAGTCATGCATCAGAGTGTGTGCATCATGTTTAAAATTCCATTTAATTTGAAATGGGGATTTGTGAAACCCTCAGAATCATTTTTGAAAAATGATCCAAATAAAAATTTCTCCAAAAAGGTCCAAGAAAATGCTCATGTTGCTCTCTGAAAATATTGGACAGAGATAAAAATCAAACCAATATTTTAAGAGCTCATAGGTATTTATTTTGGGCATTTGGAATTAATGCATAAATATTTGCATTGGAAATATATTAGTTATATATATTAATATATGTCCAAATATTATGCCAATTATAAAGGAGCTCTGGAATAATATATCTAGCTCCTGCAAAAATTGGCATAAGGTAAATAAATGATTTAATATTTTATTTAAATCAAAACAAATGTCAGAAATTAGAAAAAGAAAATAAATAAAAGGAGGAGCTTACCTGGGCTCCTCCCTGTGCAGCCCAGCCAGCTGGCCGGCCCAGCCAGCAGGCGGCCCAGCCCGCCTCCCTCCTCTGTCGTCTTCGTCCTCGACAGAGGGAGGGGAGTGTGGCCGGCGCGCGCGCGCGCCACCGCGCCACGCCACCTGCTCGCCTGCCTGCCTGCCCTCCCCTCCTCGTCTCGATGCCCCGGACGACGCCACGCCCTCCCCCCTGCTCTCTCTCACTCTCCCTCGGTTCTTCCCTCCTCTCCCTCGCTCTCTCTCTCACGGCCGAACACCACCATCGCCGCCGTTCGCCATAGCAGCCGTCACCGGCCACCCCTCGCCCCTCCGCTGAGCTCAGGAGCTCCGCCTCGACCCCCTCTTCCTCCCCACCAAGCCAAGCCCCTCCGGAAGCCCTGCATCGCCGCCCACGTCGCCGTTCCCCTCCTCGGCCACCGGAGATCGTCGCCGTCGAATCGGGAGCTACCGGACGTCCCCGAGCCCGCTAACCATCCCTGCAGCTCCGCGGTGAGCCACTGACCCGATTCCCCCTTGCCCCGTCGTCCCTAGCATCCTGTAGCTGCCGCCCCCTTGAGCTCCGAAGCTCGCCGCCGCCGTGCCTCGTCGCCGTCGTGGCCACAGTCACCGTAGCGCCCAACCGAGCACACCCACGTCCTCACCGCACCGCGTAGAAGCCGTAGGTGCCAACCCCGCATCTCCGCAGCCGTTGTAGCCTCGACCCCGAGCTCAACCGAGCTCCGGCAGCCGCCACGGTCGTCGCCGTCGTCGGTACCGGCCACCACAGGCACGGCCACCACCACCGTTCGACGCGCGGGAGCAAGGGCTCTCCAACGAGCCCAAGCACGGCCTCGCCCGTGCCCTGTAGCGCGTTTCCGCATCGCGCCGCCGTCTCGGGCCCCGCCGGCGTCATGTCGCCGGTGGGTTTGACCTGTTTGACCTGGGGTTTGACCCCCCCAGGGTCACTGACGCGTGGGCCCCGTCGGCCAGGTGGTCAGATTAGTGCTAATCACCGCTTAATTAACCCCCCTGACACTGACAGTGGGCCCCAGCGCCACTAACCCCTAATTAGGAATAAATTAACCCTGTTAAACCCCCCCTGTCACTGACGTGTGGACCCCACACGTCAGGTTTGACCCCAGCCAGCCGCAGTTGACCACTGACGTCATGCTGACGTCATGCTGGCGCAATATATATATTTCTGGATTTAATTTAAATCAGGAAATTCCAGAATATTATTTAAACTTCAAAAATTCATAACTTTTATTCTGTAACTCCAAATTAGACAAATTATATATGAAAAATGATCAGAAAAATCCAATCTATCCATCTGTACTATTTTCATGCATGATCAAACAAGTTAAATTGATGTTTTAAGCAGAACAAGGAAAAGCACTTTAAAAGGCCATGTTTGAGTTTGAAATTTGAATCTTTGATTCAAATTTGTTCAAACCCTTCTGGTCTTAGTTGCATTAGCCCAACACACTCATATTGCCATGTTTCATGCATGCATCATATTGTTGCACATTGTTTGGTGATGGTTGTGTATCGGTGTCCTTTGCGACAGGTTCTGCCTCCGAGGAGTACCGTGATTACCCTAACGAAGAACCGTATCAGTGCATCGAACCATCAGGCAAGCAACCAACCATTTGATCATATCGATACAATCCCATGTTCTCGCTCCTGCTCTCTTTTACTGCATTAAGACAACGCGTTTCAAACTGCTGTGTGCTACGGTAGTTGAACCCATTTCCTCTGCATGACCTGTCATTGCCACAGTAACTAGATGAAACCCACTAGCATGTGTAGGAGTTGATTGAGCCATATGTATGTGTTGTTCCTACCTTGCTATGCCTGCTATGCTTAGAGTCGTGTCAGGTCTGGTTCATCTGGGTGATGGGCTAGAGTGAAATGATTATGTCGGTAATGAGAGTGGTGTGGTGAACACGATTTGGTAAAGGTATCGATGAGAGGCCATGTAGGAGTACATGGTGGGTTGTTTCATTGAAGCCGACCTTAAGCACTGAGATCTGTATGTGTGATTTAAGATACAGCTACTACCATGCATTGGGCCCTGAAATATGACCCCGCTCGACTTCTTATTCACCCTAGCTCTCTGTCCAGGAGTTGCAAGTAGTTTCTGGTGTTTGTAGCCTACTGGAGGCCGTGGACAGCGCTGACCGTAGGGGTGGGCTGTGATGCGGTAGGTACGTGGCCGGGTGTACCGAATACCCGTTAGGTATCTCGGGAACCCTGTTCACATCGTTCGGGGCCGTATGGGAAACCTCGGCCGGACTCCCTGCGGATGGAACCTGGATAGGCGATAAACCTGGACTAGAGGCTTAAGTGTTTAGGTAGGTCGTGGTCTACACCCACGTCGGCTTTCGCTTGAAGTCTGCCGAGCACATGTCGTGTGCAGACGCTAAGTGGTGGAAACATGTATGAAGAAGTACACCCCTGCAGGGTTATCATAATCTATTCGAATAGCCGCGTCCGCGGTAAAGGACTACTTGGTTGCCTATACAGTTCATAGACAAGTAAATGGAAACTGCTAAAAGCCTCAAGATAAGTGTGAGTGCCGAGGATGGCTCTTCCGTAGGAAGACGGAGGTGGATCCTCGGTAGTGTATTGAAGTGGTGAGTAGTGGACTCGTGTGCGCAAAACCATTTCAAGTTGGAGTATCGTAGGATAGTCTAGCCAAGAGTCAAAGCTGGCTTGCTGCAATAACTCCACCAACCCTTCTTGATAATATGCATGTATGTAGGATCTGATGTAAGTCTTGCTGAGTACCTTTGTACTCATGTTGCTATAATCTACATTTTTACAGAAGATGCTGCAACCCCTTCTGATGGGTTCTATGTAGACGTTGACATCAACGAGTAGGCTAAAGGCCCAGGGGGTGATCCTGAGCTTGTGAAGGACCATGTAGTATAGCTAGGCTTTCCAAGCCTCTTTTATTTTACTAGTTGTCTGTACTCAGACAAGTTACTTCCGCTGCTGGTTTGTATGACTGTATGACTTGAATGCTGGGTCGTGTGACCCGTACCTTGTGTATGTTATGTATGGCTCCCTGAGCCTTAAATAAAGTACTTGTGTCGTAGAGTCATGTTGTGATGCTTCGTTGTATTTGCACATATCGAGCATATTGTGTGTATGATTGAAATGCTTGGTATGTGTGGGATCTGACTATCTAGTTGTTTATCTTTAGTAGCCTCTCTTACCGGGAAATGTCTCCTAGTGTTACCGCTGAGCCATGGTAGCTTGCTACTGCTCTGGAACACTTAGGCTGGCCGGCATGTGTCCTTCTTCGTTCCTGTGTCTGTCCCTTCGGGGAAATGTCACGCTTTGAGTACCGGAGTCCTGTTAGCCCGCTACAGCCCGGTTTACCGGAGTCCTGCTAGCCCAGTGCTACAGCCTGGACCCACTTGCTGATGACCGACACGTTCGAAGCTGGGTCATGGATGCCTGTCCCTGTAAGTCTGTGCCACTTTGGGTTTACGACTAGTCATGTCAGCCCGGGCTCCTTATCATATGGATGCTAGCGACACTATCATATACGTGAGCCAAAAGGCGCAAACGGTCCCGGGCAAAGGTAAGGCGACACCCGTGGGGATACCGTGCGTGAGGCCGCAAAGTGATATGAGGTGTTACCGGCTAGATCGATGTGACATCGAGTCGGGGTCCTGACAGATAAAGCGAGAGACTAGTCAACCACTCGATGACTCATCGGAATCTTCGCGATTCCTCCGCATTAACGAAGGACCGGTTTCCCGGTCATGTACGTACGCGCATCGTATTCGGATGAACGCGGAAGTACCAGGGGCTATATAGTAGCCCCACCATCAAAATCCTATGGCTAAGTGAAAGTGTTAAAGCTATATAGTCTGATTTCCTTGTTTGCCGCGCTATCAACTCCTTAATGGACCAAGACGTTGGATCAAGTGTGATTACGCGCTTTACCGAACACTCCCACAATATATGTGTGGGGGCTGAAGCCGACGACTGCAAACTTTCATTTTATATACATACATACATAAACGGCCGCACAAGAGGCACTATAATACTTTACGGGCAAAAGTATAAATGCAGCCTTTATAATCAAAATAGCATTGTTTTTATAATCAAGATACATGTCACTCGAACATGGTACTCTTCGAGCACCGAGCCTTTATTAAACGGGCGCCTTCTAGGACTTCTTCAAAATAATGCTCGGGCGAGTCCTAGCCTCCGGTCGGACCCCTGGTTGCAATAGCGGTGGCCTCCATTTTTGCACAGTGTGTCTTAACACGGGCAAGAGCCATTCGTGCACCCTCTATGCACATCGACCTCTTTACAAGGTCGATATGCGGCACAACACGAAGAAATTGTTGCACTAAACAAAATTAACTATTCGGACTTGGTTCCTTCGGCCAAAGATGATCCACGACAGACCTCATGGCATGCCCGGACAACCTATGGAGCTCGGCCCGCTCGACCATTTGTTCATTTAACAGCAGCGGACGCTTTGGAGCACTGAACTCCGCAATAAAAAGGGCCTCCCAGCCGTAATATCTCTGGCTTGACAAAGCTTCCTTGGCTGCTTCCAAAGCCTTCTTCAAGTCAGCTGCTTTTTCTTGGTTTTCCCTTTCGAGGAGCTCATAGCGGCTGGCGGCATTTTGTAGCTCAAGAGCCATGCTGGCTATTTTATCTTCACTCTGGCAATCAGCAGCCTGTTCGGCTTTTAACTCCTCGGCCGCCTTCAGGCCGGCCGCATCGCTTTTCCTGGCTTATTCCTTGGACTTGGCAAGTTCCGCCCAAAGGGTCTCCACGGCGGTAGCTCCATCTGCAGTCAAAGCATATTATAGATACTAGCATCATGCTCCTCTTAATATTTGCTGACCACCAGAATATACATACCCCGTGCCTCGTCAAGCTGCTTGTTCACAAGCGTGATGTCGGCATCCGCCACTTCAAGCTGCCACCTCAGTTCGGCAAAATCAGCAGTCCGGTCAGCCGCCTGCACATTAAAGTAGCGCGATCATTACCTGGGACTATGATCCTCTGTTTGCCTCCTCTGGACGGCAACCAGAGTCTTAGGGGCTACTATCCATACAGAGCACACCTAGCGTGTGCGGTACAGCCAAAAATATACATATTACTTTGCGTACCTCAATGCCTCTTAGTAGGCTCGTAAAAGCTTCATTTAACCCGCTTTTGGCGGATGAGATCCTCTCAACCACTGTACCCATCAAGGTATGATGTCCCTCTAAGACAGCCGCTTGCTCCAGAAGACCCATCAATGTGTCCGATTATACACAGGATAGTCCCGTGCTTTTTCTATTGGTCTCCTCAGGAGCCAAGGAGCCCGGACTTCGGGCGGCATAAGAATTACCTACTGGCCTTTGAGGATCAGGAGAAATCCTCAGCGACGACACCTCATGGTCGTCCGTCTCACGAGGCGGGGAAGCAGGGGGAGGCGTTTCGCTCTCCATCATCTCCAGAAGAAGATCCCCCGAAGACGAACTTTGTTGAGAAGGGCTATGAGCCGGATGGCAAAACATATGTCTCGGTTGTTATTCTCAGAGAAAAAAGTAAGATATATTTATCAAAGTGCCTTTGTTCACTTACGGCTCGGTTGGTGGCTGGCCCCCTTGTGGGCGCTGTGTGGCAAGGACGCCCTCCGGGCCAAGGCCCCCTGGCGAAGGTTTCTTCCCTTGTTTGGAAGCCTCCATTTCCAAATCTTCAGGGGCACCCCTTTTCTTCCCATGGGGAGAGGGGATTTTAGATTCACCTCCCCGATCACCCTCCTTTGCGGAGGCACTAATTCCCCCGGTTTGGATGTGTAGTGTATGAAGCCCGCTCTCGGCTTCTCTATTCCTCCCTCCATCTTCTCCTGATGGCACTTGATAGGGTGCACACTCAAGCATCCTGGTTAGTACAGGGTCCGGCGAGCCTTCGGGAAGAGGGGCCGAACACCTGATCCTCTCCGCCTTTCTTATCCAATCCTGGCCAAGGTCAATTTTTTAGAATAATGTTGTGACAAATATAAAGACAACATGTTTTGTCGCGAAATTACCTACTTGGGTATCTGGACGGTTGCAGTTGAGACCCGCATCCTCGGCGGTGTCCGGACACTTTATTCATGATCCGAAGAATGATACATACATCCCTTTGAGCATCACGCCGAAGAAGTGTTGAATAGTTTTTGGTCCTTCCGGGTTGAACTCCCACATACGGAGAGATCGACAGTGGCATGGCAGGACCCGACGAACTAGCATTACTTGTATTACTTTGATGAGACTGACATCCCTCTTGAGGAGATCTCGGATGCGGCTTTGCAATGTCAGCACGCCATTAACTGACCCCCAGTCCAGCCCTTTGTTGACCCATGACGCCAGTTGGGGTGGAGGGCCCGGACGAAAGGCTGGGGCGGCCGCCCGCTTTGTACCTCGGGGTGTGGTGATGTAAAACCACTCCCGTTGCCATAAGTCGGACAACTCCGGGAAGGAACCCTTTGGCCATAGGGCGTCAGCACCTTTGCTTATTATAGCACCTCCGCACTCCGTGTGTCGCCCATCGATCATCTTCGGCTTCACATTGAAAGTCTTGAGCCATAAGCCGAAGTGTGGGGTAATGCAGAGGAAGGCCTCACACACGACGATAAACGACGAGATGTGAAGGATGGAATCTGGAGCTAGATCATGAAAATCTAGCCCATAATAGAACATGAGCCCTCTTACGAAGGGATCAAGACTAAAGCCTAGCCCTCGGAGGAAGTGGGAAACAAATACAACACTCTCGTTGGGTTCGGGAGTGGGGATAACCTGCCCTTGAGCAGGTAGCCTGTGGGGTCTTTCGGCGGTCAGACACCTAGCATCCCTAAGCTTCTTGATGTCCTCCTCTGTGATAGAGGAGGCCATCCACCAGCCTTGAAGGTTGGGTCCAGACATGGTTGAAGTTCCGAAGCACTTAGCCTGAACCTTGGGTGTTGGAACTTGAGGTAGGGGAAGGGAAGGATTGAGCATGGAAATAAAAGGACAGGTCTTGGCCCCTTTATAAAGAGGGTGAATATCAAGCGTCATCCGCGTGGCCATTTGGAAGTTGACTAAAATCGAGGAGTCATACTAACAAGCACGGTTGGGTTACCCACACCCGGATTGATGAGAATCCCATGATAAGGGGAACACGATCTCTGCTTCGACAAGACGTGCCAATAAAACCGCCTCGCAACATGTGTAGTAGCAGGCTGGGAAAAACGGTTCGTAATGACCGGGCCGCGGCATGATGTCACGCTATGAAAAGTTGTCAGTAGATTAGATTTGTGGAATATTGTGCTCTCTACGGTGGTATGTGGAATTTGTTTTGCAGAGCCGGACATGATCCTTGTATTCAAAATCTTCTATGGAGTATTGGGAGAAGGAACCCGCCTTGCAATGCCAAAAACAATCTGTGCGCCGGACTCATCATCATTGAATCCTTGTTCAGGGGTTACTAAGGGAGTCCTGGATTAGGGGGTCTTCGAACAGCCGTACTATGTACTTAGGCCGGACTGTTGGACTATGAAGATACAAGATTGAAGACTTCGTCCCGTGTCCGGGTGGGACTCTCCTTTGCATGGAAGGCAAGCTTGGCAATTCAGATATGTAGATCTCCTTCTCTGTAACCGACTCTTTGTAACCCTATCCCCCTCCAGTGCCTATATAAACCGGAGGGTTTAGTCCGTAGGACAACAACAGTCATAATCATAGGCTAGCTTCTAGGATTTAGCCTCTACGATCTCGTGGTAGATCAACTCTTGTAATACTCATATCATCAAGATCAATCAAGCAGGAAGTAGGGTATTACCTCCATCGAGAGGGCCTGAACCTGGGTAAACATTGTGTCCCCCACCTCCTGTTACCATTAGCCTTAGACGCATAGTTCGGGACCCGCTACCCGAGATCCGCCAGTTTTGACACCGACAATGGCCTACAGGCCTTGTTGGTCGTGGCTCATCTTCCTTGGCGATGCCGACGAGGCTCCGAACAGTGGCTGTCCACTCATCGAGCCTTTTCGCAGTGGGAGGAAAGCCGCGGAGCAGCTGCGCGCGCGCCAGAGCTTCTGCTGGTGTGGATGGCGGCGAAAGCTGCATGGACCGTGACGCACTTCGAATTCTAACAATGTTAGAAGGAGCTCTATCGCGGCCCTGAGGCTGTCCGCCACTCTCATCGGCACCTCGGCGCGCATGCTGGCCTTCCTCGTCCCGTGAAGGACATGCGGGACTCTTCCCAGGGCGACGCCCAGGGTCACCAGCGTGGTGACGCTGCTCATCGCACACAACTTGGGAAGAGCGTGCCATTGGCGCCGGCGTAGGTGCCTTGGATGCCGCCACGCCGCCGTTAGGCAGCATGGCGACACCCCTGGAGGGCCCCGCACCGCCTACGAGGGGCCCAACTCCGTATCTGGAATTTGCGACGCGCGGTCCGTCGTCCGGCGCACGAACGACACCGCTCGCTGGGTCTGGACTGCCAGGGCGATGCGGGTGTTTGCGGGTCGCGCCTCGGGTTCTTCCTGCGACTGGCCCACTACTGGCACGCACTGGCGCGGGCAGTCGCTCCGGATGAACCGATCGTCGTGGTCGTCTTCCTCTTGGGAGCCATGGCGGTGGAGAGCTTCTAGACTATCTACTAGACCGTATTTTCACAACTGTGCCCCCTACCTGGCGCACCAAAGTTGTCGGTGGGAACGACACCTATGAGATCACAAGAGTCCCTACTGTGGTCGGCAGCACGGGGTCGTGAGATGAGCAGGTCTAGAAGCCAGCACAAATGGAGTTTACCCAGGTTCGGGCCGCGGAGTTTGCGTAATACCTTAGTCCTCCTTTGGTGTATATATGAGTGTTCTCGAACTAGCTATCGAGCGTGATTTTCCCAAAAAGCCGAATCCCCCTCCAGTATGCCTCGGGCATCCTTTTATAGTCGAAGGTTGTGCTACAGTGGCACACGGGAGGTGGAAAGGGGTATAGTGGCTGTGTTTATCTCTTATCATTACGGGACAAGACGCATTAAATGCGCCTCTGAGGTGTCCCCCTACTTTATCGCCGCCTCGCCCTGCTTCGACACGCGCCCGGGCCAGCGGGGCGGCCTGCGCCATGTAGGCTAGTAGGCTGCTGAGGTGGCCCGGTGGTGGCGTCTTCACAAAGATCTGCATGCCACCACGCAAGAGCTTGCTGAGTTGGCTTCAAGACCGAACATTGCCATGCAGGTGCCCGCCTGGCTGGCTGGGCTGGCAGCTGCATGGGAATGGTGGTGGGATCTTGATGGCCACGGGCCTGGCTGCGGCCATGCTGATGTCTTCGGCAAGTCCCTTAGCCGGGGCCCCGGCAAGGGTCTTGCCGAGGCACTACGGTCGTCCCTGTCAAGGATGTTGTCGGGGGCCTTGTCTTCTGGTCTTCATTTGCTCTTGTGTGTTAATGGTCTTCACAAAGATCTGCATGCCAACATGGAGGCACCTCCCGAATCTTTGGTTCCAATGTGGTTGGTGATGTTGGAAAGCCTCTGGCTCAAGGGTGGCGTGCTCCGCTGGTGTTGGGCAAGTTGTCCTAGCAAGGCCCTTGCCGGGGCTGTGGAGGCCACCCTAGCAAGGGTCTTGCCCGGGGAGTCCACCTCGCCCTCTTGCTCTTCGTGTCTCTGTTTTGGCGTTGCTTTGATCACCTTGTGTCCTCGGCTTCCCTCACCTGCCCTGCTTAGTGTGGCCATGGCGTGGCTCTGACTGACCGTGCATAGGTAAAGGGGTACAAAGTAGAACCCCGACTTCTGTACACCAAAAACATGTCGTCCGCTTATGATTCTCGTCGTTCCTTAGCTTCTCCATGGCTAACTCCTACATACCTGAGTATGCAAAGTGTCTCCGATTGAGGTAGTAGCCATATCTCGTGTGATTCTAAAGGGAGTTGTGAGTGGAGTGATGATACCTCAGTTAGAGAGCTCTTGCATGTGCTCTTGTTATTGGTCCAAATTGTGTCGTAGGATATGTAGGTGCGTCCATGGGGATGATCATGCGATGCACCACATCACCCCCCCCCCCCTGCGGAAGATCCGACCTCGGATCAAAACTTCATCACCATAGTATGGCGAGAGGTCTTTGACATTGAAGATGTCGCTCACATTGTACTTGTCGCTTGGGAGGTCGATCTTGTAAGTGTTCTTGTTGTAGCGTTCTAGCACCATGAAGGGTCCATTGGCTCGTGGTATAAGTTTGGACTTGCGTTTGTTGGGGAAGCATTCCTTGCAAAAATGTGGCCACACAAGATCTCCAATGTTGAATATCATGGGTTGCTTGTCAATTTTGAGCTTGGTCGCGAGTGATTGTACTTGGCGCTTCATGGTGTGCCTTGTATCTTCGTGCATCTTGTTGAGATAGCTTGCTCTTGCACTCGCGTCCATGTTGGTGCACTCTTGTAGTAGAAGAGGAAGATTGCCCAATGGGGACAACAGGTTGAAACTGTAGACTACCTCGAAGGGGGACTTGCTGGTAGTCGAATGTCGTGCGCGGTTGTAGGCGTACTTGGCGATGGGTAGGCACTCCTCCCACTCCTTGATGTTCCTCTTGATCAACACGCGTAGTAGAGTGGAGAGTGTTCGGTTCATCACCTCCGTTTGGCTGTCATTTCGAGGATGGTATGCCGAAGAGAACAAGAGCTTGATTCTGATCTTGGCGCATAGAGTCTTCCAAAAGTAACTCAAGTACTTGACGTCGCGGTCCTAGACAATCGTCTTTTGCTCTCCATGGAGGCACAAGATTTCCCTACAAAAAAGGTTTGCAATATGTGAAGCATCGTCTATCTTGTTGCATGGGATAAAATGAGCCATCTTAGAGAATGGGTCAACAACAACAAACAGGGAGTCCTTTCCATTTTGAGTTCTAGGCAAACCAAGTACAAAGTCTATGCTAATGTCCTCCCAAGGTTTATAAGGAATAGGAAGGGGCATGTAAAAACCATGAGACCGAGCTTTTGACTTAGCTTTGCGACATGTAGACCATCGGTTGGTGAAGCATGAGACATGCGGAACATCTTGGGCCAAAAATAGTTTTTGAGAGCGTAGCGTATGTCTTGTCGCATCCAAAGTGTCCCATTAGTCCGCCTCCATGAGCCTCTTGCCAAAGGAGCAAACAAAGAGAAGACTCGGGAATGCAAAGTTTGTTAGCTCTCATAAGGTAAGCATCCTTGATGTGATAGCGTTCCCAAGATGTATGCGTCAAACACTTTCCATAAGGAATTGCATAAGTAGGATCATGCGCATACAAGTCTTTTATGTGCTCAAAGCCAATAACACTCAATTCAAGTTTAGTGCCAAGCATGCATATGCAGGAAAGAGCATCCGCCATTACATTTTCCTTACCGTTGATGTACTTTATGACATAAGGAAAAGACTCAATGAATTCACTCCACTTATCTTGACACTTGTTCAACTTAGTTTGACCCTTTAGGTACTTGAGCTTTTCATGATCGGTATGGATGATAAATTCATGAGGGCGAAGGTAATGTTCCCATTCACGCAAAACTCACACCAAAGCATATAGCTCTTTGTCATAGATGGGATAATTGAGTTTCACTCCGGAATGTTTCTCACTAAAATATGTTGTGGGGTGCTTCTCTTTCATTAACACACCTCCTATGCCATGACCACTAGGATCACTATGAATTTCAAAGGTTTGTCAAAGTTGGGTAGTGCAAGCACGAGAGCATGAGTAAGCGAATTCTTAATCTCATTAAATGCGGTATCTTGGGATGATCCCCAAACAAAAGGCGCATTTTCCTTACTCAAAGAATGCAAAAGTGAACCAATGGGGCTAAAATCCTTCACAAATTTATGATAGAAACCGGCTAAACCGAGAAAACTACACACTTGTTGCAAGTTGGTTGGTTGGGGCCAAGTTTTAATAGCCTTGATCTTAGATTCATCTACATGAACACCCTTAGAAGACACAAGGAAATCCAAGAAAACAAGCTTATCAACACCAAAAAGGCATTTATCCATATTAGCATAAAGGCGCTCTTTCCTAAGGGTTTCCAACACAGTTCTAAGATGGGTGACATCTTTGAGGGATTTGCTAAAGACAAGAATATCGTCAAAGTAGACCACAACAAATACACCAATATAGGGTCGAAGAACAAAGTGCATGACTCTCATGAAAGTACTGTGTGCTTCAGATAAACCAATTGGCATAACAAGTCATTAATTCATATAAGCCAGATTTGGTATTAAATGCGGTTTTCCATTCATCACCTTCTTGGATGCGTATTTGATAGTATCCACTCTTAAGATCAATCTTAGAGAAAATTGTGGCTCCGCTAAGTTCATCTAGCATATCATCTAAGCGTGGAATAAGGTAACGATAATGCATGGGAATAGCATTGATAGGACGACAATGGAACACATGTAAAATGTACCATCCTTCTTGGGAACAAGGATTACCAGAATGACACAAGGGCTTAAGCTTTCATGTACATGACCATTGTCGATGAGTTGTTGTACTTGCCGTTGGATCTCCTTGGTTTCCTCGGGGTTGACGCGGTAGGGAGCCTTGTTAGGTAGAGGTGCTCCAGGGATGAGGTCGATTTGGTGTTCAATGCCTCGTAGTGGAGGTAGACCCGGAGGTAGCTCGTCGGGGAAAACATCTTGGAATTCCTGCAGAAGAGAAGACAACACTAAAGGTAGATCATGAGAGGTTTTAGGTTTTGGTGCCTCGTCCTTGCACAAAAGGACATAGTGCATAACACTTGATGGGTTGTCACACACTTATCTCATCTCGCTTTTGGTGGCAAATAGGACTAAGTTTTCCTTGTCGCTCATCATGGAGGCACTCGATTTTGGCTTGTGGCGCTCACGCTCTTTTCGGTGGGTCACTCTCTCACTCTTTTATCCATGATGGGTGGCTTGCTTGTCAGCGATCACTTGACTTGGAGACATAGGTCTTAGCACATAATCCTTTCCTTTCATCTTGAAGCTATAGTGATTGGTACTCCCGTTGTGGATGACGCCTTGGTCAAATTGCAATGGTCGACCAAGAAGGAGGTGGCAAATGGACATAGGCACGACATTACACTCCAAAGTTTCTTCATATGCTCCTATATTGAAAGAAACTTGCACCATATGCTCGACATGGATAGTGTCGGAATCGCTTATTAGCGATTGAACCTTGTAGGGGTGCGGGCACTTCATCTTGACCAATTGGAGCTTGGAGCATAGATCTTCACTTGCCAAGTTATGGAAACTACCTCCATCAATGATGACCTTGATGGACCATCCATTGATGCCGGCCTTGGTTTGGAAGATGTGGCATCTTTGGTCTTCGTCTTGTTGATGTTGAAGAGTCAAGACCTTGGAGAAAAAGAGAGTGGGGCTCGAATCCTCATCACAAAAGACTTGATCATCTTCAGCTTCGTTCACGCGCCGATGCATGGCCACTTGCTCAAGGGCTTACATTTTTTATTCACTCATGGATTCATAGGTTCCGTCGTCGTTGAGGATCATGGTGCGCTCGTTGGTACACTCAAAGAAGTTGTGGCCTCGGCCGCTGCATGTGTAACACTTGATGAAACTTGTCTTGATGGTCTCATCGGTTGGAGTAGATGATGAAGCTCTCGGCTTGAAGGTGCTTGTAGTAGGAGGACGACTTGAGGTTGTCGAAGTTTTCTTGTAACTCGACTTGTCGCCGTTGTTTGTAGATGGCTTGGTTGAGGTAGAAGGTGTTGGAGTCGTTGTAGCTTGGGTGTCGGAGAAGCCGTAGATCTTGGAAGAGTACTTCGCGTACTTGAAGTCATCTTGCACTTGAAGTTCTACTTTGGTAGCTTGATGCTCGAGCTCAATGAGATTGGAGTAGGGTTGGAAATCGGCAATCTTCTAGATGTGATGATTGAGGCCATTCAAGAAACGGGCCATAGTTTGCTCATCATCTTCCGTGACATTGGCTCTTATCATGGCAATCTCCATTTCTTTTGGAGTATTCTTCAACGCTCTTTGTTCCTTGCTTGAGGAGTTGGTGTTTCTTGAAGAGTTCGCGGTTGTAGTATGTTGGCACGAAGCATGCTCGCATGACATCCTTCATTTGATCCCATGTGGTGATTGGTGGTTCTCCTCTTGCTTCTCGTCGCTCAAGAAGTTGTTCCCATCATATGAGCACGTAGTCTTGGAACTCAAGGGATGCCATAACAATCTTGTCTCTTCCTCATAGTTGTACAAATGAAAGATCTTGTCGACCTTCAATGTCCATGAAAGGTACTCTTTGGGATCATTGCTTCCGGTGAACTTGGGCATGGTGAACTTGATCTTGCCATAGTGTTGCTCTTCATTGTGTTGGGGTCGAGGGTGATGACGACCTTGACATGGAGGATTGTCAACCTCATATTGCCCTTGGCATGGAGGATTTTCGTACTCATCATGCTCTTGATGAACTTGAGGTTGTGGAGGAGATTGCCGAGCTTGTGGAGGATCTTAAGGAGCTTGACGATGCACTCTTGCTTGGTAGTTTTGATCTTGAATTTCTTTGCGAAGTGCTTCCTCTTGATTGCGCCTATCTTAGTTCTGGTTTGCGACGGCACAACTTGACTCTCGAAGGGCACGTTGCACCTCAAGTGCTTGTGCTTCACGTTGTTGTTGTTGAAGATGTTGAGCCTCGGCATCTTGTTCGTCTTGGTGTTGGTGTGCTCGCTCTTCCTCTTGGAGACGTTGACGTTGCCTCTCTTGTGCGTGTGCAAGAGGAGTTTGGTTTTGGCAATGACGATGTGCTTGCTCGTAAAATTGCTCTTCTGGATGATTGCAACATAGAGGATTGCGAGTTGCTTTGATGGTCTTGGTGCGCGGCTCGACGTAGAGTGTTTGATATCAGTGTACTTGAGCCGGAGAGGGTGTCGTCGGAGTGTCGACCCGAGCGGTTCCATCTTGAGTAGGACAAAGTGGTAGAATGGCGGTTCACCAAGAAGGCACGAATCTTGTCCATTCTAGCATTGTTCTCTTGTTTGTGTGCATCGAGCTTGTTGTCGAAGTAGTCTCTTGTTAGTTGCTCGGAGAGTCACAAGTCGGTGCCGAGATTGTCAATGCGTTTTGTAACGCCCCGGTTTCGATGCGCCAGGTGTCCGCCAATTATTCGCCGTCGTTGCCATGTCATTTGCTTGCGTGTTGCATTTTGTCATGTCATCATGTGCATTTCATTTTGCATACGTGTTCGTTTCACGCATCCGAGCCTTTTCCCCATTGCCCGTTTTGCAATGCGGCGCTCCTATACCCTCCGGCGTTTCCCTTTTGTCTCCTGTTGTGTGCGGGTGTTAAACGTTCTTGGAATGGACCGAGTCTTGCCAAGCGGCCTTGGTATAGCACCGGTAGACCGCCTGTCAAGTTTCGTGCCATTTGGAGGTCGTTTGGTACTCCAACGGTTAACCGGGTAACCGTAAGACACCCCCCTTTCAGCTTGCAGCCCAACAGCCCTTCAAAGTGGCCAAAAGCCCAGCAAACTCCCCTCCATGCTCTTGGTCGTTCGATCACGATCGTGTGGGAGAAAACCGCTCCTCATTTGGACTCTCCTAGCTCCCAGAAATCTATTTATAGCCCCCTCCCCCGAAATTCGCAGACGAAACCCTAGCCATCTTCATCCTCGCGCCGCTGGACACGTCCGCCCGAGCCGGACATGTCCGCCGGACACCTCACCTTGGCGAATCAGCTCGCGCCACCTCAGCTCCGCCACCGCCTCGCCCAATCCTACCGCGCCACCTCAGCCAACGCCGACCTCCTCTCTCTCCCCACGCTGCCGCGGCCCGCCCGGCCCACGGGAGGCCCGTCCCGGGCCGCGACCGGGCCCGAGCGCGCCCGTGCCCCGCTCCGCCTCCCTGCCTTCTGTTCCCGCCACTGGTGAGCACCCCGCCGGCGCGCGTGGAGCGCTCCGCCGCCCGGCTGCCCTCCGCCGCCCGCCTGGCCCGGCTCCCGTGGCCACCCGTCTCCGCCGCCGCCCGGCCGAAGGCCGCCGCCGCCCGCCGGGCGCCCCACCCCGTCGCCTCTCCGGCTCGCCGCCGGCCGGATCCAGCGAGATCCGGCCCGGGAGCTCCTCGCCGCCCTACCTCCTCCCCGCAGCGACCAACTCCGGCAAAGTGCCGGCCATCCTCGGTCCCTGTGCAGATCTGGAGGTTGCCCACGAAAATGACGAAGTCCCCGATTATTTTGTTATTTTCATGCCATGTTCATCGCATCGTATCTCTACATCCGTAGCTCCGTTTGGTGTGTGTAATATGTCAAATTGTTCGCCCAACGAGTACATCATTTCATTCCATTGCATCATATTCATTTGAGGTCATCTTGATGCCTGAATCATCGTTGTAAGAGTGCTTCATACTGTTATCTGCTGTCTGTTAACAGAACGAGCTCATTTGTCATGTTTGCCATGATTGATGTGTGCATCCTATGAGGTTGATGTCTACATGTGTTTTGATCTATGCCATGTCCTCTTTACAGAGGTGCTTACCATGTATTTTTGTAATCTCTGTGGTGACTAGCACAAGCATGCAAACTAGGCATCGTGATGTTGCTGATTTCTGTCCCTGTTCTGCTGTTATTTTGATGCCATGTAAACTTGATGCTACAGAGAGATCCATGCATATTTTGAGATACTTCAGTAAGGGTGTTTTGAACATATGGTTATTGTCTATCCATTCATGCCCCTGGTTGCAATTATGGAGTAGCCTAGCATGTCATTTTTGTGCTCTACGTTTGTTTCAAAATGTTTCCTGGCAGATTGTTTACATGTTATTCAATTTTGCCAAGGTTGTTGTAGTTGATCCTTGCATGCTATGAACTTGTTCTTGCCTTGGTTTGTTTCACAAACATGTCTTCTTGCTGATGCTATGCTTATCTTGTCATGCAAAGCTCCGTAGTGAGTGCATCGAGCTCACGAAGATGCCTTCGTAATTCTGTCAATGCCATGCTCTGTTTGCTGAATCTGTTAATGGAACTTGCTATGTTTACATGGGTGCCATCATATCTTCTGGTCCTTTTTGGCTCATGGTCACTAAGGGACTTTTGATCTATGCTTTGAGTAGAACCATCACATGTCTTGTTTTGCTATTATAAGTTCCTGTAACATGTTGTTTGATAGCTCTAAACATTGCAACCTGATGTTATTTTCTGCAAAGTCTGAAATTGTTATAACTTGCAATCTTACCATGTGTGTTTGAGCATGTTCTATTAATTTCTGGAGTTAGCTCAGTGTTCATGTTTTGTAATACTTTACCTGTACATCATGTCCATGCCTTTTGTTCTCATGTTGGGGTGCTGTAGTATGTTGTTTTGATGCTTGCAATATGCCTAGTTGCTGTTTTGGACAGCTTGTCCTTTAAACTTGTATGGAGTGTATGTGTTTGAACCATTGCTCCGTTTTAAGTGTGCTCTATATGTAACTTGCTTAGAATTGCATGTAGCTTCATATTATCATGTTGCATCCTTGTTTTGAGGTGTTTGCTTGATGTTTGGGTGCATTTTGCATCAATGCCATGTTTAACTTGTGTTGCTCATATCTTCTAGGCCGTAGCTCCGAATTAAAGGAACTTTATATGTAACATGACTAGAATCTCGTGTAGATCATCTTGGTGCATCTTAACTTGCTGTTTAACAACGTGAACATAAGGTTTATTCAGATCTGGTCCAATTTCGAAATATGCATATGAGGACTTACCGGAATTGTTATATGTTGTTCCCGGCCTCATTTAAACTCGCCTTAGTGTGTTGCTCTTGGTTGCATCATCCCTTGCCATGAGTAGCTTCATGTAGCTTTGTCATGCATCATTCTTGTTGTGCATCATGTCTTGTCTATGTGTGGTGTGTTTACTATGTTGTGTGCTTCTTTTCGATAGTTCCTGTTTCGTTGCGATCGTGAGGATTCATTCGTCTACGGTTGGTTCGGCTTCATCCGTTCGTCTTCTTCATGGACTCGTTCTTCTTCCTTGCGAGATTTCAGGCAAGATGACCGCTACCCTGGATCTCACTACTATCATTGCTATACTAGTTGTTTCGTTATATAGCTATGATGCGCTACCTATCACCTGTTTATCAAGCCTCCCATATTGCCATGAACCTCTAACCTTTGACACGTTTCCTATGCAAACTGTTGTTTGGCTATGTTACCGCTTTTGCTCAGCCCCTCTTATAGCGTTGCTAGTTGCAGGTGAAGTTGAAGATTTCTCCATGGTGGACATGATTTTGTTGGGATATCACAATATCTCTTATATTATTAATGCATCTATATAGTTGGTAAAGGGTGGAAGACTCGGCCTTTTGCCTAGTGTTTTGTTCCACTCTTGCCACCCTAGTTTCCGTCATACCGGTGTTATGTTCACGGATTTTTCGTTCCTTACGAGGTCGGGTGATTTATGGGACCCC
Organism: Triticum aestivum; assembly: GCF_018294505.1. NCBI lineage: Eukaryota > Viridiplantae > Streptophyta > Magnoliopsida > Poales > Poaceae > Triticum > Triticum aestivum. The sequence goes on from NC_057801.1 coordinate 300,083,108, forward strand.
CTTGACAGTTCGCTTTGAATAAAACTCCTCCAGCAAGGCCCAACCTTGGTTTTACCATTTGCCTCACCACCACCTACTTTTCCCTTGGGAGTCGCTCTCTCGAGGGTCATCTTTATTTTAGCCCCCCCGGGCCAGTGCTTGTCTAAGTGTTGGTCCGAACAGAGTAGACTGCGGGGCCACCTTGGGGAAACTCGAGGTCTGGTTTTACTCGTAGGATGTCTCATCCGGTGTTGCCCTGAGAACGAGATATGTGCAGCTCCTATCGAGATTGTCGGCGCATCGGGCGGCTTTGCTGGTCTTTTTTTACCATTGTCGAAATTTCTTGTAAACCGGGATTCCGAGTCTGATCGGGTCTTCCTGGGAGAAGGTATATCCTTCGTTGATCACGAGAGCTTATCATGGGCTAAGTTGGGCACCCCTGTAGGGTATAATCTTTCGAAAGCCGTGCCTGCGGTTATAGGCAGATGTGAATTTGTTAATGTCCGGTTGTAGATAACTTGACACCAGATCCGAATTAAAACACATCAACCGCGTGTGTAGCCGTGATGGTCTCTTTTCGGCGGAGTCCGGGAAGTGAACACGGTTTCTGGGTTATGTTTGACGTAGGAGTTCAGGATCACTTCTTGGTCATTGCTAGTTTCACGACCGTTCCGCTTGCTCTCTTCTCGCTCTTATTTGCGTATGTTAGCCACCATATATGCTTAGTCGCTGCTGCAACCTCACCACTTTACCCCTTCCTTTCCCTTTAAGCTTTGCTAGTCTTGATACACATGGTAATGGGATTGCTGAGTCCTCGTGGCTCACAGATTACTACAACAACAGTTGCAGGTGCAGGTTTTGCGATGATCATGACGCGAGAGCGATGCTTGCTTGCGTTGAGTTCTTCTTCTGCTTCTTCGATCAGGGGATAGGTTCCAGGTCGGCAGCCTGGGCTAGCAGGGTGGATGTTGTTTGAGTTTCTGTTTGTGTTTCATCCGTAGTCGGATGATGCTCTTATGTATTGTGATGTTGTATTCATGTGGCATTGTATGCCTCTTGCATGTATCCCCTTTTATTATGTAATGTAGATGTAATGATATCCACCTTGCAAAACGTTTCAATATGCGGGTCTATCCTTGGTGGGACCTTCAAGTTCCTTTTGGATAGGGTGGCACCCTAGGCGTGACAAGTTGGTATCAGAGCCTCGACCGACCCTAGGTGCCCCCTTGATTGATCATGTAGTCTGGCCGTTGTTGAGTCTAGAAGAAAACCGTTTTCGGAGTTTAGTTATATCAGAGAGTAGGAATTCTTTTTACTCCTCTGCCCCTTCGTTGCTCTGGTAAGGAATCTTGATGTAGGTGTTTTGAATTACTTCTCTTCCCTTTTCAAACTTTCTTTAGGATCACGCAGTGGGTTTTCCGGTAGTTGTTCCTCAGCTCTTTTTATCCGGTGCATTTCTCGTCAAGTCGACTCGAGCCTCTTCATCTTTGAGTTCAATCCTCAGTTGTTTTCTTTCCCACCCGCCCACCCCTTCTTCTTCTTGGAACCGGAGTCCGTAATCGAGTATCCATCCTACTCGTGCGAAGTCTTTGCTTCCTTTCCTCATTGATTTCAACCGGTGTTTTCTCTTCAAGGTATTCGTCGGTTTCCCCTTCCAAGTTGCCTTTGTTTTCCCGCCCTCCCACCCTTTTCTTCTCGGAGTCTGAGTCTTTTTCGAGCATCAATTTCATTCGTGTGGAGCCTCTTCAGTCTTTCGTTAATTATTTCAACCGGGGAATTCTCGTCATGTTCGTCATTCTTCATCCCTTTCTTTTCTGGTGCACTAAATTCAAGTTTTTTTTCAGGTTGATCACACTGTTTTCCTGGATCAAGTGTTCTCCTTGCTCGTTCGCCTCTCGCCATTCTATCATTCTGGAGTTCAAAACATCTCAGGAGATTCGTCTGTGTTCCAATTAATTCGAGGTTGTCACCTCATTCAAATATTTCAATTGTTCTGGTGCATCATCTATCTGTTCAACAATCCTTTCCAACGGTGGTTTTCTCTTCAGTGGGCCCTAACCCACAGGTCTTTTTCCAGGATCTTACCTGACTCTTCTAATCCCCCGGAGTTATTCTCAATTCTTTTCAAGTGTGACGTAAGAATGAATTTTGTCAGTCAGATGCCTTTCCAAGATCGATTTCAAATCATTTTCATTGTTGTCTCAACCTCTTCACTTTCCATTCTACCGGAGTATCTCAGTATTTTGGTGGTGTTTCTCGTCGTCATTTGAAGATCGAAGAAGAGTTTTTCCTCTCAATATTGCCCAGTCCCTCAAAGATTCGTGGTTCTAGCTTCTTCTTACCCTCTCGAATTATTCCAATTGTCAGATATTCCTTTTATTATCCATCGGGAGTATTGCAGAAGTTGTTTTCTCGTTTATTTTCATCGGAGGCCGTCGTTCCAGAAGAATTCTTCACCCTCATCATTCCAGATATCGTCCTCTAATTATCCCGGTGCTTCGTTCAAGTGTTCTTTAATCAGCTCGTGATCTCTTTGTTCTTTTGCATCTAAATCCCCTCTTGCATATTTGTTCTTCTAATTCTTCTCGGTGTTTCATTCTCTTTCGTCAGTCATTCCCGAATTCTAACGGTGGTTCGTTTAAGATTCTTTTTCCTTGATTATCATTTTAATCCTTTCGTTCTTTCAATCCTACCGGTGGTTCATGAAGACTTTCTCAAGTTTTGCGCCATTTACCCCCCTCAATCTTTTTGTCAAGAAGAATAAGTAGTATGCAAAATCCATTGCTTGTCATCAATTTAATTTGATGAAGGATAAGCATACAATAAATCTTATTCTTATTTCCTCAAAGTGATTAATCGCTTCCTTCGGAATTTGTTCGTGAGGAATAAATTCTAGTTCCAAGTGTTTTCATCTTTTCTTTTCCGGAGATCAATTTCCTCGGCCATTTCCTTGGAACCTCCATCAAAATCATCACAATGCTCATCTTATTCTTTCATCCTTCAATTTTATCTCATCATCCTTTTATTACCGGAGTTCTTCATGGTGGTTCTTTATGATTTAATTCATTCTTCAGGAGTTCATCAAGATTCTGTTGGAGGAGTTCAAGTATCTTTTCGTCTCGCGTCTCGAAGTGCAATTAATTCTCCGTATTCTTTTGAAGTGGATTTTTGCATTTCTTCGTTCTTCTAAGTTATCCAATCATTTCCATTTGCGGCTGGTTATCACCTCATAATTTCTGAGATGTTGTCCATAAGTCCACGACAAGCTTATTCTTTTCGTTGTTGAATTTTCTCAACAACTCCATTCAATCTTTTCTTCTAAGGTTGCTTTCTATTTCATTCGTGGCACAAGTTGTCATTTTCTTACCCGTTCTTTTCATTCAACTCTTTTAATTCTTTCCGGAGGTTTTGTGTCATGTCTTCATCAAGTATCATTTCATCCTCTCTTGTTCTTGTTCTATTCTTTCCATTTTCAGCAGGAGTGCTGCCTAAATCCTTTCAGTCTTATCCGTTTCTTATCTCATTCTAACCGGAGTGGTTTCAGAGTCTATCTAATTCCGTGATTTTTCGATTCTCGTCATTCTCGTCGTTCCTCTCTTTTTCTCGAGTGCTCTCGATTCTTTGCTTCTTCTCTTGAGTTCTTGTTTCACCTCATCCCTTTTCCCTTCCGTCTCGGTCCTAAGATCTCGGGACGAGATCCCTTGTTAGTGGAGGAGTGTTGTAACGCCCCGGTTTCGATGCGCCAGGTGCCGCCAATTATTCGCCGTCGTTACCATGTCATTTGCTTGCGTGTTGCATTTTGTCATGTCATCATGTGCATTTCATTTTGCATACGTGTTCGTTTCATGCATCCGAGCCTTTTCCCCGTTGTCCGTTTTGCAATCCGGCGCTCCTATGACCTCCGACGTTCCCCTTTTGTCTCCTATTGTGTGTGGGTGTTAAACGTTCTTGGGATGGACCGAGTCTTGCCAAGCGGCCTTGGTATAGCACCGGTAGACCGCCTGTCAAGTTTCGTGCCATTTGGAGGTCGTTTGGTACTCCAACGTTTAACCGGTAACCGTAAGACCCCCCTTTCTCCTTGCAGCCCAACACCCCTTCAAAGTGGCCCAAAGCCCAGAAAACTTCCCTCCATTCTCTCAGTCGTTTGATCACGACCGTGTGGGCGAAAACTGCTCCTCATTTGGACTCTCCTAGCTCCCAGAAATCTATTTATAGCCCCCTCCCCCGAAATTCGCAGACGAAACCCTAGCCATCTTCATCCTCGCGCCGACGGACACGTCCGCCCGAGCCGGACCTGTCCGCCGGACACCTCACCCCGGCGAATCAGATCGCGCCACCTCAGCTCTGCCGCCGCCTCGCCCAATCCTACCGCGCCACCTCAGCCGACGCCGGCCTCCTCTCTCTCCCCACGCCGCCGCGGCCCGCCCGGCCCACGGGAGGCCCATCCCGGGCCGCGACCGGGCCCGAGCGCCCCCGTGCCCCGCTCCGCCTCCCTACCTTCCGTTCCCACCACCGGTGAGCGCCCCGCCGCCGTGCGTGGAGCGCCCCGCCGCCCGGCCGGCCTCCGCCGCCCTCGCCGGCCATCCTTCACCGTCGTCCAGCCGCGCCGCCGCCTCGCGGCCCGGCTGCCCTCCGCCACCCACCTGGCCCGGCTCCCGCGGCCACCCGCCTCCGCCGCCGCTCGGGCCGAAGGCCGCTGCCGCCTGCCGGGCACCCCGTCCCGTCGCCTCTCCGGCTCACCGCCGGCCGGATCCGGCGAGATCCGGCCCGGGAGCTCCTCGCCGCCCTACCTCCTCCCTGCAGCGACCAACTCCGGCGAAGTGCCGGCCATCCTCGGTTCCCGTGCAGATCTGGAGGTTGCCCCCGAAAATGCCCGTCCCCGATTATTTTGTTATTTTCATGCCATGTTCATCGCATCGTATCTCTGCATCTGTAGCTTCGTTTTGTGCGTGTAATATGTCAAATTGTTCATCTCAACGAGTACATCATTTCATTCCATTGCATCATGTTCATTTGAGGTCATCTTGATGCCTGAATCATCGTTGTAAGAGTGCTTCATAATGTTATCTGCTGTCTGTTAACAGAACGAGCTCATTTGTCATTTTTGCCATGATTGATGTGTGCATCCTATGAGGTTGATGTCTACATGTGTTTTGATCTATGCCATGTCTTCTTCATAGAGGTGCTTACCATGTATTTTTGTGATCTCTGTGGTGACTAGCACAAGCATGCAAACTAGGCATCGTGATGTTGCTGTTATTTTGATGCCATTTAAACTTGATGCTACAGAGAGATCGATGCATACTTTGAGATAATTCAGTAAGGGTGTTTTGAACATATGGTTATTGTCTATCCATTCATGCCCCTGGTTGCAATTATGGAGTAGTCTAGCATGTCATTTTCGTGCTCTACGTTTGCTTCAAAATGTTTCCTGGCAGATTTTTTACATGTTATTCAATTTTGCCAAGGTTGTTGTAGTTGATCCTTGCATGCTATGAACTTGTTCTTGCCTTGGTTTGTTTCACAAACATGTCTTCTTGCTGATGCTATGCTTATCTTGTCATGTAAAGCTCTATAGTGAGTGCATCGAGCTCACGAAGATGCCTTCGTAATTCTGTCAATGCCATGCTCTGTTTGCTGAATCTGTTAACGGAACTTGCTATGTTTACATGGGTGCCATCATATCTTCTGGTCCTTTTTGGCTCATGGTCGCTAAGGGACTTTTGATCTATGCTTTGAGTAGAACCATCACATGTCTTGTTTTGCTATTATAAGTTCCTGTAACATGTTGTTTGATAGCTTTAAACATTGCAACCTGATGTTATTTTCTGCAAAGTCTGAAATTGTTATAACTTGCAATCTTACCATGTGTGTTTGAGCATGTTCTATTAATTTCTGGAGTTAGCTCAGTGTTCATGTTTTGTAATGCTTTACCTGTACATCATGTCCATGCCTTTTGTTCTCATGTTGGGGTGCTGTAGTATGTTGTTTTGATGCTTGCAATATGCCTAGTTGCTGTTTTGGACAGCTTGTTCTTTAAACTTGTATGGAGTGTATGTGTTTGAACCATTGCTCCGTTTTAAGTGTGCTCTATATGTAACTTGCTTAGAATTGCATGTAGCTTCATATTATCATGTTGCATCCTTGTTTTGAGGTGTTTGCTTGATGTTTGGGTGCATTTTGCATCAATGCCATGTTTAACTTGTGTTGCCCATATCTTCTAGGTTGTAGCTCCGAATTAAAGGAACTTTATATGTAACTTGACTAGAATCTCGTGTAGATCATCTTGGTGCATCTTAACTTGCTTTTTAACAACGTGAACATAAGGTTTATTTAGTTCTGGTCCAATTTCGAAATGTGCATATGAGGACTTACCGAAATTGTTATATGTTGTTCCCGGCCTTATTTAAACTTGCCTTAGTGTGTTGCTCTTGGTTGCATCATCCCTTGCCATGAGTAGCTTCATGTAGCTTTGTCATGCATCATGCTTGTTGTGCATCATGTCTTGTCTATGTGTGGTGTGTTTACTATGTTGTGTGCTTCTTTTCGATAGTTCCTATTTCGTTGCGATCGTGAGGATTCGTTCGTCTACGGTTGGTTCGGCTTCATCTGTTTGTCTTCTTCATGGACTCGTTCTTCTTCCTTGAGGGATTTCAGGCAAGATGACCGCTACCCTGGATCTCACTACTATCATTGCTATGCTAGTTGTTTCGTTCTATCGCTATGCTGCGCTACATATCACCTGTTTATCAAACCTCCCATATTGCCATGAACCTCTAACCTTTGACACCTTTCCTATGCAAACCATTGTTTGGCTATGTTACCGCTTTTGCTCAGCCCCTCTTATAGCATTGCTAGTTGCAGGTGAAGTTGAAGATTTCTCCATGGTGGACATGATTTTGTTGGGATATCACAATATCTCTTATATTATTAATGCATCTATATACTTGGTAAAGGGTGGAAGACCCGGCCTTTTGCCTAGTGTTTTGTTCCACTCTTGCCGCCCTAGTTTCCGTCATACCGGTGTTATGTTCCCGGATTTTGCGTTCCTTACGCGGTCGGGTGATTTATGGGACCCCTTTGATAGTTCGCTTTGAATAAAACTCCTCCAGCAAGGCCCAACCTTGGTTTTACCATTTGCCTCACCACCACCTACTTTTCCCTTGGGAGTCGCTCTCTCGAGGGTCATCTTTATTTTAGCCCCCCCGGGACAGTGCTTGTCTAAGTGTTGGTCCAAACCGAGTAGACTACGGGGCCACCTCGGGGAAACTCGAGGTATGGTTTTACTCGTAGGATGCCTCATCCGGTGTTGCCCTGAGAACGAGATATGTGCAGCTCCTATCGGGATTGTCGGCGCATCGGGCGGCTTTGCTGGTCTTGTTTTACCATTGTCGAAATGTCTTGTAAACCGGGATTCCGAGTCTGATCGGGTCTTCCTGGGAGAAGGTATATCCTTTGTTGATCGCGAGAGCTTATCATGGGCTAAGTTGGGACACCCCTGTAGGGTATAATCTTTCGAAAGTCATGCCTGCGGTTATAGGCAGATGGGATTTTGTTAATGTCCGGTTGTAGATAACTTGACACCAGATCCGAATTAAAATGCATCAACCGCGTTTGTAGCCGTGATGGTATCTTCTCGGCGGAGTCCGGGAAGTGAACACGGTTTCTGGGTTATGTTTGACGTAAGTTGGAGTTCAGGATCACTTCTTGATCATTGCTAGTTTCACGACCGTTCCGCTTGCTCTCTTCTCGCTCTTATTTGCGTATGTTAGCCACCATATATGCTTAGTCGCTGCTGCAACCTCACCAGTTTACCCCTTCCTTTCCCTTTAAGCTTTGCTAGTCTTGATACCCATGGTAATGGGATTGCTGAGTCCTCGTGGCTCACAGAGTACTACAACAACAGTTGCAGGTGCAGGTTTTGCGATGATCATGACGCGAGAGTGATGCTTGCTTGCGTTGAGTTCTTCTTCTGCTTCTTCAATCAGGGGATAGGTTCCAGGTCGGCAGCCTGGGCTAGCAGGGTGGATGTCGTTTGAGTTTCTGTTTGTGTTTCATCCGTAGTCGGATGATGCTCTTATGTATTGTGATGTTGTATTCATGTGGCATTGTATGCCTCTTGTATGTATCCCCATTTATTATGTAATGTTGATGTAATGATGTCCACCTTGCAAAGCGTTTCAATATGCGGGTCTATCCTTGGTGGGACCTTCGAGTTCCTTTTGGATAGGGTCGCATATTGGGCGTGACACATTTGCTCATTGCTTGTTGTTCTTGATGCAAAGCTCTTTGTGCACCGAAGAGGTGGCTCTTGGTGACATAGGATGACATGTCATCGTCTTGCTCGATGAAGAGTGGGTTGGTAGAAGTACTTGGCCTATTCATCATTTGAAACAAATATGTGAGTGGGAGAAAGACAAGAACTTATACCAAATGTACCTTGACTGATGTTCAAGTTGGATCAATTGTCACTCAAATATGGAACAAGGAAATAGCACAATTGGTACCAATTCTTGTCGGTTCTCACACCTACACAAATAAAAGCTTTTTGGGGAGCTCGGTTAGGATGGTGGCACAAAATTTGATGCAGCTGTTAGTGAGACTCAAAGATGTTGAAAAAGATTTGCAAATTGGCAAATGCAACAAGTAGACCAAGCAAGTAGCGGTACACAGAAACATACACGCAAATAGATAAGTGGGGTTGTGCAAACAAAAAATGAGCCAAAATGTGGAATCCACAAAAATGCTCTTGTTGCACAACGCTAGAGAGACGCTAGCACGATTGCACAATAGGAGGATACGAAACTTGTGCACAACCTACTAAGAAAAAATGCAATGACTTCTATCCCAAGTATGCTATATGTATGGTATTCCGGTGATATGATCCAAGATGATCGAGTATGACAATCTTAATGTAGTATGATGCTATGGTTCTTGCTTAAAAGCTCTTTGCTTATCTATCTCTTTTTTCTTAAACGCTTGTCTAGCTCGTTCTCGTTGGAGCTCTTTTCTCATGCAAAACTTCACGAACCAAGATTGCAATTTTGTATGCGATGACAACTTTGTGACACAAGAGATGATACAAACATATGCACCATGATGATATGGTATGTATGCTATGGGGAGTATGATCACTAATGTGCACAAGTCACGTTGCCGGCAATACCCAAAGGCTAGTCTCGATAGGCAAGGTACGCAAAATTGGGCTATGGTGGTTATCAATGCAATGGCAAGGAGTAGACAAAGATGTCGTCGAGGTTACTGTCGAGGTAGTCGTTTGTAAGGAAGGACGGTTGTTGGCGATGACGAGTCCGTGATGAAGGTAAGCAGTGGTGATGTTGATGTCACACCGTACCTATATAGCGGAAACACAATAGGACATGGGAAACACAACTAAGAATCTCAAAACCAAAGTCGAATGGTGGTACGGTTTGGTATGTCGTGGGGTTGGCAGAGTTTAGGTGGTGGTAGCCGAAGTGGGTACGCGGAGGCGTAGGTGGCAGTGAATGCAGTTTCGGTAGAGATAGCCGGAGGATCCGGGCGGGTCCGAATTATCGGGCAGGTCAACTGCGCACGAGAATGGCCTGGGATGAACTCGAAAACGGGGAGAAATTTGAGGGTTTCGTGGATTTTGGATGGACTTTGAGGGTGAGATGGTGGGGAAAGGCAAGATCCACTTGAAACACAACGAATTTACAGATCAAAATCAACAAAACTTCATCATACCAACAAATCAAAAAAAAATTGGGACTATTTTTGTGGGGATTACCGGATTAGGATGAAAAGAACAAAATCAAGATAGAAAACAAAGGGTAGGGGCTCCAAATATGTAATCAACATGGCTCATGATACCAAGATGATGTAGTGTAGAATCCTACGAAGAACACGAAGACCACGAGGGGGAAAACCAATGGAACACAAGGGGAAACACGAGAGAAGTCACTCAATCAACAAGATATGGTCACACATATGCTAGATCCTCGAAACACAAAGAGATACATGGTCTGAATCCAACAAGGGATAATAAAAGCGGAGGTAGTTCTTCGCCAAGAGGAGGTCCTGTCGGGTCTTCTCGTGATGGGATCTTGAATCCGCTTGGGGGTGTCGGCGTTCTGGGAATGGTGGTCCCCAGACTTGCCTGCCTACGTCCTGCGGCGTGGCTCAAGCAGTGGCCCAGTACGGCCCGTCTACATCAACCCAAGATCAAGACCCTCGCGAGCGGCCAAGCCTCGCGGGGCGGACGATGCAAGGCTTCCTCTCCGGGCAGGCTCGCGAGGAGGCGGAGAGATCAATGCAAGGAGTACCTCGCGAGGTGCTCGTGATGCAAGCCATGACGACCGAGACCAGGTGGGCGCCAGCCGGTGCAGTGTCCTCCTTTCCTCTTTGGTGCAAAGGGGTCAATCGCAGGCGCGGAGTACCGAGGCATCAAGCAAAGGTTTCCATATTGGTGCAACGAGACCAAGACCAGCAGGACGGCAGGACGGAGATCATCGTGGATCCCAAGACGGCGTCATCACTAGTGCCTTTGCCAGTCGAAGACCAACTTTAGTCAAGATAACTTGTACTAGCTGCCCCCCTTCAAAATGGACGTTGTTGCCTCCCTTCCCGCTCAATATTTGGGGAGAGGACCAGGGCCCCTATAAATAGGTATAGCCACCACAGTAGAAGGCATCTGGATCTCACCAAGGGCCAACAGAGACGGAGCCATTCCTCTCCAAGCACACCACCACAAGAACACCCCTCGCGAAGCTGTTCTTCCTCTATACTATTCATCATCATCCCCAGAGGCAATCTACCACACCACACACTAGAGTAGGGTATTACACCACAATGGTGGCCCAAACTAGTATAAACCTTGTGTCCCTCGTGTTGTTCATCGTGTAGCTTAGATTCGCGGCGAGGCTTTGGGGCGTGGATCGGTAGGGAGAATATCTTCGTGCGCACCCCAGAGTTCGAACCATAAGGGTTTTGCCTCAACCCGATATCCGACATTTGGCGCGCCAGGAAGGGGTGCACCGGAGCTCTCCCTTCCGTCTACCGGCTCTCCATAAACACCGTGCTTCGCCCTCATGGCGAACAACGCACTGCCCGCTCCGGCGGCCTAAGTCAGCACTCGGGCCAGGGGGCTCCGAGCCTTGGCCCCCGCCTTGCGACAGGTGTAGTGGCTGCACAATTTCAAGCCAGAGATGCCGCCGCGATACAGTGGCGCGACGGATCCGCTGGCTTTCCTGCTGGCGTACAAGGAGGCCGTCCTCAAGGACGGGGGCGACGACTGGGTCATGGCTAACTAGTTTCCCATGGCCCTCACCGGCATCCCGCGCATGTGGCTGCTACACCTGCCAACGGCTTCCGTGGCCTCCTGGGAGGAGCTGCGCGACCTCTTCCTCGCCCATTACGCTGCACCATCACCCCCGGTCGTCACAGCTCTCCTAGACGGCTCGCAGGCACCACCCTCGGGCTGGCACGTCAAGCCATTCGTCCGCCAGATCGGCGCACCCTCACGCGGCACGGAGCTCCTCCGGGTTGGGAGGCACCCAAGGCCGACTTGACCTTCAGCTCGGATGATCACCCCGCCAACACCGCCTGCTCGGGTGTGCTCCCGATGCTTTGCACGCCCACCATCTGCCAGGTGGCCGTCACCAGGACTCTCATCGATGGTGGTGCCGGCCTCAACATGCTCTCGGTGGAGGCCTTCAGCCTCCTCCACGTGTCGTTGGAAGGACTCCGACCCAGCAAGCCCTTCTCGGGCGTCGAAGGTGGTTCCTCCAGCTACGTGGGGCAGATCCGCCTTCCAGTGACCTTCGGCACCCACGACAACTTCTACACGGAGCTGGTCAACTTTGACATCGCCCACATCGGCCTCCCGTACAACGCCATCCTTGGCTACACTGCCTTTGCCCAATTCATGACAGCGACTCATCCGGCCTACAACCTCATGAAGATGCCCGGGAACAGCTGCGTCCTCACCATAGCTGGAGATACAAAAGATGCTCTACAGGCGCTCAAGCTCGCTCTCAAGACGGCTGCAGCAGCGCAGCCCGCCAGCACAGACACCTCCAAGGGCAAGGGGGTTGCGCCAACCAAGAAGAAGCAGTTATTCACCCAAGAGAAAGCAGAAACCAAGAAGGTACCAGTTGATGAGGATGGGTCCTCCGGCGCCGCCTTCACCATAGGAGCCAATCTCGACCCCGGACAGGAGGAGGCACTGGTGAAGTTCCTATGCGCGAAGAAGGAGGTGTTCGCGTGGGAACCCAAACAGCTAGCGGGGGTCCCAAGATAGGTGATTGAGCATCACCTGAATGTGTGCCCTAATGTACGCCCCGTGAAGCAGAAAGCAAGGCAACAGACCATTGAGAAGCAAGCCTTCATCGTCCAAGAGACCCGCAAGCTGGAAGCTCCATGTGTCATTCGCGAGGTTCGCTACCCCGAATGGCTGGCAAACCCTGTGGTTGTGCCAAAGAAGGGAGGAAAGGAGCGCATGTGCCTCGACTTTACCAATCTCAACAAGGCCTGCCCTCAAGATCCATTCCCACTCCCTCGCATCGACCAAATTGTCGACTCCACCGCTGAGTGCGACCTGCTGTGCTTCCTGGATGCCTTTTCAGGCTAGCATCAAATCAAGATGGTGACAGAAGACGTGGAGAAGACTGCCTTCCTGACCCCGTGTGGGGTGTACTGCTACACCTGCATGCCGTTCGGGTTGCGCAACACAGGTGCAACTTTCCAGCGACTGATGCACATCGCCCTGGGCTGACAGCTCGGGAGAAATGCCGAGGCCTACGTTGATGACATTATGGTGAAGTCTCGAGAGGCGAACACATTGATACAGGACCTAGAAGAAACCTTCGCAATCCAACGTGAAAGTGGACATGCGGATCAACCCGGAGAAGTGCGTGTTTGGTGTTCCCTCTGGCAAGCTTCTGGGCTTTCTCGTGTCCCACAGGGGGATCGACGCCAACCCAGAGAAGGTCAAGGCAATCGAAGACATGAGTCTGTTGCAAACCCTCAGGGAAATGCAGAAGCTCGCCGAACGGGTAACTGTGTTACGCCGCTTCATCTCCAAGCTAGGGGAGAGCGCCCTCGCCGGTGGTGGTGGCACCACGCCCTCAGGAGCCCTTGGTGCTCTACCTTGCTGCCACGCCCAACTCCGCCAGCGCAGCTCTAGTGGCAGTGCAGGAAGAGCGCCAGGCCAAGGCCGCATCGCGGCCAAATGCGGCCCCGACCCCGGCAGCACCAGACCAAGAAAGCCTCGCGAAGACCACGGACTCAGCAGATATGGACCCGCCTCAAGAGGAAGACACCGCCGGGGCTGAAGGGGCCTCACCAAGCAACTAGGAGCCTGGGGCTTCGACGTCTCAGGAGGCGCTCAACTCTCCGGAGGGCACGGGCTCCGTAGGCGCACCCACCCTCATCGAGCATTCTATGTATTTCGTCAGCACGGTGTAGCAGGATGCAAGGGCATGATACCCCATGCCTCCAAAGCTCTTGCTCGCACTATTGGTGGCCTCGCGTAAGTTGCCACATTACTTTCAAGGTCACCCCATCAAGGTTGTCTCGGCCTACCCATTGGAAAGGGTGCTCCGGAGCCCCAATTCCGCTGGAAGGGTCGCAGAGTGGAATATTGAGTTGGAAGCGTTTCAGTTGGAATTCAGCATGACCAGAGTCGTCAAGGGGGGCGCACTTGCAGATTTTGTGGCAGAATGGACAGAGGAGCTAGGGCTTGAGGCAGGCGAAGATCGATCACTTTCCCCAGGAAGCGAGGCACCAGACAGCTGGGTTATGTACTTCGATGGAGCATTCTCACGACATGGCGCGGGGGCTGGCGCAGTGCTTATATCCCCCACTCAAGACAAGCTCTATTACGCCGTGCAGCTTTGTTTCCAGCAGGGCGAGAAGGTTTCCAACAACATAGCAGAATACGAAGGCCTCATAGTGGGCTTAAAGGCTGCATCCGCACTGGGGGTGAAGCGCCTCATCATCAAGGGCGACTCACAGCTCCTCGTCAACTTCTCCAACAAAGTGTACGAGCCTAAGGACGAGCACATGGAGGCATATCTTGCAGAGTTACGCAAGATGGAAAAGCAGTTTTGGGGGCTGGAGCTGCAGCACGTGCCACGTGGCACCAACCAAGAGTCTGATGACAACGCCAGGAGGGCATCAAGGTGGCTGCCTCAGGAGCCTGGCGTTTTTGAGGAATGGCTCTTCAAGCCCTCGGCAGCACCGATGGTGTCCAGCACAGCGCAACCTCAGGAAGAGCTCCCTCAACCACCTGCCACAGGAGCCCCAACCTGTGGCACGACATCGGGAGCACGCTTGCTCCTAGCCCTGGGGCCTCAGGAGGTATGCAGGACTACGGAATTCAAGGACTACCTGATGCAAGGGACTTTACCAGAGAAAGAAGAGGACGCAGAACACGTGGCCCGGCAGGCCACGGCCTACTGCATCCAAGACGTAGAGCTCTACCAGAAGCGGCCAAACGATGTTTCCCTGCGTTGTATCTCCAGGGAACAGGGGAAGGAGTTGCTGGCGGACATTCATGGTGGAGATTGTGGGAACCACTCGTCATCACAAACATTCGTCGGCAAGGCATTTTGCAGCGGGTTTTACTGGCCTACAACACTCAACGACGCAATCAAACTGGTGAAGGCTTGCAAAGCCTGCCAGTTCCATGCCAAGCAGATTCATCAGCCAGCTCAGGGCCTGCAGACCATCCCACTCTCGTGGCCATTCGCGGTCTGGGGGCTGGATATCCTGGGCCCATTTCCTCAAGCGCCTGGGGGCTACCGCTACCTCTACGTCGCCATCGACGAGTTCACCAAGTGGGCGGAAGTGGAAGCCGTCTGCACCATCCCAGCTGGTTCTGCAATCAAGTTCATCACGGGCCTCGTGAGCCGATTCGGGGTGCCTAATTGCATCATCACCGACAACGGTTCGCAGTTCACCAGCAATCTCTTCAAAACATATTGTACTAACCTTGGAAAGCAGATATGCTACGCTTCGGTGGCACACCCCCGGAGTAATTGCCAGGCTTAACGCACCAACGTAGAGGTCCTGAAAGGCCTCAAAACCAGGACCTTCAAGAAGAAGCTGGAGGCCTGCGGCTGGGGCTGGTACGATGAGCTCCAGTCCGTGCTGTGGTCCATCCGCACTACCGCCACCAAGTCAACCGGCGAGACCCCGTTCTTCCTCGTCTACGGAGCAGAGGTGGTCCTCCCTCACGAGGTCAGGCGTTGCTCTGCGCGGGTCCTAGCGTTTGACAAAGTGCAGCAGGACGCCATGCGGGGGATGGACCTCGTGCTGGGGGAGGAACACCGTCGGGAGGCCGCGCTACGAGCGGCAAGATACCAGCAGGCACTGCGGCGGTACCACTACCGCAACATCCGCCCCAGGACTCTTGAGGTAGGTGACCTCATGCTCAGGAGGGTGCTCTCCAGGGAGGGGCTGCACAAGCTCTCGCCCATGTGGGCAGGCCCGTTCAAGGTTGTTCATGTTTCCAGGCCTGGCGCTACGCGCTTGGAAACCCAGGAAGGGGCGCCCATTCCAAACGCATGGAACATTCAGCACCTCCGGAGGTTCTACCCTTGAAGTAAGGCCCAATGCTTGTAAATAAGGCCTGGTGCCTGTGAAGAAGGGCCTAATGCCTATAAAGAAGGACCGGTGCCTGTGAAGCTCGCCGCCCCAAGAAAGGGCCGGTGCCTGTAAAGAAGGCCCAACACTTGTGAAGCTCGCCGCCCGTGACACTCTCACGTAAGTTGGGGCTGTACACCGCCCTCGGGCCTCGGGGGGTCCCACCCATGCCTAGTGGCAGCACTTAGCTCCGCGTTGGTGATAAGATGTTGAAGACTAGACTAGGTGCCGGACTCGGATTTTCATTTGCTTTCTGCAGTTGGTTTGTCCTCCCTTGTTTGAACCTTTATTGGAGTTGCTTCTAGTGTTGCTTGCCGTCCCCTGCCCCAGTTTTCTGTCTTTGGTTTTCGCCCTGCTTGTTCTCTTTCTTGCAAGCCTCGCGAGGGGGCTACGTGGGTGCCCTCATGAGCCTTTTTCCCGCCTGATTTCGTGAGGCTCCCTGACTCAAGTTCGCAGCAGGAGCACCCCTCCCGATCCATGCCCCACGGGCATCGCGACGCAAAACACCGGACCTAAGCTGGTCACCATCGCGACAAAGGTTCGAAAGCTATTCTCCCAACTGATTTTTGCAGACCTTAAGACGCCCGGTGAGGCCTCAGGCAAGTACCTCGCGAGGCAGAAACTGCAGCGAACCTCCTGAGCTAAGTTGTTCCTACGTGCAAGCACATAGCCACAACACCATAACACAGCACGGGAACGATAAAAATAGCTTGATAATTAGGGATGATAGTCTTGCACGCCTCCCACGGGGGTCCATACTTCTCTCTCTCTCAATGCAGGAAAAGGACAAAAACAAAATAAACGCGACACGCCCTGCGATGGCTCGCGAGGAGGGATCCCCACCGCCCTCCCAAGCTCAATCAGACTCCTCCTTGTGCTTCACCGAGGCGCGACGGCGGGACGACCCGCTACCGCCCTTGAAGCAGGCGCGGTCACGTGGTGGCTAATCACGGCCACCGCTGGAGGAGCTGCCACCAGAGGAGGAGCCGCTGAAGCTCGGCGAGCTGCGGACGCCGCCAGGAGCGGGCTCGCCTTTGCCCTTGTCACGATCGTGGCCAATGCCAGGCACCTCGTCGCCATCATGATCTTCAGGGCAGCACCAAACACGGCGGCCATCTTCTCCGAACACCCTCACATAAAGGGTCGCGTCGCCGTCGAACTTGAAGTGGAGGGTGCACCGCCGGCCCAGGCCACGCGCACGGGCAAAAGTCTGCCAGCCGCGGGCCAGGGCCACGTTCCCAGCGACGGAGATCTCCACCAGAACCCAGGAAGCCCTGCTGCAGCAACCATCTACCTGCAGCCAGAGCCCACCAGGGGATCGGCCGACAGTTCGCCGGCAAAGAAGCGGGGGAGCTGGAGCCAGTTGCCGACCAGATCTGCCAACCACACGACAAATTCCGGCAGCACCTCTACCGAGTGAAAGCGTGGCCGGGGAGGCCGCGCGGCCACGACGCGTCTTCCCCCACCAACCGAGTGGCCATCACCATGCGAAGGACCACCGCCGCGACCACGGGGAGCCGCTGCAGGAGACGTGGGGTGCTTGCGGGGACGACCTCGGCCGCGTTTGGGTGGAGGGGAGCAAGGCCCCTCCTGACGAGCCTTCCCCTTTTCCGCGGCTGAGAACCTCTTCGTGGGCGCCATGGGCCACGGCAAGCAACTCGAGCAAGGAGGAAGAAGAAGTAGGCGGGGGGAAGGGAGACGTGCAGCGGGGGGCCTGCGCCCCTCCATATTTATAGCCAAAGGGAGGCCAACCGTCGGCCTCCACGATCGCAGGTAATCATGACTCTTTTTGCATGCAGGAGGGACTCATCAAATTGGATAGTTGACGAGGCAGCGTGGGGAAGTGGAGATGCCCCCGTCCAATCAACCGGCATGCGGCGACTGAGGCCGCAGGCTGTTGGGGCCCATGGTGCTCCACACTTGCCCTTTGGCTTCGCTGCTAAGCCAAGTCCGAGCGCGCATTGGGCCCAGGGGCTACTGTCGGCGTTCTGGCAACGGGGGTCCCTAGACTTGCCTGTCTGCAGCTTGCGGCGTGGCTCAAGCAGTGGCCCAGTACAGCCCGACTACATCAACCCTATCTCAAGACCCTCGCGAGGGGCCAAGCCTCGCGGGGCGGACGATGCGAGGCTTCCTCAGGGGCGGCCTCGCCAGGCAGGATCCCGAGGAGGCGGAGAAATCAATGCAAGGAGTTCCTCGCGAGGTGCTTGTGACACAAGCCATGACGATCGAGACCAGGCGGGCGCCAGCCGGTGCCGTGTCCTTGTTTCCTCTTTGGTGCAAAGGGGTCAAGCGCAGGCGCGGAGTACCGAGGCATCAAGCAAAGGTTTCTATATTGGTGCAACGAGACCAAGACCAGCAGGACGGCAGGACGGAGATCATCTTGGAGCCCAAGACGGTGTCATAGCCAGTGCCTTTGGCAGTCGAAGACCAACTTTAGTCAGGATAACTTGTACTAGCTGCCCCATTCAAAATGGTTGTTGTTGGCTCCCATCCCGCTCAATATTTGGGGAGAGGACCAGGGCCTCTATAAATAGGGATATCAGCCACAGTAGAAGGCATCTGGATCTCACCAAGAGCCAACAGAGACGGAGCCATTCCTCTCCAAGCACACAACCACAAGAACACCCCTCGCGAGGTTGTTCTTCCTTTGTAATATTCATCATCAGCCCAGAGGCAATCCACCACACCACAAACTAGAGTAGGGTATTACACCACAACGGTGGCCCGAACTAGTATAAACCTTGTGTCCCTCGTGTTGTTAATCGTGTAGCTTAGATTCGTGGTGAGGCTTTGGGGTGTGGATTGTTAGGGAGAAGATCTTCGTGCGCTCCCCAGAGTTTGAACCTTAAGGGTTTTGTCAAAAACCAATATCCGACAGGGGGATCTTCTCCGAAGAGGTCGTGAGCTCCGAGGAGAAGTAATCAAGGGGATGAGCAAATCTCTATCTCAAATATGAGTCATATAAATAGGCATAGGGGGCGAGGGGATACATGGGCCTCGGCCCAACACGTGCACGCAGGCGGGGGTTCGGATGATCCGGACGGGGAGCCGGATGATCCGGGCTTCAGGGATCTGGATGATTGTCGGTGTCAAAACCGGCGGATCTCGGGTAGGGGGTCCCGAACTGTGCGTCTAGGCGGATGGTAACAGGAGACAAGGGACACGATGTTTTTACCCAGGTTTGGGCCCTCTCGATGGAGGTAAAACCCTACTCCTGCTTGATTAATATTGATGATATGGGTAGTACAAGAGTAGATCTACCACGAGATCAGAGAGGCTAAACCCTAGAAGGTAGCCTATGGTATGATTGTTGTTCGTCCTACGGACTAAATCCCTTCGGGTTATGTAGGCACCAAAGAGGGTTAGGGTTACACAGAGTCGGTTACAATGGTAAGAGATCTACATATCCGTATCGCCAAGCTTGCCTTCCACGCCAAGGAAAGTCCCATCCGGACACGGGACGAAGTCTTCAATCTTGTATCTTCATAGTCCAGGAGTCCGGCCGAAGATGATAGTTTGGCTATACGGACACCCCCTAGTCCAGGACTCCCTCAGTAGCCCCTGAACCAGGCTTCAATGACGACAAGTCCGGCGCACATATTGTCTTTGGCATTGCAAGGTGGGTTCCTCCTCCGAATACTTCATAGAAGAATTTGAACACAAGGATAGTGTCCGGCTCTGCAAAATAAGTTCCACATACCACCGTGGAGAGAATAATATTTACTCAAGTTCAATCTGCTGACGTATTTCGTGGCGTGACATCACACCACGGCCAAGCCTTTATTTGAATCATTTTTACTATCCCACCTCACCGCGTTTAGCGAGGCGGTTTCCTTGGCACATTTTGTCAAAGCAAAGATCCTGTCCCCTTATTCCGGATTCTCATCAATACGGGCGTGGGTAACCCAACCGCGCCATTGATTATGGCGCTTGGGAGATAAGCGAGTTTTACCGAGTTGGTGGGGATGCATAGTTTCGTCCGTCCATATAATGGGATAAGGATCCACTTTGTCACACACGCCTTCTTCCTCCATTGCTCATCCCACTCCGTGCACTCGAGCTCCAGCGCCCAAGTCCGCACATCTCGCCTGAACCTTCCCCAGCCATGTCTGAAGGGGGAGGAAAGTGGATGGTCTCCTCCGTCACGGAGGGGCACATCAAAAAGCTAGGGAAGGCCGGATACTTGTCCGGCGACATCGTGTATCGTCTCCCCGACAAGGGGCAGCTCATCCCCACCCCCAGGCCCCATGAGAGGGTGGTGTTCCTCATCCACTTCCTTTGCTGACTAGGTTTTCCACTTCACCCATTTGTCCGGGGGCTCATGTTCTACTATGGCCTGGATTTCCGCGATCTAGCCCCGAATTTCATCCTCAACATCTCGGCGTTAATCGTCGTCTGCGAGGCCTTCCTATGCATCCAACCCCACTTTGGCTTATGGCTGAAGACCTTCAATGTCAAGCCGAAGGTAGTGGGAGGCCGCCAGGCGGAGTGCGGAGGTGCCATGGTGGGCAAGATGCCCAACGTCCAATGGCTCAAGGGCTCTTTAGTGGAGACCATAAAGGGGTGGCAATCGGGGTGGTTCTACATCACCGAGCCGCGTGACCCTAAATGGGTGGCGGCCCCCGAATTCCGATATGGCTTCCCTACACGGCTCACCTCCTGGAAGGAGACGGGCTTGACGTGGGGTAATTCAGAAGAGCTGACCGGACTTCAATCCTGCGTCCAAAGCCTGGTGAACAAGAAGCTCAAGCTTGTCAACGTAGTCCAGGTCATGCTCATCCGCCGGATCCTCCCGTGCCAACAACGGGCCTTCAGCTTATGGGAGTTTGATCCGGCCAACACCAAACCTTGAGCAGGCTCTTCGACACTATGTACGAAGATGCCTGGAAGGTGCTGTTCAAGGGCGCCGAGGCTCCCGCATCCGCTACTGAAGATCGCGGATGCAGCTCACAGCATCAAGCCAGCGAGGTAAGCTATTTTACCCTTTACGGGATTCTTGTTTTCCATAGTTTGACTCTATGCGGGATCTAAACTCCCTTACCTTTGACAGGCCTGGCAAAAGACATCCGGGCAGGTTAATTGTCCGCTTCCCTTGCCAGAAGACCCAGCGGACGCCCGATTGACGGGGCTGCTGGTTCCGGCACCTCATGTGGTGCCGGAGAAGAAAGCCAAGAAGAAGGCCACGGGAACCTGAAAGAGTTCCCGGCGTCAGGTGTTATCGGGCTCATCGTCCGATGGCTCCAAGGCGGACTCCTCCCGCGAAGACGAGGAGGACAAAAAAGAGGCTTCTCCCCTAGCGGGGGGGGAGAAGAAAAGGAAGGCCTCCCTAAATGGGGAGGCTGGAGGGTCCAAGAAGGGAAGGACCCTTCCTCCAGACTACTCCACCAATGCCGACGACAGCAAAGAGGAGTGGCCACCGAGGGCCAAGCCCCTGGCGACATCGTGAGTGCCCGGATACCAGAATAATTCATGGTGTTTCCTTTGTCACATAGAATCTCCTAACGCCGAATACAACCCTGCAGCCCGCCCAAGGACGGGCTCGACATTTCAACGAGCGGCTCCCTAGCTCCGTCGGACGTGAATAGAACTTCACTTCTGGCCGCCTCCTCTCCTCGCGCTGCTGATGACGCCGAGGTGGGGTCCCAAAAGGGCCCCAGCCACGAGGAGGAGGTCCCGGAGGCGCCGCAAGGCAACCTCCTGGACTCCGGGCATAAGGGGGGTCAAACCCCAAAGGGCTCTAAGTCCGGCCCTGGGCCGGACTCCACACCGGAACCTTTAGTGGCTCCGGAGTTCTGCAGGCAGCCCCTTCATAAGAAGGGAGAGACTGCGACATCGGTGACCTCCGTCCAACCGGAGGCACCGGATAATTTGCTGGAGGCGCTTAACGGCGCCTCCATCGATGAGGAGCACCACACTGTTATGAGTGTGGTGATCCAGAAAGTTCAGTACGCCAAGTGCGGGCTGACTGAAGCATGTGCCAGCCTTCTAACAGGCTTTGAGGTATGTAGTTAAGATATGTAGAAATATTACCGCATAGACAGTAGCCCCTGATGCTCAGTTTGGTGTTCGGAAAGAAAAGCTGAACTGAGGATCTAAAAAGATATACGCAGGAGTCTAACATAAGCATGTCAATATGGGAATGCAGGCTGTGCTGCTGACCTCTACCGCACTGACTGCGGAGGTCAATGCATTGAAGTAGTGCCTCGAGCGGTCCGAGAACAAGCTCGACCTTGCCAAGAAGCAGCTCGAGGACAAGGAAGGTAAGTAATACCTTATGGAAGTATATAAAATATGTGGTTGCAAAAAATAACAGGAATAACATGAGAATTGCAGGGGCCAAGAACGAGGTGGCGACCCTAAAGGAAGCGGTGTCCAAGGCCGAAAGCAATGCGGCCGCGAAACGGACCGAGCGAGAGAAGCAGGAGGCGCGGGTGGCGGAGGTGCAGCAAGAGCTCCAGGCTCTCGTGGAAAAACACGAGAGTTCGGAGCGTGACTCAAAGACTCGAGAGTCCGAGCTTGCCTTGGCTCTTGAGAGCGCCAAAGACACTAAGGCCAAAGCCCAAAAAGCCCTCCAGGAAATTGAGGCAATAAAGAAGATAGCGGCGGGTAAGGCATTCTTCATGCAGAGCAAGCACGTGAAAGTGAATTACTTGTTACTTACCTGAATCCGGAGCTCTCCAGGAGTATTCGCAGATCCGCCCCGCAGTGTGTCTGATGCTGCCGCATTCTACCGGGCCGAGGAGGGGAGCTCGACGGAGAAGGTGTTCTCGTCTCAGTATGCTGAGCCCGGACACCCGGTGCCCTTGAGCGACCAGCTGAAGCAGCTGGTCGAGCTCCATAAGGTGGCCGAACAGGCCATGAAGGGCCTCATAGTTCGGCTGTGGCCTAAAGAAGCCATGCCTGGGAGCTACTTCGGGCTGGTGAGGCGGCTGGTGGACGCCTGTTCGTGGATTGAAGTCGTCAAGCGCTCTGTCTGCATCGAAGGTGCCCGTAGGGCCCTTGCCCGTGCTAAAGTCCACTTGGGCAAAATGGACGCTGAGAAGCTTGTGATGGACGCTCCACCGCCGGGCAGGGAGTATCGCACGCCCGAGATGTATTATGCGGGCGTCCTGAAGGGTGCCCGCCTTATAGGGGGCAAATGCTCCAAAGATGTAATTTTTGAGTAAACTCACATTTTTTGTTCTGTACGCTTGAAAACTTGTTCATATGCGCTAAGCAACGCTTGTGAATTTAAAATATTACCTTCTGTGCGGCTGTTTATTAAATTTGAGACATGGCGAGTCGTCGGCTTCTGCCCCCATGCCACGAGTGCTGGGATGTTCGGGATAAACTTGAGCGCTCTTTTTCCCATTCTTGGGTCCTTCGAGGGAGGCTCCCAACACAACGAACAAGGCAACCGAACTATAGTGCTTGAACACTCTCACTTAGCCATAGAATTCTATAATTTTAAATTTCGGCGAAGCCCCTAGTATTTGGAAGACCGAGTTCGGGGCGCTATCCACGCCTGGGCCGGACAAAGCCGACTCCTCTCTCTAAGCGGCATAAGTCTTTAGGGACTCGAAAAACCTCTCGAACAGCGACCGGCTCTCGCCCTATCATGATGGTCAGTTTTAGCTTTCTCCACTGAGGTGCTCCACCCAGCTCAACCGAGGCACAATCGCGGTGGTTCTCCCTGCGCTACCTTAGCCGATATAACGGAACGTAAGGTACCAACACATGGGAGCCGGGCAAACCCAACTATTGACCCAAGACATGATTCGGAGCCGATGCATATAATGCTATAAGTTCGGGGTGCCGCACTTGTGAAAGTGTTCGGACTTATCACACCATAGTTTGGGGTACTTAAGCCCCTGGTGTATTTGGCCGTACCAAAGTGTACGGATGCAACATGTCATAAGTGAACATGTATAGAAAGAAAAAAAAGGAATGCAATAATAGGCAAAAGCTATGCATTGTTTATTCAAAAAAGCTGTGGTAAAAGCAAAACGATACAAATAGTGCGATAAGCAAGGGACGGGACTATTTGACATGTCTCCCTCCAGGAGCGAGCTACGGAATGATATGTAAAACAGGTATACTGCTCGTTATGGAGACCACCTGGGCATCCGACGTAGCTTTCTGCTTCCCTGGCTATTGCATCCTGTGTTCGGCGATTCTACTGACACAATTGGGAGCCCCTGGTGCGGTTGAGCCGCATTCTGGGCCTGCCGTGGTCGTGCCCCTCCCCCAATGCCCATGGTATTTCCAGGGCGTAGTTATGTACGCATAGTACTGGTTTCGCAATTTCGCGAGGGCTGGGGTTCGGGTCGCATTGCTACGCGTGCTCGGAACATGCCAGGCGGTCTTGTTGTAGGTTACTACAGGCGCACTTGACGGTGTCCGGACGTTTAATGGCCGGACTCGAGAATTGCCTTAAGAGGTTGCTTTGTACTTCTGCCGCTAGGGCCGCCGTATGCTCCTCCGTTCGGAGGGAGCGTTTGGTGTTTCCGTTGACCGTAATGACTCCTCGAGGGTCTGGCATCTTGAGCTTGAGGTATGCGTAGTGCGGCACCTCATTGAACTTTGCAAATGAGGTTCGTCCGAGCAGTGTGTGATAGACACTGCAGAATGGGACTATATCGAAGATTAATTCCTCGCTTCGGAAGTTATCCGGTGATCCGAAGACCACTTCAAGTGTAACTGAGCCTGTACAGTTGGCCTCTACACCTGGTATGACGCCTTTGAAAGTCGTCTTTGTGGGTTTAATCCTTGAGGGGTCTATGCCCATCTTGAGCACTGTATCCTGATAAAGCAGGTTCAGGCTGCTGCCACCGTCCATCAGGACTCTAGTGAGGTGAAATCCGTCAACGATTGGGTCTAGAACCAATGCGGTGAATCCACCATGGCAGATGCTAGTGGGGTGCCATGGCGGATGCTAGTGGCGGATGCCATTGCGGATGCAGGAGGACCACAGATTGAACTTTGGGGCGACTGGCTCCATCGCATATACGTCCCTTAGTGCACGCTTCCGCTCCCTTTTGGGTATGCGGGTTGCGTATATCATGTTCACAGTCCGCACTTGTGGGGGGAAGCCCTTCTGTCCTCTATTGTTCGGCGGCCGGGGCTCCTCCTCGTCATCGCTATGCAGCCCCTTGTCATTGTTTCGGCATTTAACTTGCCTGCCTGCTTGAACATGCAACAATCCCTGTTGGTGTGATTGGCTGGCTTTTCGGGGGTGCCGTGTATCTGGCATGAGCGATCGAGTATTCGCTTGTGTTTGTTGCGACGCGACCTACCGTTGTTGTCCTTGGTATCCAAACTACCAGGGCTCTTGGTCATGTTGTTACTACGAGCTAGCCAGCTGTCCTCTCCCGCGCAAAAGCGGGTCATGAGTGTTGTGAGTGCTGCCATGGATTTCGGCTTTTCCTGTCCTAGGTGCCGGGCAAGCCACTCGTCACGTATGTTATGTTTGAGGGTTGCAAGGGCCTCTGCATCCGGACAGTCGACGATTTGATTTTTCTTGGTTAGGAACTGTGTCCAGAATTGTCTAGCCGATTCTTCTGGCTGCTGAATTATGTGGCTTAGGTCATCGGCATCTGGTGGTCGCACATAAGTGCCCTGGAAATTGTCGAGGAGTGCGGCTTCCAGGTCTTCCCAACAACCAATTGACTCTGCTGGCAAGCTGTTAAGCCAATGCCGAGCTGGCCCTTTAAGCTTGAGTGGGAGGTATTTGATGGCGTGTAGATCATCACCGCGGGCCATATAGATATGAAGGAGGTAGTCCTTGATCCATACCGTAGGATCTGTTGTTCCATCGTATGATTCAATGTTTACGGGTTTGAAACCCTCAGGGTTTGATGATCCATCACTTCATCTGTGAAGCATAGTGGGTGTGCGGCGCCTCTGTATTGGGCTATATCACGACGCAACTCAAATGAGCTTGTCTATTGTGTTCGGCCCGGCCGAAATTGCCATGTCTGGCATGACGGTTATCATCACGTATCATGGGGTGCCCACGCAATCCGTAGATCGATCTTATTTGTCTTGCCTTGTCCTGCAATATATCCCGCAGGTATGGTGCATTTCCCCACGCCTTGGTATTTTTTGAGCGGTGCCGGGGTGCGGCTTGAGTGGAGGTCCGAGAGGCCTCTCTATCGTGGCCACGAGGTTGCCGGTCGATCGTATCATGCGCTGGTGATGTAGGTTTAGGTGCTTCCTCCTCTAATCGGGGTAGCAGTCTGCATTTTGGGTAGCTCTTGGAGGGGCGTTCGAGTTCGTACTCTTCGGCCGCGAGGACTTCAGTTCATCTGTCGGCTAGGAAGTCTTGGTCAGCTCTAAGTTGTTGCTGCTTTTTCTTGAGGCTGCTTGCCATGGCCATAAGCCCCGAATTTGAAACGCTCTTGTTCGACGGGATCCTCAGGCACGACAAATTCGTCGTCGTCGAGGCTTGCCTCGTCTTCGGAGGGAGGCATGTAATTATCGTCCTCTACCTCTCTGTCTACCGCTCTCTCATGAGGGCTGGCTTCTCCATCCTCCTGCGCTGAATCCTGCTGGAGGGGGTTGTCTTCGGCACTGTCCGCGGTGTTATTATCTCCCATGCCGGAATCACCATTTTTGCTGTGCCGGGATTTAGAGCGGTGTCGCTGACGCCGGCGCTTAGGCTGTTTATTGCAGGGGTCATCCTCCGTTGTTCCATCGCCATTCCCATCTTTTGGGGTGTCCACCATGTAAATGTCGTATGACGAGGTGGCCTTCTAGTGCCCTGTAGGCGCTTGTTCTTGGTCGTCTCCTGCATCGTCGTCCCTACCGTTGATGTCTTCGGAGTCGAAGTCGAGCATGTCGGTTAAATCATCGACAATGGCTACTAAGTGGGTGGTGTGTGGGCTTTGAATTTCCTCATCGTCCGCATCCCAACCTTCCTGACCAAAATCCGGCCAGGGCTCTCCTGATAAAGAGAGAGACTTTAGTGAATTCAGGATGTTGCCAAAGGGCGAGTGCTGAAAGATGTCCGCGGCAGTGAACTCCATGATTGGCGCCCAATTGGATTCGATCGGCAGGAGCACGACAGGTTCGGAGTCCGGAGAGGAGTCTGGCACCTTGGAGTCACGAGCTTCGCAAAGGACAGGGTTGGTGTTCGGCTCAATCGCCGTAGAGATAGCAGCCCACGAGGCGGTGTCCAGCCACCCATCCTCGATCGGCGCAGTCGGCTCCGAGCTAAGGGTCGGAGTGGACACTTGTGCGGCATCCCGGGCACCGTCCGGCAGCAGAGCTAGATCATGCCCATCGTGACAATGCCGTGCTCTTGGCTGTGGCTCGAACCAGTCGAAGATCAAGTCTCCGCGGACATCGTCCGTATAGTTCAGACTTCCAAATCTGACGTGATGGCCAGGGGCATAGCTTTCAATCTGCTCCAGATGGCCAAGCGAATTGGCCCGCATTGCAAAGCCGCCGAATACGAAGATCTGTCCGGGGAGAAAAGTCTCACCATGGACCGCATCGTTGTTGATGATCGGAGGATCCATCGGGCCTAACGATGACGGCACAGAGGAACTCCCAATGAAAGCACCAATGTCGGTGTCAAAACCGGCGGATCTCGGGTAGGGGGTCCCGAACTATGCGTCTAGGCAGATGGTAACAGGAGACAAGGGACACGATGTTTTTACCCAGGTTCGGGCCCTCTCGATGGAGGTAAAACCCTACTCCTGCTTGATTAATATTGATGATATGGTTAGTACAAGAGTAGATCTACCACGAGATCAGAGAGGCTAAACCCTAGAAGCTAGACTACGGTATGATTGTTGTTCGTCCTACGGACTAAAACCCTCCTGTTTATATAGGCACCGAAGAGGGTTAGGGTTACACAGAGTCGGTTACAATGGTAGGAGATCTACATATCCGTATCGCCAAGCTTGCCTTCCATGCCAAGGAAAGTCCCATCCGGACATGGGACGAAGTCTTCAATCTTGTATCTTCATAGTCCAGGAGTCCGGCCGAAGATGATAGTTCGGCTATCTGGGCACCCCCTAGTCCAGGACTCCCTCAATGATCCAGGGGACGGTCTGGATGAGGGGGAAGTGCAGGCGGTGGCGGCTACGGACCGGATGTCCGGAGGGGGGTCCGGATGTCTGGCTGGGGTCTGGATGATCCGGCTTCGGGGTCCAGCTTCAGGTGTCTTCGGGCGCATTATCCGGATCATCCTAACTAGGGTCCTGATCGTCTGGGACCTCGTCCGGATAGTCCGCCTAGCCTGGGACTTGGCTAATTTCTTCTCTGTCTTCATGCATGTCTTCCTCTTCCGATTCTCATTGCTCCTTAGCTTCTCCATGGCTAACTCCTTGGTACCTGAGTATGCAAAGCATCTCCGATTGAGGTAGTAGCCATGTCTCATGTGATTCGAAAGGGAGTTATGAGAGGAGTGATGTCACCTCGGTTTCAAGAGCTCATGCACATGCTTTTGTCATTGGTCCAAGTGGTGTCGTAGGAGATGTAGGTGCGTCCATGGGGATGATCGTGGGATTCTCCGCATCACTTATACTCCTTCTCCTTGGTACAAAACTTTGCCCAATGATCATACCATGTCTATAGGAAATAAAAATATTTTCTTGCAAAACTAATTTGGCTAAAGAGTATTTTCTAAATTGAGGCTTGAAATAAAAGTACTAAATTTAGGGCATGAAAAATCTTTCAAAAAGTACATTTGATTCCTATTAGATATAGGACTCCAAAAACCACAAAAATATCATTTTAAAAGTTATTTTTCTGTTTTATTTAAATTCTTTTTCTTTAGGACAGAAATGGTCTTTCATAAGTTAAAATTATTTTAATGTTTCAGCAATATTTGAGAAAATTTAGGGAATTTCAGTGGACATGTATTGTCCATATATAAGAGCTTCAACACATGGTCATGTTCAAAATATTGGTCAAATCCCTCAAAAACCCTTTCTGGATATTTCAAGCTTTTGAAATATTCACAAAGGAAATATTCTTCATTAATTACAAGAAAATTCTAGCATGTCACATATGACATATTTGATGATCTAGCCAAGCCTCATGTATTGGAGAACAAGATAACATCACCAAAACCCCTCAAAACTATTTCTGTCCATTTTGAAGTTTGAGCAACTTTACATTGCCAAACATGTCCAAATAGCCTCGAACTTGATGCACATTCTCAAATGGTCTAATTATTCATCTAGACCAAATGACACAAGTTGTAGAACAAGATACCTTGGTCAAAGTGCCCCAAAACCCTCTTTGTCCAGATCCAAGTTTGAACAACTCTACATAGCTAACTTTACTCTTTTCATCCCAACATTTGTGGACATGCTCAAATCTCCAAATAATGACATTACACCAAGTGGTGTATCAAGGGGAAAAGATTTGCATGTCTAAATCTTGGAAAACTCATTTATGTTGATTTCTGGGGTTTGCCAAAGTTGCATTGGCAACTTTATTTAAATAAGCTCAACTTTGGTGGACAACCTCAATACTATTAACCACTTGATCCTGTTAATTTTCATATCAATTGTAATCCATTTTCTTGCCCAAAACAACATCAAACACCTTCTGTCATTTTGCCAAAACCATAATTTGGACCCCCTTCACTATTCTTCTTTGCCTCAAATTTTTACCACATCTGCCCCTGGTCATCTTCTACCTCTGGTAAAGATTGCAAGGCCATGCCTCAATTATTGATGGGTAAAACCCTCTCCTTCTCTCTCTGTTCACCCATGGCAACCCTCCCTCTCTCACCCAATTTCTATATATGATACGTCTCCAACGTATCTATAATTTTTGATTGTCCCATGCTATTATATTACCTGTTTCGGATGTTTAATGGGCTTTACTAAGCACTTTTACATTATTTTTGGAACTAACCTATTAATCGGAGGCCCAGCCCAAATTGCTATTTTTTTACCTATTTTAGTGCTTCGCGGAAAAGGAATATCAAACGGAGTCCAAACGGAATGAAACCTTCGGGAGCGTTATTTTTGGAACAAAAACACAATCCAGGAGACTTGGAGTAGACATTAGGGAAGCAACAAGGTGGCCACGAGGGTCCAGGGCCGCCCTACCCCCCTGGGCACGCCACCCACCCTAGTGGGCCCCTCGTGGCTCCCTTGACCGACTTCTTTCGCCTATATATATCCATATACCCTGAAAACATTGAGGAGCACAATAGATTGGGAGTTCCGCCGCCGCAAGCCTCCGTAGTCGGCCAATACCAATCAGGACCCTGTTCCTGCACCCTGCCGGAGGGGGGATCCATCACCGGTGGCCACCTTCATCATCCCGGTGCTCTCCATGATGAAGAGGGAGTAGTTCACCCTCGGGGCTGAGGGTATGTACCAGTAGCTATGTGTTTAATTTCTCTTTCTATCGTGTTCTTGATTCGGCACGATTTTGATGTATCACGAGCTTTGCTATTATAGTTGGATCTTATGATGTTTCTCCCCCTCTACTCTCTTGTAATGTATTGAGTTTTCCCTTTGAAGTTATCTTATCGGACTGAGTCTTTAAATATTTGAGAACACTTGATGTATGTCTTGCATGTGTTTATCTGTGGTGACAATGGGATATTCACGTGTTCCACTTGATGTATGTTTGGGTGATCAACTTGTGGGTTCAGTGACCTTGTGAACTTATGCATAGGGGTTGGCACACGTTTTCGTCTTGATTCCCCGGTAGAAACTTTGGGGCACTCTTTGAAGTTCTTGGTGTTATATGAATAGATGAATCTGAGATTGTGTGATGCATATCGTATAATCATACCCATGGATACTTGAGTTGACATTGGAGTATCTAGGTGACATTAGGGATTTGGTTGATTTGTGTCTTAAGGTGTTATTCTAGTATCAAATCTATGATAGATCGAACGGAAAGAATAGATTAATAATATTTTACTACGGACTCTTGAATAGATCGACTAGAAAGGATAACTTTGAGGTGGTTTCGTACCCTACAATAATCTCTTCGTTTGTTCTCCGCTATTAGTGACTTTGGAGTGACTCTTTGTTGCATGTTGAGGGATAGTTATATGATCCAGTTATGTTATTATTGTTGAGAGAACTTGCACTAGTGAAAGTATGAACCTTAGGACTTGTTTCGAAGCATTGCAATATCGTTTACGCTCACTTTTTCTATTAGTTACCTTGCTGTTTTTACATTTTCAGATTACAAAAACCTATATCTACCATCCATATTGCACTTGTATCACCAGCTCCTCGCCGAACTAGTGCACCTATACAATTTGGCATTGTATTGGGTGTGTTGGGGACACAAGAGACTCCTTGTTATTTGGTTGCAGGGTTGTTTGAGAGAGACCATCTTCATCCTACGCCTTCCATAGATTGATAAACCTTAGGTCATCCACTTGTGGGAAATTTGCTACTATTCTACAAACCTCTGCACTTGGAGGCCCAACAACGTCTACAAGACGAAGGTTGTGTAGTAGACATCATGCTATTTTCTGTCGCCGTTGTCAGCGAGATGAGTGCTTGAAGGTATATCTTTAGATCTTGCAATTGAATCTTTTAGTTTCTTGTTTTATCACTAGTTTAGTTTATAAAATAAAACTACAATAAAATGGAATTGAGTTTTCCTCATACGCTTCATCTTTTTAATATCTTTCGTGAGAATGATGGAAAGGAAAATTATGGTCAAGTGCTGGAAGAAGAAGTCTATAAAATGTTTGGCACTAAATCTTTGAATGATGAGCATGATTGCAATGTTGTTAGTATGAACTCTTTGAATATCCATAGTACTAATGATGATTGCACTAGTCATGATGAAAATGTCTCTTATAAGAATGTCAACTTTTGTGGAGTGCATAGAGTTTGAAAGTACACATCAAATAGGGAAGATAGATTTTGCAAGAGGCATAAGTATTTAGAAACTAAATGGTTGCAAGAAAGGCTAGATGCTTGTGCTGAAAATTTAAAATTTCTTTGCCATCCTTGTGAAATTTGCAAGGAACATGATCATTTAAATCCCAAATGCAAATTGTTTCTGTTGGCGTTCTGGGAACGGGGGTCCCCAGACTTGCCTGCCTGCGGCCTGCAGCGTGGCTCAAGCGGAGGCCTAGTGCAGCCCAGCCTCATCAGCTCAAGCTCAAGACCCTCGCGAGGGGCCAAGCCTCGCGGGGCGGATGACAGGAAGCTTTCTCAGGAGCAGCCTCATCAGGCGGGATCGCGAGCAGGCGGAGAGATCAAGGCAGGGTACCTCGCGAGGTGCCCATGACGCAAGCCATGACGATCGAGACCAGGCGGGCGCCAGGCGGGCGCCGGCCTGCACAGTGTCCGTGTTTCCACTTCAGTGCAAAGGGGGCAAGCACAGGCCAAGGCATCAGACAAAGGTTACCATTTCGGTGCAACAAGACCAAGACCAGCGGAGCGGCAGGATGGAGGTCACCGTGGAGCCCAAGACGGCGTCACCGTCACAGTCTTTGGCAGTCGAAGACCAACTTTAGTCAGGATAAGTGTACTAGATGTTCCCCTTCAAAATGGCCAATTGTTGGCGCCCTTCTCGCTCATTATTTGGGAAGAGGCCCAGGGCCTCCCTCTATAAATAACAGCTAGCCACCACAAAGTAGGGGGGAGATTTTGGGTAGACTAGAGAGAGAGAGGCGACTGAACTCACCCAAGCAGTTCATCGCACCAGCTCAAGAACACCTCTCATGAGGCTATTCTCCCTTTGCATTGTTCATCATCAGCCCCTGAGGTAACCCACCACGCCACACACTCGAGTAGGGTATTACACCAAAATGGTGGCCTGAACCAGTATAAACCTCATGTCCCTTATGTGTTCATCTTTCTAGCTTAGATCCCTTGCGAGGCTTCGAGACGCGAGTTGGTAGGGGAAAGATCTTCGTGCGCACCCCAGAGTTCGAACCTCAAGGGTCTGCCGGAACCTCAAATCTGACATTTGGTGCGCCAGGTAGGGGTGCGCCGGAATCCTTCTTCCACCGCCTCGCGTTCGTCATCCGTCGCGCCCATGTCTGACGCCTGCCGAGCCCGCGCCGAGCATCAGGCTGCTCTCGCGGCCCATGTCGCCCAGACGGCCCCCGTCGGCGAGCCTCCCCGTCGTTCCCCGTCGCCTGCCGCCCACGCCGCCACCAGCCTGGCGGGGAACGAGCAGCAGGCGTAGTTGCTATATCCCTCGGTGCGGCGAGAAGGCCGCACCGCCACCCCGTCGCTGACTCCGGCAGGCTCGTCGTCGCACGCTCGTCGTGCTCCCGCGGACGCACACGCTGTGTTGCTTCTGGCACGTGGGCTCCTGCACAATCGCCCCGTCGACGACCTCTATGACGAGTGGCTCGCTCGCATCACCGAGCTCGTGAGCGCCGTAGTGGGCTCCCCTGCGCCGTCCCTCTCGCTGCATCGCCCTCCGCCTATTTTGGAGGATATTGAATCTTATTGTTATGAATATGAAAGTGGATTTGGAAGAGTGTCAACTTTATTTAGTGATTGCACTATCTTGGGAGAGGTTTCCATCGATTATGATGAGAACAAAGTTGCTATATGTGATGACTATTGTGATGACTTGTATGCTATTAGGAATAATGATAACCATGAAACTTGTCATCATGATTTTAGTTTCAATTGGATTATGCCTCACATGATAATTATTTTGATGAGATTGCTCCCACTACTATTGATGAGAAGAATTTTGCTTACGTGGAGAGTAGTAAATTTTCTATGCAAGTAGATCATGAAAAGAATGCTTTAGGTGCTGGTTATATTGTTGAATTCATTCATGATGCTGTTGAAAATTATTATGAGGGAGGAACATATGCTTGTAGGAATTGCAATAATGTCAAGTTTCCTATCTATGTGCTTAAAATCTTGAAGCTATGCTTGTTTTGCCTTCCTATGCTAATTGATTATTGTTCTCATAAGTTGTTTGCTCACAAAATCCCTATGCATATGAAGTGGGTTAGACTTAAATGTGCTAGTCATATGCTTCATGATGCTCCCGTTATGTTTCAATTCTTATCTTTTATGTGAGCATCATTGCCATCATCATGCCTAGCTAGAAAGGCATTAAAGAAAAGCGCTTGTTGGGAGACAACCCTATATTTATCCTTACTGTTTTTGTGTGTTCACATGATTATGCTACTGTAGTAATCATGTTCTATAGCTTTTGTTTCAATAAAGTGCCAGGTAAGACCTTTAGGATAGCTTACGGTGATAGTTGTGTTGATCCTGCTGAAAATCAGAAACTTTTGCACCCAGTAAATTAGTTTTGTTAATTCACAGATATGTGCTCTTGATCTGATTCTTTTGTTCTGTATTGGTACACAAATTGCTTAGGACTTCCAAATTTGGTAGGATTTGTGTTGTTCCAGAAGTATACGTTTGATACAGATTACTACAGACTGTTCTGTTTTTGACAGATTCTGTTTTCTATGTGTTGTTTGCTTATTTTGATGAATCTATGAGTAGTATCGGAGGTTACGAACCATAGATAAGTTGGAGTACAGTAGATATTACACTAATATGAATTTAGAATGAGTTCATCACAGTACCTAAGTGGTGGTTTTATTTTCTTATACTAACGGAGCTTACGAGTTTTCTGTTGAGTTTTGTGTTGTGGAGTTTTCAAGTTTTGGGTAAAGATTCGATGGACTATGGAATAAGGAGTGGCAAGAGACAAAGCTTGGGGATGCCAAAGGCACCCCGGTAATATACAAGGACAACCAAGAGCCTAAGCTTGGGGATGCCCCGGAAGGCATCCCCTCTTTCGTCTTCGTTCATCGGTAACTTAACATGCAGCTATATTTTTATTCACCACATGATATGTGTTTTGCTGGGAGCGTCAATTTCTCTTGTTAGTATATGCTTTATGTTATTTATAATAATGTTTTGCATCTTTATTTTCAATAAAAAAGTCAAGGATAGCCTTTGCCATGCTTATTTTGCTAGTATACATGTTGCTGTTTGAAAACAGAAAGTTTACCGCTGTTGCAATAATTCCCTAGAAAAGTCAGAGAATGGTATAATGTTGAAATTTTTTGAATATTGACATATGATAAATTTAATACAGTGGGAATTTTATTTCATAATTTTTGGAGTTAGGTAAGTATGATGAATCTTGCATTCTTTACAGACTGTACTGTTTTGACAGATTGCTGTTATGTTTGCATTGATTGCATATGTTTGCTTGTTTAATGATTCTATTTGAGGATAGGAGTATTAAATATGCAGAGTAATTTAGTATGCAATGCTGAATAATAATTTAGGTGATTTGCTACAGTAGAAAATTATAAGGTTTTGCATTGGTTTATACTAACCTATCTCACGAGTTCTTGTTGAGTTTGTTGTGAATGAAGCTTTTGATAAAAAGAAGAAACCATGATATGAGAGGGATTAAGGAGACACAAAAGTTCAAGCTTGGGGAGTACCAAGGCACCACAAGATAATATTTCAAGAAGTCTCAAGCATCTAAGCTTGGGGATGCCCCGGTAGGCATCCCACCTTTCTTCTTCAACAACTATCGGTTAGTATCAGCTGAGCCTAAGTTTTTGCTTCTTCACATGAGTTGTGATATCCTTGCAATGTCATTTTATTTTTCTTTGCTTGCAGTTTGATTAGAGTACCAAGATCTGAAATTCCTTAATGTTAAATAGTCTTCACATAGTTACATAATTATTTAGCTACTCATTGATCTTCACTTATATATTTCGGAGTAGTTTGTCATTTGCTCTAGTGCGTCACATATATCTTTTAGAGCACGGCGATGGTTATATTTTGTAGAAATTTCTAGTCTCTCATGCTTCACTTATATTATTTTGAGAGTCTTTTAGAACAGCATGGTATTTTCTGTGGTTACAAAGTTGGTCCTAGAATGATGAGCATCCATGTTGGGTATAATAAAAACTATCATAGAAATTGAATTGGATGCTATGATCAATTTGATACTTGATAATTGTTTTGAGATATGGAGGTAGTGATATTAAAGTCATGCTTGTTGGGTGATTATGAATTTAAAGAATGCTTGTGTTGAATTTTGTGACTCCCGTAGCATGCACGTATGGTTAAACGCTTTGTGATGAAGTTGGAGCACAATTTTATTTATTGATTGTCTTCCTTATGAGTGGCGGTCGGGGACGAGCAATGGTATTTTCCTACAAATCTATCGCCTAGGAGCATGCGCATAGTGCTTTGGTTTTTGATGACTTCTAAATTTTTACAATAAGTATATTTGTTCTTTTGATTAATGTTGAGTCCCTGGATTATACACACCCTTTCACCCTTCCACCATTGCTAGCCTCTCTTGTGCCGCGCAACTTTCGCCGGTACCATACACCCACCATACTCCTTCCTCAAAACATCCACCATACCTACCTATTATGGCGTTTCCACATTCTGAGATATATTGCCATGCAACTTTCCACCGTTCCATTCATATGACACGCATTACTTCTGAGAGATATTGCCATGTAAATCCATAAAAGTGTGATGATCTTCATTATTAGAGAATTGTCCTAGTGAGGAAAGGATGATGAAGACTATGATTCCCCCACAAGTCGGGATGAGACTTCGGACTTTACAAAAAGAAAAAGGAAAAAAAGAAAAATAAAGGAGAAAGGCCAAAAAGAAAAAAAGATAGGCCAAAGAAAAAAATAAAATAAAAAAATTAAAATGAGAGAAAAAGAGAGAAGGGACAATGCTACCATCTCTTTTTCCACACATGTGCTTCAAAATAGCACCATGATCTTCATGATAGAGAGTCTCATATGTTGTCACTTTCATATACTAGTGGGAATTTTTCATTATAAAACTTGGCTTGTATATTCCAATGATGGGCTTCCTCAAAATGCCCTAGGTCTTCGTGAGAAAGGGAGTTGGATGCACACCCACTTAGTTTCTTTTGTTGAGCTTTCATATATTTGTAGCTCTAGTGCATCCGTTGCATGGCAATCCCTACTCACTCACATTGATATCTATTAATGGGCATCTCCATAGCCCTTTGATACACCTAGTTGATGTGAGACTATATTCTCCCGTTTTGTCTTCTCCACAACCACCATTTTGTTCCACATATAGTGCTAGGTCCATGGCTCATGCTCATATATTGCGTGAAAGTTGAAAAAGTTTGAGATTACTAAAGTGTGAAACAATTGCTTGGCTTGTCATTGGGGTTGTGCATGATTAAATACTTTGTGTGATGAAGATAGAGCAACATCCAGACTATATGATTTTGTAGGGATAACTTTCTTTGGCCATGTTATTTTGAGAAGACATGATTACTTTGATTAGTATGCTTGAAGTATCACCATTTTCATGTTAATATGAACTTTTATTTTGTATCATTTGGATCTAAACATTCATGCCACAATAAAGAAAATTACATTGAGAATTATGCTAGGTAGCATTGCACATCAAAAATTTCTTTTTTATCATTTACCTACTCGAGGACGAGCAGGAATTAAGCTTGGGGATGCTTGATACGTCTCCAACGTATATATAATTTTTGATTGTTCCATGCTATTATATTACCCCTTTTGGATGTTTATGGGCTTTATTTTACACATTTATATCATTTTGGGGACTAAGCTATTAATTGGAGGCCCAGCCCATATTGCTGTTTTATTGCCTGTTTCAGTATTTCGAAGAAAAGGAATATCAAACGGAGTCCAAACGGAATGAAACCTTCGGCAGCATTATTTTTGGGAAGAATATGATCCTGGAGACTTGGAGTTCACGTTAGAAGATCCCCGAGGATTCCACGAGATAGGAGGGTGCCCCCCCCTATAGGGCGCCCCCCTGTCTCGTGGGCCCCTCGAGCACCTCCCGACCGACTTCTTTTGCCTCTATATGCCTACGTACCCTAAAACCATCGAATATCGATATAGATCGGGAGTTCCGCCGCCGCAAGCCTCTGTAGCCACCAAAAACCTCTCGGGAGCCCGTTCCAGCACCCTGCCAGAGGGGGAACCCATCACCGGTGGCCATCTTCTTCATCCCGGCACTCTCCATGACAAGGAGGGAGTAGTTCACCCTCGGGGCTGAGGGTATGTACCAGTAGCTATGTGTTTGATCTCTCTCTCTCGTGTTCTCTCTCATGTTCCCTCTATGGCACGATCTTGATGTATCCCGAGCTTCGCTATTGTAGTTGGATCTTATGATGTTTCTCCCCCTCTACTCTCTTGTGATGAATTGAGTTTCCCCTTTGAAGTTATCTTATTGGATTTAGTCTTTTATGAGAACACTTGATGTATGTATTGCCGTGTTTATCTGTGGTGACAATGGGATATCACGCGCCACTTGATGTATGTTTTGGTGACCAACTTGCGGGTTCCGCCCATGAACCTATGCATAGGGGTTGGCACACGTTCTTGACTCTCCGGTAGAAACTTTGGGGCACTCTTTGATGTACTTTTATGTTGGTTGGATGAATCTGAGATTGTGTGATGCATATCATATAATCATGCCCACAGATACTTGAAGTGACAATGAGGTATCTAGGTGACATTAGGGTTTTGGTTGATTTGTATCTTAAGGTGTTATTCTAGTACGAACTCTTTAATAGATTGATCCGAAAGAATAACTTTGAGGTGGTTTCGTACCCTACCATAATCTCTACGTTTGTTCTCCGCTATTAGTGGCTTTGGAGTGACTCTTTGTTGCATGTTGAGGGATTGTTATATGATCTATCTATGTTTTTATTGTTGAGAGAACTTGCACTAGTGAAAGTATAAACCCTAGGCCTTGTTTCCTATCATTGCAATACCGTTTACGCTCACTTTTACCGTTAGTTACCTTGCTGTTTTTATTATTTCAGATTACAAAAACCTATATCTACTATCCTTTTTGCACTTGTATCACCATCTCTTCGCCGAACTAGTGCACCTATACAATTTACCATTGTATTGGGTGTGTTGGGGACACAAGAGACTTTTTGTAATTTGGTTTCAAGGTTGTTTGAGAGAGACCATCTTCATCCTACGCCTCCTACGGATTGATAAACCTTAGGTCATCCACTTGAGGGAAATTTGCTATTGTCCTACAAACCTGTGCACTTGCAGGCCCAACAACGTGTACAAGAAGAAGGTTGTGTAGTAGACATCACTATACAATGGAATCGTTGGTCGTCTAGCCCTGGCCAAATTCATGGGGCCATATCACTATGACTACAACACCTTGAAGATGCCAGAGCCGATTGGTGTCATTTCTATTCTGTCGCAATCATTTGTGTTGACAAGATGTAGCGGTAAGCTGTCGTGGAAGAGGCTGTGGAAGCCAGTGTTCCCACCAAGGAAAACTAGAGAAAGAAGAAAGCTAAAGAGGGCCCTAGCGAGGGATCCGGGAAGCGTACCTCTTTGGGGGGTGCTGCGCATGTCGATGACTTGCCGGAGATAGCAAGAGATCCAAAGCTACTGCGCCTGCTAGTAAGAAGGTCCCGACAAGGATGGCTGGCGCTGATGGTACCTTTACTATGGGTGCCACCCTTCAAGAAAAATAGGAAAGCACGCTCGTTGCCTTCCTGTGGCGAATGCCGATGTGTTTGCATGGCAACCATCTAACATCCCCGGTGTTCCCAAGGCGCTAATCGAGCACCATCTTGCTATCCGCCCACATGCCTGACTAGCAAGCAGAAGGTCCGAAAGCAAGCTTTGGAGCGGCAGCAGTTCATTGGCGAGGAGATCAAGAAGCTTGAGGATGATGGTCTAGTCAGAGGAGTACTTCATCCAACATGGTTAGCAAATCCTTTGGTGGTGCGCAAGGCTAATGGGAAATGGAGGCTTTTCATAGATGTCCCGGATCTGAAAAAGGCATGCCCGAAGGACCCATTTCCCTTGCTGCGCATCGACCATATTGTGGATCCTACATCTGGGTGTGACCTGCTTTCTTTCCCGGGTGCATATTCTGGATACCATCAGATCTTTATTTCTAAGGAGACAAAGAGAAGATGGTGTTCATCACCCCCTGTGGCACATACTGCTTCATACAGTTGCCCTTTGGGTTGAAGAGCATCGGATCCACTTTTGAGAGTTCAGTCCAGGTTGGTTTCGAATCCCAGGTGCACAGAAACATTGAAGCTTACATGGATGATATTGTGGTCAAGACCAAGGATAGATCAACCCTTATTCAGGGGTTGGAAGAAACCTTCGCTAATCTATGCAAGATCAAGTTGAAGCTGAACCCAGAGAAGTGTCTGTTTAGAGTTCGTTCCGGCAAGCTACTTGGCTTCTTTGTGTCCCGTCGGGGGATAGAGGCCAACCCTGACAAGATCAAGGCTATCGAGCAGATTCAAGCACCCAAGACAATTAAGGATGTGAGGCGCTTGAGTGGATGTGTTGCCGTACTTAGCTAATTCATTTCCAAGTCTGCCGAGCGCGCCCTGCCTTTCTTCAAAATTTGAAGAAGGCAGGACTCATGGAGTGGACCCTGGAGGCAGACGCTGCAAGATTTGAAGGCCTACCTTTCCTCTGTGCCCACTCTGGTTTGCCCAAACCACATGAGCCATTGCTGCTATACGTAGCGGCAACTAATCAAGTGGTTAGCCCAGCACTAGTGGCGCAGCGGGAAGTAGATGAAGCAGAAGCCATATCCATTGTCCCCTCGGGAGAGGAAAGTGAACACGTCCCGACAAGATCAGATGTAGTTCAACACAAGGGAGAGGAAGGCAGCAGGGATAGTCCCGAGGTTGCGGCAAGGAACAAAGTGGTGCAGCGCCCTGTGTACTTCTGTAGCTCCCTATTACAGGGGGCTAGGTCAACGTCTCTGGTGTGCAAAAGTTGATTTTTGGCGTCATCATTGCCTCAAGGAAACCACGCCACTACTTCCAAGCCCACGAGATCATGGTTTTCACTCGCTTCCCTCTGCAATGGATACTCAGAAACCTTGAAGCCACTGGCAGATAGTGGACTTGGCCTTGGAGTTATCCAGTTTTGGTTTGAAGTTTGAAAGCACATCAACTATCCAGAGTAGAGCACTGGCAGAGTTAATTGCAGAGTTGTCGCGGGAAACCACGACCACCTATGGGACCAAGACGGCTGAGGGAGTCCTGGATTAAGGGGTCCTCGGACGGCCGGACTATGTAGCATGGGCCGGACTGATGGGCTATGAAGATACAAGACATAAGACTCTCTCCCGTGTCCGGGTGGGACTCTCCTTGGCGTTGGAAGGCAAGCTTGGTGCCCCGATATGAAGATTCCTTTCTCTATAACCGACTTTGTACAACCCTAGTCCCCTCTGGTGTCAATATAAACCGGAGGGCTTAGTCCGTAGGGCCAATCATAATCATACATGCTAGACTTCTAGGGTTTTAGCCATTATGATCTCGTGGTAGATCAACTCCTGTATTACTCATATTCATCAAGATCAATCAAGTAGGAAGTAGGGTATTGCTCATATCCATCGTGTCCCCTGCCTCCTATTACCATCAACCTTATAAGCATAGGTCGGGACCCACTACCCGAGATCCGCCGGTTTTGACACCGACATTGGTGCTTTCATTGAGAGGTCCGCTGCGTCGTCACCAAAATGTTTGTTGGCTCCGTCAATCATCTAGAACAATGCAGTCCAGGGGAGGTTTTCCTCCCCGGACAGATCATCGTATTTGGCAGCTTCGCACTGCGGGCCAACTCGCTTGGCCATCTAGAGCAAATCGACAGCTACGCCCCTGGCCATCAGGTCAGGTTTGGAAGC
The DNA here is from genome assembly GCF_018294505.1 of Triticum aestivum. Taxonomy (NCBI): domain Eukaryota; kingdom Viridiplantae; phylum Streptophyta; class Magnoliopsida; order Poales; family Poaceae; genus Triticum; species Triticum aestivum. The sequence goes on from NC_057801.1 coordinate 300,124,348, forward strand.
TTGAATTACGTTGCCGATATTCATGGAGACTTGATCTTCGACGAATTCGAGCCCTTGGCAGCCGCTCCCTGCCACCACGATGAACGTGGCCTAAATCTCTCATCGGACCGTGCCTAGGAGATAGGGCCTGTAACTACTCTGGCCCTAGATCCGGAGCAGATTGCGCCGTCCGAGGACGGGAAGCTCAACCCCGCCGCGGAAGCCGCAGACTCAGCGGCGTTAGAGCCGCACACAGATCCAACCACGAGCGGGGCTTCTGTCACCGGAACCTCGGAGTCGTCTACGGCCATAGGTTCCGAACCGCGTGCATCCTCACCCATCGAACCTCCTCAGGTACCAATCGTTGAGTTCAACTCCGCGGACATCTTTCGGCACTCACCTTTAGGCGATGTGCTAAACTCATTAAAATCCCTCTCCTTATCAGGGGACTCTCAGTCGAACTATATCCAGTTTGGATTGGAAGCTGATGACGGAGAATTCCGCTTCCCATCCACCACCCACTTCATAGCCACTGTCGAAGACTTAACCAACATGATCGATTACGGCTCCGAAGACATCGACGGTATAGACAACGATGGCGGAGAAGAGCAAGCACAAAAACCACCGCTTACAGGGCGATGGACAGCCACCTCCTCGATGACATATACATGGTGGATCCACCCAAAGAAAACAACGGCGACAATGAAAAGGATCCAGCCGAGGATAAGCCTCCTGAGACACAGCCAAAGCACCGATGTTACCGGCGCCGCTCTAAACCGCGCTGTGGAAAAAACAACAATACTGGCACAGGAAAAAATAATACTCCGGACGACGCTGAAGACAACGAAGACCCCGTTGAGCCAACTTCCGAACAGGATGAACGGGAGGATGGGCGAGTCAGCCCTAATGAATAGGCTGTTAACGAAGACTCAGAGGACAGTAATTATCTTCCACCCTCCGAGGATGAGGCTAGCTTCGGCGACGAATACTTTATCGTGCCTGAGTAGCCCATCGATCAGAAGTACTTTAAGCGCCGGCTAATAGCCACTGCAAGGAGCCGGAAAAAGAAGCAGCAGCAGCTTCAAGCTGAAGAAGATCTACTCAATGACAAATGGACTCATGTCCTGGCAGCCGTGGAATATGGCCTCGAGTGCACAAAAAAATAGTTACCTGAAAAGCAAATTGTTACCCCAATTCGATGATGAGGCGCTGGAGCCCATCCTACCAACGCATAACGCGACTGACCGGCCACGTGCGGCAACTCAAGCCGGACACAAGCCCACACTACCTCGCCATAAAAATAGAGGCGCAACAGCTCGGGATACACATATGACCTGCGCCATGCCCTGGAAAACAGAGCAGGTCAGACCAGATCGATCTATGGATCGCGGGGGTGTTCCCTGATGGGCGAAGACGGCCATCCGGCCAGACGTGACAAACATAACCACGCCCGAGCCGAAAACTGCAGACGAAGTCCATCCGAGCTACGTCGTGACTTGGCCCGATATAGAGGCATCGCACACCCCCTTTGCTTCACTGATGAAGTAATGCAACATGAATTCCCGGAAGGGTTTAAACCCATGAACATCGAATTGACGGGACAACATACCCCGCGGTATGGATTGAGGATTTTCTCCTCCATATTCATATGTCCCGCGGTGATGATCTTGACGCCATCAAATACCTCCCTCTAAAACTCAAGGGACCTTCTTGGCACTGGTTGAACAGTTTTCCCGAAGACTAAATTGACAGCTGGGAAGACTTGGAAGTCGCCTTCCTTGACAACTTCCAGGGTACATATGTCGGACCTCCAGATGCCGACGACTTAAGTCACATAGTTCAACAGCCCGGAGAGTCAGCCAGGAAATTTTGGACTAGGTTCTTAACTAAAAAGAACAAGATCATCGACTGTCCGGATGCCAAAGCCCTAGCGTGTCAGTGGAAACGACACCTATGGGATCACAAGAATCCCTACTATGGTTGCGGGGCGCGGAGTCGTGAGAAGAGCAGGATCAGCAGTCAGCACAAGCACTCGGGTCGTTTACCCAGGTTCGGGCCACGAGGATGCGTAATACCCTAGTCCTACTTTTATGTGTATATCTGTGTTCTTGGAGTTCTTGAGCGAGCTACAATGTGCGTAACTTGTCCTAGGGTCCGAATCCTTCTCCTGGATGCCTTGGGCCTCCTTTTATAGTCAAGGGGATCGCCACGATGGCACACAGGAGGTGGCATTAGTGTACGGTGGCTAAGCTTATCGCTTGCCATTGCGGGACAAGATGCATTTAATGCGCCCGTTAGGTGTCCCTCTCACTTTACTGCCGCCTCTCCCTGCTTCGACATGCGCCTAGGCCAGCGAGGCGGTCAGCGCCATGTAGGCTGGCAGGCTGCTGAGGTGGCACGGTGGTAGGGCCTTCACGACTGGTAGGCTGCTGAGGTGGCACGACAACACGTAGGCATGCACTGAGTTGGCTTGGAAGCCTCACAGCGACACGCAGGTGCCTACCTAGTTTGTGGGTTGGCAGCTGCATGGGAGCGACGGTGGAAACTTGGCAGGCGTGGGCCTGGCTGTGGCCCCGCGGATGTCCTCGGCAAGGACCTTGCCGGGGCCCTGGCAAGGGTATTGTCGTGGTGTCGTGGTCGTCCCCGGCAAGGATCTTGCCAGAGGTCTTGTGGGTTTCCCTGGCAAGGATCTCGCCGAGGTTCGTCGTCTTCTAATCCTCATCTGATTTGGAGTGCTTCTTGTCTTCACAAAGATCTGCATGCCATCACGGAGGCACCTCCCGAGCCTTGGTCCCAACGTGGTTGGTGGTGTTGGAAAACCTGGGGCTCAAGGGTGGCGCGCCCTGCTGGCATTGGGTAAGATGCCCCGGCAAGGTCCTTGCCGAGGTCGTGGAGGTCACCCCGGCAAGGGTCTTGCCGGGGGAAACCACCTCGCCTTCTTGCTCTTTGTGTCTCAGTCTTGGTGTTGCTTTGGCCACCTTGCGGTTTTGGCTCCTCCCTCTACCCTGCTAAGGGTGGTCGTGGGCACGGCTCTGACTTCCCGTGCACAAGTAAAGGGTACAAAGGAGCGCCCCTACTTTAGTACACCGATAGGAGCCCCGGGGGCTGGACCACACATAAGCGCAACACGTTGTTGGGCCAGGCCCAAAACGGTTCGTGGGTAGGCAGGGCCGTTTGTACTGCAGTAACATTTTTCGTCGGCTATGCTTCCACCACCCGCGTTGAATGCGCGATGTGGGGGTCATGCGTGACGTGGGGGGCATGTGTTTGGTGGTTGCTGCAGGCATGCGTCACTTCGTAATAAATGGGAAAGAGGCGGCCCGCGTCTTCCCCATAAAAAGGAATAACTGCGGGCGCGCGGCTCATTTACCCTTTTTGTCTTTCCCCAATCTCGACATCGCCATCCTCATCTTCTTCCTGCTCAAGCTCCTGCTCGCCGCTGCTATGCCCCCCACTGCCTTTGAATCCTCGCCCTCCTCCCAGCCGCCATGGCTCCTAAATCTGGCAATGGAAAGGGCGTACCCAAGGACACGAAGGAGAAGGAGACGTCGGAGAGCGAGGCGGCGGCACGGCGGGCGCAGTTCACCAATTTCACCCCGTCGCCAGTCGACGCTTTCAAGCTCAAGGACTACTTCAAACCTTTGTGGGGGGCGACAATGACAGCACACCCTGCCACGCGCGCCCTCCCCGCGGATTGCAAGAAGGGCGGCTCAAAACTGTACCCATTCTTCGTCATTTTCTTGTTCTGCAGGCTCTGCCCCCCTTTTTCCGACTTATTCAACGACGTCGTGCGCACTTTTGGCTTCCATCTGTTGGACCTTACTCCAAATGTTGTGGCATGCTTGGCGTGCTTTGCCCACCTTAGTGAGGGCTTCGCCAGGGTGTTTCCCAGCATGACGCTTTTCCAGCACTACTTCTCCCCCCGCGTCCAACCCGGGGGCACTCTTTCTGGAACCATCGCCTGGATTCCGAGGGCCCAGGGAAAGGCACATACCCAGAGGGTGCCACGAAGGAGAGGTGGGAGGAGTGGCGGGTCCGGTGGTGCTGGATCGTGGATGAGAACCCGCTGGAGTTCTGCCGGGGTGTTTGTCAGAAGCCGCTGCTCCGTGGTGCGGACTGGAGCGACCTCGACCCCAATGACAAGAAGTTTTCGATCGCCACCACCAGGATTCGCCGCCTCACCGAGGTCGGGCTTACCCTCGAGATAATTGCGGCGGATTTCATCCGTCGCCGAATCGCTCTGCTGCACAATAAGGGGAGGTCGTGGGATTTCAGGAACGCGGCCGATATCATGAGGCTCCGCACCAGCCTCAAGCACAACCTCACGGTGATGGGGCACTCCTGGTATTGCCGGAGGCTCTTCCAGCTCGATGTGTTCGCCGACGGCAAGGTGGAGGGGACCGTCAAGGCCGCAAAGTCCGGCAAGGCCATGAAGGGGCCCTTGCTCGGGCTGCCGCCGGGAGTGGTCCCGCTGAGCAACAACACCCGACAGGCTGACATCGTTGCTATGATGCCAGTCTTCAACGCGCACGTTCTTGACCCAGCCTGGGTCGAGCCGCCGGCACACGAGTTGGAGTTGTTTGAGAACTTAGTCGAAGAACTTGATCATGACGAGCCGCTGCTCATCCAGGACACCACCCAGGAGGAGCTGGACTACATCGCTGCCAGAGCGGTGGAGGAGGAGCTCGCCAGGGCAGCCGGCGACACCGGCAGCATGGAGAACGAGGCCGCCATGGCCGTGGAAGAGAAGGAGCGTGCTGCGTGGGTGAAGTCCACCAGGGAAGCGGGCGGTATCAGCATCGAGACCCCCTCTGTCGAGGGCGCGGGTGAAGGATCGTCCGAGGAGGAGGCCGAGGCCGGCGACCCCTCGGCTACGAAGAAAAGACGCGTCCTGCATCGAGCCAGCTCTGGCGAGCCGGTCCGGTCCGGCAGGGCCGAGCCGCAGCAAGGGGGTAAGTGGGAGACCCCGCGCGTGATGAGGGCTGCGGCAGTGAAGAAGAAGGCCGCGTGGCAAAGAAGAAAGCGACCGCCTCTTCTTCACCCAAACGCTACCGGACTCCATCGCCTTCCCCTCCTCCCGCAAGTGCTGGCACGGAGGTCGCCTTCGACTTTTCGTCCCTCAGCGCGAGGAGGAAGCGGAAGGCAGCAAAAAAGGAGGTGGAGGACGAGTAAGCATTCTGCCCCTCGCCATTTCCATCCTCTCCAATCGTGCCGTCTTCCTTGATTTGTTTTTGTCTTTGCAGGGAAATGGAGACGCTGGCCCAGCGAGCACCGAAGAGGGCGAAGGCCTCGACGGGCAGCCAGCCCCTGGCAGGTACCTCAAAGGCACCGCTGGTGGTAGAGAGCAGCCCGAACAGTAGCCCGCGGCGCAGCCCCCGGCTCAGCCCCCAGCGTGCGTTCACCACCTACTCCCCATCAACGTGCGCCGGGGTGTGGCTTTTTGGTATTGACCTTGTCGTGGCTGCAAGAGGAGAGCAGCAGGAGGAGGAGCCACCAAGGGCCACCCCACCACGCCGCACCCATTGACTACACCGCCCCGAGGGGCGTCCCCGACAAGGGTACCAGTGTAACGCCCCGGATCCGATGCACCCGGTGTCTTCCAGCTATTCGTCGTTGTTGCCATGTCATTTGCTTGCATGTTGCATTTTTCCATGTCATCATTTGCATTTCATCTACATTGCATCCTCATGGTTTTCAAAACTTGCATCCGTTCGGGTCCTCCCAGTTCTCTCTGTTGTCCGTTTTGAGCCCAACCGCACTCGCACGTGCCCCGTCGCCCCCTCTCAGACCTTGTTTCGTGAGAGGGAGAAAAACATTCTCGGAATGGGCCGAGATTTGCCGAGTGGCCTTCGTATATCACCGGTAGACCGCCCGTCAAGTTTCGTTCCATTTGGAGGTCATTTGATGCCCCAATGGTTAACCGAGTTAACCGAAACCCCCTTCTCTTTCCAGCCCGACACCCCTTCACACAGCCCACCTAGACCACCTAACTCCCCTCCATGCGCTCCACCGTTCTATTACGATCATGTGGGCGAAAACCGCACCTCATTTGGACTCTCCTAGCTCCCTCTATCTATAAATAGGCCCTCTCCCCCAAAAATTGCGGATGAATCCACTCCTAACCCTAGCCTCTTGCCCTCTGCGCCACCAGACATGTCTGTCCGCGCCCGACACTTTGCGCCGCTTCCCCGGACCAGTGGGCACCCACCACGTGGCCCTCCGCCGCCAGCCACCGCCTCGGCCCGTGAAGCCCACGGGAGGCCCGCCACGGGCCGCCCCGGGCCCGAGCGCCCCGCGCCCCGCCGGCCCCGCTCGCCAGACGCTGCCGCCGGTTTGCTCCGTCACCGAGCGGCGCCTCCGCCTTCGCCGGACCACGTCGCCGCACCGCTCGTCGCGGCCGCCGGCGCCCCGCGCCCCCGCCGACCGCTGGCCCGTGCGCCGCGCGCCTTGTCGCCAGATCCCCGCCGCCTCCGCCCGTCGGCGACGACCCTGCCCTGCCGCCTGCCATCCGTCGCGCCGCCCCGCTCTAGCAGCGCCGTCTCTCGCCTCTCCCCGTAGCTCGCCGACCTCCTCTGCCACGCCTCTCCGCCGCCCCCTTGTCAACTCCGGCAAGCCTCGTTGCCGGAGCCGCCGTTCTCGAGCTCGCCGGAGCTCGTCCGGCCGGATCCATTGGTGGGTGGATCAGATCCACCCATCCCTCCAACCAAACGGCCTCCCCGCGTCCTGGATCCCTCCGTCCCGCTACGTCCCGCCCCGTTGACTTTTTCCGCGAGGTGATTTTTGGCTGTCCCCGTAATTTTCAGCATTCTTGTGCCCCCTTTGACATGCCATAACTTCCTGTGTGCTGCTCCATTTCATGCATATAGTATATCAAAATGTTCATTGTGAGATGCTCTTTATTTTGTTTCATTGTGCCTTGCTTGTTTGTGTCCATCTTGATGCCATAATCATCGTTGCAAGAGTCTACATGATGTTAACTGCTGTCTGTTATCAGAACTTGGTGATTTGTCTTTTTCATTGCATTTTGTGTGTGCACCCTATGAGCTTGATGTCTACATATGTTTTGAGCTACATCATGCCATATTTACATTGGTACAATCCATGTATTTTTGTGAGTCTCGTAGTAATTGCATCAAGCTCGTTAAGTAGGGTACTTGCTATTACTGTTTTGCTCGAATAAATCTGTTATGTGATGATGTTAGGTAAACCTGCTGCTACAAGTCATTGTATGCATAATCTGGAGATGTTCACTAAGGATGTTTTGTTACACATGTCATGCTCTATTCATCCATACCCCTGGTTGTGTTTATAGCTTGCTGTAGATTGTTCATATCATGCTCCAAAGTTGCTAAATAATGTTGCTGTCAGCCTGTTAACATTAAGTTTAGTTTTGCCATGTCAATAACTAGTGATCCATGCACCCTATGACCTTGCTCTTGCCATTCTTAGCTTCATAAACATGTCTTCTTACTGTTGGCTACCTGGTCATGCCATGTATTGCTCTATGGTTAGTTGTACAAACTCACCAACATGCCTACTTATTGTTGTTTCTGCCATGTCTGAATCTGTCGTATCATTTGCCATGTTCGCATGGATGCTACCATCTTTGGAATTAGTTCGGTAAGGCAATTTTGTTCTTTGTCTTTAGTATTAGCATGTCATGCTCTAATTTTCCATGATATCTTGTTGTAACATGATGTTTCATAGCTCTAAACATTGCAACCTGATTTTATTTCTGCTAAGTCTGTAAACTGTTATTATTTGCAATCTTGCCATGTCCTTTTGAGCATGTTGTAGTGGTTTAAGGAGATAGCTCAGTGTTCATGTTTTGTCATGATTTACCTGTACATCATGTCCATGCCTTTTGTCTTCATGTTGAAGTGCTGTAGCATATTGTTTTGATGCTTGCTAGATGCCTAGTTGCTGTTTTGGACAGCTTGTCCTTTAAACTTGTATGGAGTGTATGTGTTGAACCGTTGCTCCGTTTTGAGTGTGCTTTATATGAAACTTACTTAGATTTGCATGTAGTTTCATCTTGTCATGTTGAATCCTTGTTTTGAGAGTGTTTTCTTGATGTTTGAATGTCTTTTGCATTAATGCCATGTTTAACTTGTTTTGCTCATATCTTCTAGGTCGTAGCTCCGAACTAAACGAACTTTATCTGTAGCTTGACTAGAATTTCATGTAGATCATCTTGGTGCATCTTAAATTGCTGTTTAACAACTTGAACATAAGGTTTATTCAGATCTGGACCAACTTCTAAATTTACATATGGGGTCTTTCCGGTTTTGTCATATGTTGTTTCCGGCCTCATTTAAACTTGCTTTGATGTGTTGCTCTTGTATGCATTCCTTCTCTTGCCATGAGAAGCTTCAGGTAGCCTTTGCCATGCATAATGATTGGTTGTGCATCATGCCATGTCTATGTGTTGTGTGTTTACTGTGTTGTTTGCTTCTTTCCGGTTGTGCTTCTTCTTGATAGTTCCTGTTTCGTTGCGATCGTGAGGATTCGTTCATCCTTGCTTGTTTCTTCTTCTCCTGTTTGTCTTCTTCATGGACTCGTTCTTCTTGCTAGTGGTATTTCAAGAAAGATGACCATCACCTTGGATCTCATTACTATCATTGCTATGCTAGTTGCTCCGTTCTATCGCTTTGTCGCGCTACCTATCACTTGTTCTTCAAGCCTTCCCAAATTGCCATGTCAGCCTCTAACCTTTTTCACCCTTCCTAGCAAACCATTACTTGGCTATGTTACCCCTTTGCTCAGCCCCTCTTATAGCGTTCTTAGTTGCAGGTGAAGTTGAAGATTGCTCCATGATGGACAGGATTATGTTGGGATATCACAATATCTCTTATGTAATTAATGCATCTATATACTTGGTAAAGGGTGGAAGACTCAGCCTTATGCCTGGTGTTTTGTTCCACTCTTGCCGCGCTAGTTTCCGTCATACCGGTGTTATGTTCCTTGATTTTGTGTTCCTTACGCGGTTGGGTGATTTATGGGACCCCCTTGACAGTTTGCTTTGAATAAAACTCCTCCAGCAAGGCCCAACCTTGGTTTTACCATTTGCCTACCTAAGCCTTTTTCCCTTGGGTTTCCGGAGCCCGAGGGTCATCTTTATTTACCACCCCGGGCCAGTTCTCCTTCGAGTGCTAGTCCAAACCGAGCGATGTCCGGTGCCCCCTGGGCAACCAGGGTCTATGCCAACCCGACGTCTTGCTCATCCATTGTGCTCTGAGAACGAGATATGTCCAGCTCCTATCGGGATTTGTCGGCACATCGGGGGGCTTTGCTGGTCTTGTTTTACCATTGTTGAAATGTCTTGTAAACCGGGATTCTGAGACTGATCGGGTCTTCCTCGGAGAAGGAATATCCTTCCTTGACCGTGAGAGCTTGTGATGGGCTAAGTTGGGACACCCATGCAGGGTATAAACTTTTGAGAGCCCTGCCCGCGTTATGCGGCAGATGGAAATTTGTTAATATCCGGTTTTAGAGAACTTGACACCGGATTCGAATTAAAAGCATCAACCGTGGGTGTTGCCGTGATGGTGTCTTTTCGGCGGAGTCCAGGAAGTCAACACGGTTTTGGGTTATGTATGAACGTTAGTAGTTTCAGGATCACTTCTTGATCACTTCAAGCTTCTCTACCCTTCCGTTTGCTTCTCTTCTCGCTCTTATTTTGCGTATGTTAGCCACCATATATGCTTAGTCGCTGCTGCAACCTCACCACTTATCCATTCGATACCCTTTAAGCTTTGCTAGTCTTGATACCCATTGTAATGGGATTGCTGAGTCCTCGTGGCACACAGATTACTACAACAACAGTTGCAGGTACAGGTTATGCGATGATCTTGATGCGAGAGCGATGTTCCTTGTTTTGGAGTTCTTCTGCTAGTGTATCCAGCGTGACGATCATCGTCATGTGTTGGGGTGCGCCCCCGTGATCCGTAGGTCGATCTTGGCTGTCCTGCCATGTTTTCCAGTATGTCTTGCAAGTCCTGCCTATTACCCCGGGCTGTAGTGTATTGGCTTAGGGGTGCGGGCTGGTATTCTGGTTGATATGTCGTTTTATCCCGGCCACGAGGTGGCGGGTCAGCCGTGTGGTGCTCGAGTCCGTATTCCTTAGCTGCCAGGACTTCGGTCCATCTGTCTGTGAGCAGGTCTTGATCAGCTTGGAGCTGTTGTTGCTTCTTTTTTAGGCTCCTTGAAGTGGCCATAAGCCGGCGCTTGAAGCGCTCCTGCTCCACGGGGTCCTCAGGCACGTCGAACTCATCGTCGCCGAGGCTAATCTCGTCTCCGGAGGGGGCATGTAGTTGTTCTCCTCCGGATATCCATCCATCGCCTGTTCGTCTGGGCTGACCTGCCCATCTTCCTGTTCGGCCTGCTCGAAGGCAGGCTGATTGGGGTTGTATTCATCTTCGGCATCATCCGGATTGTTTTCGTCTCCTGTGCTGGTATTGCTATGGTGGGGCTTGGAGCGGCACCGACAACGTCCATGCTTTGCTTTCTTCCTTGAGGGGTTATCCTCCATTGCTTCATCGCCATTGGTTTCTTTCGGAGTGTCCACCATATATATATCATATGAGGAGGTGGCTATCCACTACCCCATGGGCGGTGGTTCTTCTCCTACATCGTCATCCATACCCTTGATGTCTTTAGAGTTGAAGTCAAGCACGTCGGTTAAATCATCGACCGTGGCAATGAAGTGGGTGGTGAGTGGGCCACGAATTCCTTCGCCGCCTCCTTCCACCCGAGTCGGACATAGTTCGACCAAGAGTCTCCTGACAAAGAGAGAGACTTTAATGAGTTCAGCACGTCGCCAAAGGGCGAGTGCTGGAAGATATCCGCAGCAGTGAACTCCATTACCGGAGCCCAACCAGATTCGGCGGGCTCGGGAGTGCGCGGACTGGTACCTACAACTGGATACGAGTTCGGGGGTCCGGTGTCACAGGCTTCCTTGGGGGTGAAGCCTGTGGTCGTCTCTACCGCCAATGAGTGTGCGGCCTCCGATGCGAGGTCCATCCACCCGTCCTCGGGGGACGCAATCTGCACCGGATTTAGGTCCGGGGCTCCTGCAGGGGCGATATCCCGAGGATTGTCCGACAGCAGGCCTAAGCCATGCTCATCGTGACTGTCCGGCGCTCCTGGCGCAGGCCCGAATCCATTGAAGATCAAGTCTCCGCGGATATAAGCCATGTAGTTTGAGTTTCCGAACCTGACCTGATGGCTAGGGGCACAGCTGTCGATCTGCTCCAGATGGCCAACCGAATTGGCCCGTAGTACGAAGCCGCCAAACACGAAGATCTATCCAGGGAGAAAAGTCTCACCCTGGGCCATGTTGTTGTTGATTGAAGGAGCCATCAAGCCTTGCAGCGACATCATAGTGGAACTCTCAATGAAAGCACCAATGTCAGTGTCAAAACCGGCGGATCTCGGGTAGGGGGTCCCGATCTGTGCGTCTAAGGCTAATGGTAACAGGAGGCAAGGGACACAATGTTTTACCCAGGTTCGGGCCCTCTTGATGGAGGTAAAACCCTACTTCCTGCTTGATTGATATTGATGATATGATTGTTACAAGAGTTGATCTACCACGAGATCGTAGAGGCTAAATCCTAGAAGGTAGCCTATGATGATTATGATTCTGTCTCTAAGGACTAAACCCTCCGGTTTATATAGACACTAGAGAGGGCTACAGTTTACATGGAGTCGGTTACAAAGAAGGAAATATAATATCCGGATCGCCAAGATTGTCTTCCACACAAAGGAGAGTCCCATCCGGACACGGGATGAAGTCTTGAGTCTTGTATCTTCACGGTCCAACAGTCCAGCCAAAGTGTATAGTCCGGCTATCCGGATACCCCCTAACCCAGGACTCCCTCAGCCGTGGCCGAGGCTGACAAGGTCGCCGCAGAGGAGGCCGCCCAGACCGAGGCCGAGGATGCTGCCAAGGGGTTTGCCGGAGAGACCGGCGAGGCTGCCGCCGAGGAGGCTGACAAGTGCGCTACCGAGGAAACCGGCAAGACCGCTGGCGAGGAGGCCGGCAGGGCCGCTGCTGGGGAGGCTATCATGGCCGCCACCGAGGAGGAGGTGGTTGACGACCAACCCTCCTCATCCGCTGCCTCCGGCTCCGACAAATATCTGAAGGTGAGCGATGACTTGTTCGTTCACCTCCCGGGGACGGGGAGCACCAGGGCGCCGGCCGAGGTGGAGGTGTTCGATGATGAAGTGCTCGCTGCTTCCGGGCTCGAGGTCATCGAGGAACCGAGCGCCAATGGCAGTGGCACCTAGGAGTAGGAGCTTCTTCAGGCCATGGGCGCCAGCTTCTGGAAGCTGCAGGCGCACCATCGTGACCGCCTGAACAAGGAAAAGTCTAGGAAGGTCGTGGCAGCCAAGGCGGAGACAGACTTCGAGAAGCGCGTCACCAAGGCGCAGGCCTAGTTCCACCAGGCCCACGAGGAGATGAAGGTTGCACAATGCCAGCTGGCGGAGCGCGAGCTGGAGCTTGTCCTGAAATAGGCTGACATTGAGAAATCCTAGGAGGCGGCAAAGGAAGAGGCCTCCAAGGCCGAGGCCGCTTGGTCCCAGCGCCAAGCCAAGATGGACTCTCAGGAAGAGGACCTCGTCGCCCGTGAGGTGACACTTGCTGCCACACTCCACGGCAAGGACGAGGAGGTCGAGAAGCTTGCCGCAGCGCGAACCCGTGAGCTGGAGCATAAGCACAAGGAAGCGCTCGATGCCCAAGCTCTAGCCCACGGCAACAAGGTGAAGGAGCTGTAGGCGGAGCGGGACGGCCTGAAGGCCAGGGCCGATCAGCTGACGAAGGAGAGGGACACGGCCAGCTGCGCCCTGACGGTGGTCCCGGACGACATCGTTGCCAATGCCGAACAGCTCGCCCGCACCAACGACTCCATCAAGGACGTGAAGATGAAGCTCGAGGGTCTTGAGAAGACTCTTACGGAGGCCAAGACCCGGGAGGGAGCCCTGACCAAGTTCCTGGCGGAGGATAGGCAGCTGTGGAAGAATGACGCCACCAACCACGTGGATTTCATGAAGGACGAGGACCTCTGGATCAGCCGCCTCACCAACGTAGCCAACAGGATCACCAAGCAGTTGGCCGACATGGGGATGCCGGACATGAGGTATGCCCCGGACCCGAATGTGAGCCCCAACGCCAAGCTGACCTTGTCCTTCGAGGGCGTTCTTGGGGCCCTGGAGCGATTTGACTACAACCGGGCGAGCTCCCTGGCCAGCGAAGCCCGGCCACTTTGTTGGGGCGCCATGACTAAGGTCCTCACCAAGCTGACATACCGGAACCCTGAACCTGACTTCGACGCCGCACTGGATAGCTTGCTGGGGGACGCAGACCTCACAGTGCTCGAGTAGCGCATCGAGCCCATCATCAGCCGCGTTGGCGGAATTCAAAGGGTAGAGGGCCATCGCCGGGATTAGGCACCCCGTTTCTTGTTGCTGCTGCAGGTTCACGACCAAGAAAATTCATATCTTTAGTTAGAACCGCAGCAACAATTGATGTAATATAACTCTGTTGTGTTTTAAATCGATGCATGTTATTTCCCTCTTCTATCCGTCCTTGTATATCCGCCCTACACCAATTGGGCAGGCTTGCCGGTGTGTGAACCCAAACCGTGGCGCTTTGAAGGATGGATCCTTTAGCGGTCGGCAGGGTGTGCTTGCTGCCATGCGAGCCAGCTTGACGTTATCACCGCGGCCGCTCGAGCTGCCGAGCGGACTCGAGATAGAACGAGACCGTTGCCAATAGCGGAAGGCCACCCCGCCGTTCTCGACGCAGCCGCTCAATCTGTTGAGCGGACTTGAAATAGACCAAGGTCGTTGCCAATAATGGAAGGGCCCAACTGCGTGCAGGTTTCTTATACAAAGGAAAGATTTCCGAGGAGGATAACCTTATATAAAAAGGGATTACTCAGAGTTTATGCATGACTTAGCTTTCATGTCGTCGCGCGAACGCTTGCTGCATCCGCTGACGGAGCTGCTCCCTTGGTTGCCTTCTTCCTTGGAAGCCATGGCGACAGAGAAATTGCTAGACTAACGTCCGGACCAGATTCTCACAACTGTGTGCCCCCTACCTGGCGCGCCAAATATGTCGGTGGAAATGACACCTATGGGATCACAAGAATCCCTACTACGGTTGCGGGGCACGGGGTCGTGAGAAGAGCGGGATCAGCAGTCAGCACAAGCACTCTAGTCATTTACCCAGGTTCGGGCCACGAGGATGCGTAATACCCTTGTACTGCTTTGATGTGTATATCTCTGTTCTTGGACTTCTTGAGCTAGCTACAATGAGCGTAACTTGTCCCAGGGTCCGAATCATTCTCCTAGATGCCTTGGGCCTCCTTTTATAGTCAAGGGGATCGCCAAAGTGGCACACAGGAGGTGGCATCGGTGTACGGTGGCTAAGCTTATTGCTTGCCATTACGGGACAAGACGCACTTAATGCGCCCCTTAGGCGTCCCTCTCACTTTACCGCCGCGTTGCCCTACTTCGGCACACGCCCGGGCCAGCGAGGCGGTCAGCGCCATGTAGGCTGGCTGGCTGCTGAGGTGGCACAGTGGTAGGGCCTTCACAAAGATTTGCATGCCACCACGTAGGCATGCGCTGAGTTGGCTTGGAAGGCTCACGTCGACACGCATGTGCCTACCTAGCTGGTGGATTGGCAGCTGCATGGGAGAGGGGGTGGAAACTTGGCGGGCGTGGGCCTGGCTGTGGCCCCACGGATATCCTCGGCAAGCAACTTGCTAGGGCCCCGGCAAGGGTCTTGCCGTGGTGTCATGGTCATCCCTGGCAATGATCTTGCCGGAGGTCTTGTGGGTTTCCCCGGCAAGGATCTCGCCGAGGTTCGTCGTCTTCTAATCCTCATCTGATTTGAAGTGCTTCTTGTCTTCACAAAGATCTACAAGGCATCATGGAGGCGCCTCCCGAGCCTTGGTCCCGGCGTGGTTGGTGGTGTTGGCAAGCCTGGGGCTCAAGGATGGCGCGCCCTGCTGGCATTGGGTAAGTCGCCCCGACAAGGTCCTTGCCAGGGTCATGGAGGTCACCCCGGCAAGGGTCTTGTCAGGGGAAACCACCTCGTCTTCTTGCTCTTTGTGTCTCTCTTTTGGCGTTGCTTTGGCCACCTTGCGGTTTTGGCTCCTCCCTCTGCCCTGCTAAGCGTGGCCGTGGGCGCGGCTCTGACTGCCGGTGCACAAGTAAGGGTTACAAAGGAGTGCCCCTACTTTAGTACACTGACATAGCGGCCCTTAAACATAGCATCCATGACGAATGGCTCGCCCGACACCTCGGCTAAGAAAAACCGAAGTCCATGGCAGCCCTCATGACGCTTATGACCCGGCTCTGCGATAGCTGGCTGGCCCGTAGCAATAACAATACAAGCGAACCTGGCACTTCTGAAGCCATAAATAGCAACGGCAAGCCCCGACACAACAGACACAAGCGTCGAAGCAACAGTGACAACACCGAGGACATGGCGGTCAACACCGGATTTAGTGGCTCTAAGTCTGGTCAGTAGAAGAAGCAATATAAAAGAAACAATCTGGGCTCATCCAGCTTGGGCCGCATATTCGATCGACCATGTCAAATCCATGGCACTCCTGATAAACCAGCCAATCATACCAACAAAGACTGTTAGGTTTTTAAATAGGCTGGGAAGCTAAATGCCGAGAACAAGGAGAAGGGGTCACAAAGCGAGGACGATGACGAGGAGCCCTGGCCACCGAACACAAGAGGACAGAAGAAGTTTCCCCCTCCCCCAAGTTAAAACGGTTAACATGATCTACACTACCCATATCCCCAAGAGGGAGCACAAGCGTGTGCTCAGGGACGTCTACGCGATGGATCCTGTCGCCACAAAGTTCAACCCATGGTCATCGTGCCCGATCACCTTCGATCGCAGGGACCATCCGACCAGTATCTATCATGGCGGTTTAGCCGCACTGGTCCTCGACCCAATCATTGATGGATTCCATCTTACTCGAGTCCTCATGGACGGTGGCAGCAGCCTGAACCAACTGTTTCAGGATACAATGTGCAGAATGGGTATTGATCCCTCAAGGATCAAGCCCACTAAAACCACCTTTAAAGGAGTCATACCAGGTGTAGAGGCCCGCTGTACAGGCTCGATCACACTAGAGGTGGCCTTCGGATCCCCGGAGAACTTCCAAAGCGAAGAGTTGATCTTCGATATCGTCCCCTTCTGAAGTGGCTATGACGCATTGCTCAGACGAACCGCATTCGCTCGACTCAATGCGGTGCCACACTACGCTTATCTCAAGCTCAAGATGCCTGGACCATGCGGTGTCATAAAAGTCAATGGAAACATAGAACGCTCCCTCCGTACCAAGGAACACACAGGTGCCCTCACAGTAGAAGCATACAGCGGCCTTTTTAGGCAGAACCTTAATTTCATGGCCAAGCTCTCAGACACTGTCAAATGAGTCTGAACTACTCTATAGCAGGATAGTCCAGCTTAACAAGAGCTTGACTAGCAATTCGGTCTCCATTCCCAATCCCGACCAAATGGCGGCATTCGTACCGCGCGTACATAACTACGCACTCAAAATACCATGGGCAAAGACAGAGCCACAGCTTGATCGTGGTCCATAATACGGCTCAACCTCCCCTGGACCCACATACTTTCACTTTTTCTTCTTCTTTTCAGGTTTCCTTTTTTTCCTAGGCCTTTCCTGGTGGCCTGATTGTCGGACCCATCAACAGACGAATACACCAAGACGGCAAGAAGCATTCATGTATAAGGGAATTTCCAGGTGGTCTCTTTAAACGATCGTTATGCCTGTTTTGAGGACCCGCACGCAGCTCTCCCTTGGTCGTGGCATGTTAAATAGCCATGTTGCTTATCGCAGTACTTGTACAAATACGCTTTGACGTATTAATCAAACTATAATGGAAAATAGTTTACAGCCCAGTTTCTGTGGCATTAGCCTATTGCTTCATTTTTCTTTTTCTTGATATTCTTATCAATTGCACCATACACTCAGGTACGCCTTAATTCGCTAGGGGATACATCATGCCCCATAATACAACAACAAAGTCCGAACACTTTTTTACAGTATAGTTCGGCTCCCCGAACTTTAGCATTATATGCATTGACTCTGAATCATGTCTTTGGTCAATAGTTGGGTTGCCCGGCTCCTGTGCTTACTACCTTACGTTCCACTATATCGTCTAGGATAGTAAAGGGAGAACTACTGCGATTGTGTCCTGGTTTATCCGGATGAGCACCTTCGTAGAAAAAGCTGAAAACTGACTGTCATGATGCGGCATGAGCCGGTCAGCTGTTTGAGAGGTTACAAATCTTTTGTGATTTTTTCCACATTATACGATGAATCGGTTTTTATCCGATGAGGTGTTTACAGCACCCCATGTTCGGACTTACAAATACTAGGGGCTGCGCCTACATTTCTATTTGTCAAACTCCTATGGCTAAGTGAGGGTGATAAAGCCACATAGTCCGATTGCCTGTTCATTGCGCTAAACACCTCCTTTAAGGATCAAACTCTGGGATAAAGAGTGTTTAGATTCATCCTGAACACCCCCGTACTACCTACATGGGGGCTGAAGCCGACGACTGGCCAACTCTCAGATTGAACAAAACGGTCGCACAGGATGTAAAATTTTAAATAACAGGCATTATATTACATAACGAATCTGTTTCATAATACCGGAAGTGACAGTATGAATGACTTCATTCAAAGATGATGTCTTTTGAACACTGCCCCTCTAGAATGCGGGATCCCTTTAGGACATCTTCAAGATACTGCTCGGGTGTGCGGTGCTCCTTACCCACGGGCGGTCCCTCGGTCGCAAGCTTCAAGGCGTCCATCTTCGCCCACTATATCTTGACTCGAGCGAAGGCCATTCGCGCGCCTTAGATGCAGACCGGCCGCTTGATGGAATCAAGTCGAGGGCAGGCACTGAACAGCCGCTTCACGAGCCCGAAGTAGCTGCTGGGTATGGCTTCGGCGGGCCATAGCCAGATTATTAAATCCTTCATGGCTAGTTCGGCCACCCTATGCAGTTCGACCAGCTGTTTCAACTGATCACTAAAGAGCACCGGATGTTCTGGCGCAAGGTATTGCGACCAAAACAGCTTCTCCATAGAGCTCCCCTCTTCGGCTCGAAAGAACTCCACAATGTCTGAAACGTTGTGCGGCAGATCCGCAAACGCCCCTGGAGAACTCCAAATCCGGGTTAGTAAGAGGAACCTTTTCTTCATATATTTTCTCTCCATAATAAAGGCCTTACTCGCCGTGATTTTTCTGGCCTCCTGGACTTCCTGGAGGGTGCCCTGGGCTTCAACCCGGGCATCTTGTCTACTTTGGCGGGCCTTGGCAAGTTTGGACTCTTGATCCGCAATGTTGCGCTCCAAGGACTCACATTTCTTCACGGCGTCCTGGAGCTCCGTCACACCCTGCTTTGTGTAACATGGCATTTGCATTAATAAAGCATGAAAATTTGGACCAACAAAAACTTTTGCATTACTTGGCTTTTTCTTTGGAGTTGGTTCTTCTCTCTGTGATTTTCATGTGCTCTTTAAAAGTCAACACAACTCCACCTCATATACTTCATCTCCTTGCCCCAAAACTTCTGCCCAATTATCATGCCATGTGTATTGTGCAATATAGTATTTTCTTACAAAAATAATTTTGCCAAATAGTTTTTTCAAAAAAAATAGTTTTCCAAAAACCCCTGAATTAAGGTTTGCACTACAAGTACTTGATTTCGGGGATGAAAAATATTTCAAAGAGTATATTTGAAACCTATTAGATATAGGATTTCCATAAACCACAAAAATATAGTTTTAAAGGTAATTTTCCTATTTTATTTAAATGCTTTTTCTTTAGGACAGAAATAGTCTTTAATAGGTTAAAATTATTTTAAAGATTCAAAAATGTTTGAGGAAAATCAGGGAAACCCAGTGGACATATATTTTCCATATATAAGAGTTTAAACCCATGGTCATGTTCAAAATATTGGTCAAAACCATTCCTGCCCATTTCAAGGATTTGAAATATTTCTACAGGAAATATTTTCATAAAAATCCAAGGAAAATCCAGCAAGTCACAAATGCATATTGTGTTCACCTTGCAAAGCCTCATCTCAATTAAGGTCATTCTGGTTCACCAAAATGCCCCAAAACCCCCTCTGACCAGAATCAAATTCGAACAACGTTGTACTACCAACTTTCTCTCCTTGATCCCAACTTTTGTGAACATGATCACATGACCAAATGAGGCCACCACACCAAGTGGTGCATCAAGGAGAAGTGATTTGCTCAACTAGATATGCACAAGTTCATTCTTGTCAATTTCTAGCGTTTACAAAAGTTGCATTGGCAACTTTGCCGAAATGAGCTCAAAATGGGTGGAAGGCCCTAGTTATATGTGCCATTTCACCCTGTGGAGTCACATGACAAATGGAAATCATCTACTTGCCCAAACCAGCATCAAACACCTTCTGCCGCTTTACCAAAATCCCATTTTTGGCCTCTCCCACTAATCTCCATGAGCTCTGCTTTTTACCACAACCCCTCCTAGTTCCCCCCTATCACCTGGATGCTTTTCTGCCCGAGGAAGGAATGATGAAGGGAGGGGGAACCCCATTATTCTTCTCTGGACAACAGATTCCTCCCTCTCTCTCAACCTCCTTCTCTCCCCTCAGCTTACCAGAGCATCCAAGGCTCTCTCCAGCTTTTGCCCATGCCCCCTCCAGCTGCCAGACACAAGTGGACGCGTGGGGACGCAGGAAAACCGCGGATAGCGGCCAAAGTGACGCTCTGGAGCACCTGGCTGGGCACCTGGTCGTTGATGCCGTGTCCCCCGACCACTCCAGCCTCCCCCGCGCGCCAGTTGATGCCCCTCGACGTCCGCTCCACGCCAGCAGGCTGTTGACTTGCTCACACGCCCTCCTTTCTCTCCTGCAGCTCGCGCCAGAGCGCTGCCCCGCTCGGCCAATGCCCGCGCCTGTCCTATGTCCCGCCCGCAGCTCGTCCCTCTCCTCCTCTCTCTCCCTGGCACCCAAAACCAATCCCACAAACACACCCAAGCCCCCATTCCCTCTCTAACGGCCACCCGAACCGATCCCCCAGGCACCCATAGGCCACGCCTACGGTGGACCTCGGCCAGCCTATAAAAGGAAACCCTAAGCCCCTCTCTCACTCCCTGTCGCTCCCCCACACTCCTAACCAACCTCCCGCACCACCCATTCGTCTCCAGAGCCGCCCGAGCTCGAGATCGAGCTCGAGCTCTGCCGCCTCGGCTCGTCGGCGTTCGTGCGGTACAGGCCTCCTCCGCCCCCGTTTTCTCTTCATCTAGAACTGCGCGGCCTCGCTGACCCTTTCCCCTCTCTCCCCCACTCTTTTTGCAGCCAGGAAAGGCCGGAATCATCGACGCCCGAAGCACCTCCGCCGCCTGACATCATCGCCGGCGAACCAGGCTGCTCCGGCGACCATCTCCACCACCACCCGAACGATGACATCCCCCTGAGTCCAATGGTACCACCCACGCATCCTCCCGTGCCCTAAATTGCCGTCGGCGAGCTCGCCGTCGCCTCTGGATGGAGGTAGACAACGACGGCCGTGGGCCCTGTCCGTCAGCCTCATGCCCTGACGGGTGGGACCCACCCGTCAGGTTTAAAAGCGTAAACACGCGCGCACCGGTTCCACCATCGGCTGAAGGCGTACTTCGCATTTACGCCTTCGAAGTGGCGGCCTCGCGCGGGCCGATTTCCCTCCTGGGCCTGTAATACGTCTCCAACGTATCTATAATTTTTGATTGCACCATGCTACTTTATCTACTGTTTTGGGCAATATTGGGCGTTATTTTCCACTTTTATATTATTTTTGGGACTAACATATTAACCGGAGGCCCAGCCCAGATTTGTTGTTTTATGCCTATTTCAGTGTTTCGAGGAAAATGAATATCAGATGGAGTCAAAATGGAACGAAATCAACTGGAGAAGTTATTTTTGGAAGAAAAGCAACCCAGGGAACTTGGAATACATGTCAGGGGAGATACGGGCTGCCCACGAGGGTGGGGGCGCGCCCACGCCCCCGGGCGCGCCCCCTGCCTCGTGGGGCCCCCGTAGCTCCTCTGACGTGCCCCCTGCACCCATATATACTCTTGTACCCTAAAACTTCCAGAACAAAAGATAGATTGGGAGTTCCGCCGCCGCAAGCCTCTATAGCCACCAAAAACCATTTGGGAGCCCTTCCCGGCACCCTGCTGGAGGGGGAACCCATCACCGGTGGCCATCTTCATCATACCAGCGCTCTCCATGACGAGGAGGGAGTAGTTCACCCTCGGGGTTGAGGGTATGTACCAGTAGCTATGTGTTTAATCTCTCTCTCTCTCTCTCTCTCTTGTGTTCTCTCTCGTGTTCCCTCTATGGCACGATCTTGATGTATCCCGAGCTTTGCTATTGTAGTTGGATCTTATGATGTTTCTCCCCCTCTACTCTCTTGTGATGAATTGAATTTCCCCTTTGAAGTTATCTTATCGAATTGAGTCTTTTATGACAACACTTGATGCATGTCTTGCCGTGATTATCTGTGGTGACAATGGGATATCATGTGCCACTTGATGTATGTTTTGGTGATCAACTTGTGGGTTTTGTGACATTGTGAACCTATGCATAGGGGTTGGCACACGTTCTTGACTCTCTGATAGAAACTTTGGGGCACTCTTTGAAGTACTTTGTGTACTTGATGTATGCCTACGGATACTTGAGGTGACAATGGAGTATCTAGGTGACATTAGGGTTTTGGTTGATTTGTTTGTTAAGGTGTTATTCTAGTACGAACTCTTTTATAGATTGATCCGAAAGAATAACTTTGAGGTGGTTTCGTACCCTACCATAATCTCTATGTTTGTTCTCCGCTACTATTGGTTTCGGAGTGACTCTTTGTTGCATGTTGAGGGCTTGTTATGTGATCTATCTATGTTATAATTGTTGAGAGTACTTGCACTAGTGAAAGTATGAACCCTAGGCCTTGTTTCCTATCATTGTAATACCATTTACGCTCACTTTTACCACTTGTTACCTTGCTGTTTTTATATTTTCAGATTACAAATACCTTTATCTACCATCCATATTGCACTTGTATCACCATCTCTTCACCGAACTAGTGCACCTATACAATTTACCATTGTATTGGGTGTGTTGGGGACACAAGAGACTCTTTGTTATTTGGTTGCAGGGTTGCTTGAGAGAGACCATCTTCATCCTACGCCTCCTACGGATTGATAAACCTTAGGTCATCCACTTGAGGGAAATTTGCTACTGTCCTACAAACCTGTGCACTTGCAGGCCCAACAACGTCTACAAGAAGAAGGTTGTGTAGTATACATCAAGCTCTTTTCTAGCACCGCTGCCGGGGAGGTGAGTGCTTGAAGGTATATCTGTAGATCTTGCAATCGAATCTTTTTGTTTCTTGTTTTCGCACTAGTTAGTCTATAAAAGAAAATTACAAAAAAATGGAATTGAGTTTGTCTCATATGCTTCACCTTTTTAGTATCTTTCGTGAGTATGACGGAAAGGAAAATTGTGCCAAAGTGCTAGAAGAAGAATTACATAGAATGCTTGGCATGAAATATGTGAATGATGAGCATGATTGTAACGTTGTTAGTATGAATTCCTTGAATATCCATGATGCTAATGATATGCAAAGCCACAAGCTTGGGGAAGCTATGTTTGATGAAGATGATATTTTTTGTCCCCCAAGCTTTGATGAGTAAATTTACTATGATGAAAGCATGCCTCCTATCTATGATGATTATTGTGATGACACGTATGCTTTAAAGAATAAGTATAACTATGAAACTTGTCATCTTGATCTTAATTTTCAATCATATGATAGTTATTTTGCTGAGTTTGCTCCCACTACTATTGATGAGAAGAATTTTGCTTATGTGGAGAGTAGTAAATTTTCTATGCTTGTAGGTCATGAAAAGAATGCTTTAGGTGATGGTTATATTGTTGAATTCATTCATGATGCTACTGAAAATTATTATGAGGGAGGAACATATGCTTGTAGGAGTTGCAATAATGTCAAGTTTCCTCTCTATGTGCTTAAAATCTTGAAGTTATGCTTGTCTGACCTTCCTATGCAAGCTGATTATTGTTCCCATAATTTGTTTGCTCACAAAATCCCTATGCATAGGAAGTGGGTTAGACTTAAAAGTGCTAGTCATATGCTTCATGATGCTCCCGTTATGTTTCAATTCTTATCTTTTATGTGAGCATCATTGTCATCATCATGCCTAGCTTGAAAAGGCATTAAAGAAAAGCGCTTGTTGGGAGACAACCCAATATTTATCATTACTGTTTTTGTGTGTTCACATGATTATGCTACTGTAGTAATCATGTTTTATAGCTTTTGTTTCAATAAAGTTCCAAGTAAGACCTTTAGGATAGCTTACGGTGATAGTTGTGTTGATCCTGCTGAAAATCAGAAACTTTTGCACCCAGTAAGTTAGTTTTGTTAATTCACAGAAACTTGCTCTTGATCTGATTCTTTTTTATATGGATTGGTACACAAATTGCATAGGACTTCCTAATTCGGTAGGATTTTTGGAGTTCCAGAAGTATACGTTTGATACAGATTACTACAGACTGTTCTATTTTTGACAGATTCTGTTTTCTATGTGTTGTTTGCTTATTTTGATGAATCTATGAGTAGTATTGGAGGGTATGAACCATAGATAAGTTGGAGTACAGTAGATATTACACTAATATGAATTTAGAATGAGTTCATAACAGTACCTTGACGTGGTGTTTTCTTTTCTTTCACTAACGGAGCTTACGAGTTTCCTGTTAAGTTTTGTGTTGTCAAGTTTTCAAGTTTTGGGTAAGGATTCAATGGACTATGGAATAAGGAGTGGCAAGATCCTAAGCTTGAGGATGCCCAAGGCACCCCAAGATAATATTCAAGAATAACCAAAATCCTAAGCTTGGGGATGCCCCGGAAGGCATCCCCTCTTTCGTCTTCGTACCATCGTAACTTTACTTGGAGCTATATTTTTATTCACCATATGATATGTGTTTTGCTTGGAGAGTCGTTTACTTTTGTTAGTTTTTGCTTGCTGTTAGTTAGAATAATTTTTTGCATCTTTAGTTTCAATAAATAAGTCAAGGATAGCCTTTGCCATGCTTATTTTGCTAGTATACATGTTGCTGTTTGAAAACAGAAAGTTTACCGCTGTTGCAAAAATTCCCTAGAGAAGTCAGAGAGTGGTATAATGATGAATCTTATTTCATATTGAGATCTGATAAATTTATTACTGTGGGAATTTTAGTTCATAATTTTTGGAGTTAGGGAAGTATTGATACTCTTGCACTCTTTACAGACTGTAGTGTTTTGGCAGATTGCTGTTATCTTTGCATTGTTTGCATATGTTTGTTTGTTTAATGATTCTATTTGAGGATAGGAGTATTAAATATGCAGAGGCATTTAGTATGCAATGTTCAATAATAATTTTAGTGATTTGTTATAGTAGAAAATGATAAGGTTTGCATTGGTTTATACTAACCTATCTCACGAGTCCTTGTTGAGTTTGTTGTGAATGAAGCTTTTGATAAAAAGAGAAACCATGATATGAGATGAATTAAGGAGACACAAAAGTTCAAGATTGGGGATGCCGAAGGCATGGGAAGATAATATTTCAAGAAGTCTCAAACATCTAAGCTTGGGGATGCCCCGGTAGGCATCCCACCTTTCTTCTTCAACAACTATCGGTTAGTATCGGTTGAGCCTAAGTTTTTCCTTCTTCACATGAGTTGTGCTATCCTTGCAATGTTTTCTTTAGATTTTCTTGATGTTTGAATAAAGTATCAAGATCTGAAATTATTTAATGAGAGAGAGAGTCTTCGCATAGTTACATAATTATTTAGCTACTCATTGATCTTCACTTATATCTTTCGGAGTAGTTTGTGATTTGCTCTAGTACTTCACTTATATCTTTTAGAGCATGGTGGTAGTTTTATTTTGAGAAATATATGATCTCTCATTCTTCACTTAGATTATTTTGAGAGTCGTTAATAGCATGGTAATTCGGTTAATATTAATGTACTTGGTATTCAAGATATGTGAAACTTTCTTATGAGTGTGTTGAATATTAAGAAAAGTTTGATACTTGATAATTGTTTTGAGATGTGGAGGTAGTGATATTAAAGTCGTGCTAGTTGGGTGATTATGAATTTAAAGAATGTTTGTTTTGAAGTTAGCAAGTCTCGTAGCATGCACGTTTGTTTAAAGTTGTGTAACAAATTTGAAACATGAAGTGTACCTGGATTGTTCATCCTTATGAGTGCGGTCGGGGACGAGCGATGGTCTTTTCCTACCAATCTATCCCCCTAGGAGCATGCGCGTAGTACTTGGTTTTTGATGACTTCTAAATTTTTGCAATAAGTATATGAGTTCTTTTGACTAATGCTGAGTCCATGGATTATACGCACTTTTACCTTTCGGCCATTGCTAGACTCTTCGGAACCGTGCATTGCCCTTTCTCACCTTGAGAGTTGGTGCAAACTTCGCCGGTGCATCCAAACCCCGTGATACGATACGCTCTATCACACATAAACCTCCTTATATCTTCCTCAAAACAGCCACCATACCTACCTATTATGGCATTTCCATAGCCATTCCGAGATATATTGCCATGCAA
This sequence comes from Triticum aestivum, assembly GCF_018294505.1. Taxonomy (NCBI): domain Eukaryota; kingdom Viridiplantae; phylum Streptophyta; class Magnoliopsida; order Poales; family Poaceae; genus Triticum; species Triticum aestivum. Next base: position 300,150,039 of record NC_057801.1, read on the forward strand.
CTTCCATCATCATCATCATGACATACATTACTTTTGTCATATTTCCATTGCATGATCATGTAGTTGACATCGTATTTGTGGCAAAGCCACCATGCATTATTTTTCATACATGTCACTCTTGATTCATTGCACCATCCCGGTACACCGCCGGAGGCATTCATATAGAGTCATATCTTGTTCTAAGTTTCGAGTTGTAATCCTTATGTTGTAATCAATAGAAGTGTAATGATCATCATTGTTAGAGCATTGCCCAAAAAAAAGAAAAAAAAAAGAGAAAGGCCAAAAGAAAAGAAAAAAGGCCCAAAAAAGGAAAAAAAAAGAAAAACAAGAACAGAAAAAAGGGCAATGCTACTATCTCTTTTTCCACACTTGTGCTTCAAAGTAGCACCTTGTCCCTCATGTAGTGACTCTCATATATTGTGCTTCAAAGTAGCACCTTGTTCTTCATGTAGTGAGTCTCATAAAGTTCTCCTTTTTATACTAGTGGGAATTTTTCATTATAGAACTTGGCTTGTATATTCCTACAATGGGCTTCCTCAAATGCCCTAGGTCTTCATGAGCAAGCGAGTTGGATGCACACCCACTAGTTTTCTTTTTTTGAGCATTCATAGCTCTAGTGCATCCGTTGCATGGCAATCCCTACTCCTCATGTTGACATCAATTGATGGGCATCTCCATAGCCGGTTCATTAGCCTCGTCAACGTGAGACTTTCTCCTTTTTTGTGTTATCCACACAATCCCCATCATCATATTCTATTCCACCCATACTACTATATCCATGGCTCACGCTCATGTATTGTGTGAAGGTTGAAAATGTTTGTTATTATTTATGTATGAAACAATTGCTTGGCTTGTCATCGTGGGTATAGAAGTTGGGAACATCTTTGTGTGACGAAAATGAAGCATAGCCTAACTATATGATTTTCTAGGGATGAACTTTCTTTTGCCATGCTATTTTGAGAAGACATGATTGCTTTGGTTAGTATGCTTGAAGTATTATTATTTTTGTGTCAATACGAACTTTTGTCTTGAATCTTTCGGATTTGAATATTCATGTCACAAGTAAGAAGAATTACATTGAAATTATGCCAAAGTATCACTCCGCATCAAAAATTCTTTTTTATCATTTAGCTACTCGAGGACAAGCAGGAATTAAGCTTGGGGATGCTTGATACGTCTCCAAAGTATCTATAATTTTTGATTGCTCCATGATACTTTATCTACTGTTTTGGGCAATATTGGGCTTTATTTTCCACTTTTATATTATTTTTGGGACTAACCTATTAACCGGAGGCCCAGCCCAGATCTGCTGTTTTATACCTATTTCAGTGTTTCGAGGAAAAGGAATATCAGACGGAGTCAAAACGGAACGAAATCAACTGGAGAAGTTATTTTTGGAAGGAAAGAAACCTAGGGAACTTGGAGTGCACGTTAGGAGAGATACGGGCTGCCCACGAGGGTGGGCCCCCCCCCGGGCATGCCCCATGCCTCGTGGGGCTCCCGTAGCTCCTCCGACGTACCCCCTACACCCATATATACTCTTGTACCCTAAAACTTCCAGAACAGAAGATAGGTCGGGAGTTCCGCCGCCGCAAGCCTCAGTAGCCACCAAAAACCTCTCGGGAGCCCTTCCCGGCACCCTGCCGGATGGGGAACCCATCACCGGTGGCCATCTTCATCATCCCGACACTCTCCATGACGAGGAGGGAGTAGTTCACCCTCGGGGCTGAGGGAATGTACTAGTAGCTATGTTTTTGATCTCTCTCTCTCGTGATGTTTCTCCCCCTCTAATCTCTTGTGATGAATTGAGTTTCCCCTTTGAAGTTATCTTATCGGATTGAGTCTTTCATGAGAACACTGGATGTATGTCTTGCCGTGATTATCTGTGGTGACAATGGGATATCATGTGCCAGTTGTTGTATGTTTTGGTGATCAACTTGCGGGTTTCGTGACATTGGGAACCTATGAATAGGGGTTGGCACACGTTCTTGACTCTCCGATAGAAAATTTGGGGCACTCTTTGAAGTACTTTGTGTTGGCTGGATGAATCTGAGATTGTGTGAGGCATATTGTATAATCATGCCCATGGAGACTTAAGGTGACAATGGAGTATCTAGGTGACATTAGGGTTTTGGTTGATTTGTGTCTTAAGGTGTTATTCTAGTACGAACTCTTTTATAGATCGATCCGAAATAATAACTTTGAGGTGGTTTCGTACCCTACCATAATCTCTACATTTGTTCTCCGCTATTAGTGGCTTCAGAGTGACTCTTTGTTGCATGTTGAGGGCTTGTTATATGATCTATCTATGTTATTATTGTTTAGAGAACTTGCACTAGTGAAAGTATGAACCCTAGGCCTTGTTTCCTATCATTGCAATACCGTTTACGCTCAATTTTACCACTTGTTACCTTGCTGTTTTTATATTTTCAGATTACAAATATCTTTATCTACCATCCATACTGCACATGTATCACCATCTCTTCGCCGAACTAGTGCACCTATACAATTTAACATTGCATTGGGTGTGTTGGGGACACAAGAGACTCTTTGTTATTTGGTTGCAGGGTTGCTTGAGAGAGACGATCTTCATCCTACGCCTCCTACGGATAGATAAACCTTAGGTCATCCACTTGAGGGAAATTTGCTATTGTCCTACAGACCTGTGCACTTGCAGGCCCAACAACGTCTACAAGAAGAAGGTTGTGTAGTAGACATAGCCTGCTGCACTGTGCCCTTTCCGGCCCAGTGGCACAGTGCCACTTTTCTTTTTCTTTTTTGTCACTTTTCCAAAAATTCCTCAGGATAAAATATTTATCCAAATGCAATAAAGCCAACTCCTAAAATCTTAGAATAATCCCAGCTATTTATTGATGTAACTTTCACACACATCCATTACACTTTTCTGCACTGTTCAAATTTAAATTCAAATTGAACAATAAAATCCCTATTTAAAAATCCAGTACTCTGTCTCCCTAACTCCAAATCCAAAACTAAGAATTTTCCCCTTCTTAGTTTTCCTCCTAGTATTTTACAAAAATAAGTTGACATTTTTCTGAGCACTTTGACTTTTCTGTTTTTATTATTGTCTTATTTTTCCGCTGTTTTCTTGCGACGATTAGATCCCGTGTTTGACGAAGTAGTTGGAGAAGAAGAAGGAGAAGGGCCTGAAGACTTTGAAGACCAAGCCAATCAAGGCAAGCAGCCCTTTGACCATGACACCCCTCTTGTTCATCGGTACCCTTTTTTCACCGATTGCATGATGATGAAATATGACGGTGGTAAACTTGTTCTGAACCACCACATGATGCATACCCTACCTATGACTTTACCTCGTTCATGATTGCATTGACAAGATACTAGTTGATGCAAAATGATGCATGTGTACCATGAACTCTTCGTGGTTACATTCTTTCGAAAACCCCATCAGGTGCCCCTAATGTCCTTGGGAGGTGTTGAACTATAGATACCACTTGCGGAAGAAGTGATGTACCAAAGAGAGATTTTGGTGTGTGTATAAAATGATAAATTAGATTTGTGTGATTACCATCCCAACCAAACATGTGCAACTAAACTACCCCTTTATGGGACGGGGCATTATTGATTACCTAGGCTGATACTAGCATGGGCCCCGCATTACTAGTGACGGGAGAGTCGTTGTTGCGCTTTCTCGGGATGGGGTCGTGCCAGGTAGGGCGGCCATGACTATTTTTACAGGGCACCAGACACACCGTTGGTACCCCGTGCTTGTGGTATGTGATAAATACGGGAGCGAGGCTCCACAATTTTAAGATATGAAATGTTGGGCACGGGGGTTACTACCAATCGAGTGGACTCTATGTTAGTGTCGTCTAGGGAAAGGTAGTGATCGAGTGCTTACCCCGGGTACTTGAGGTACCGTTGGATCATGGATGACACGAAAGCTTCTCGGATCTTGTGGGTAAAGTGCGCAACCTCTACAGAGTGTCAAACTATTTGAATAGTCGTGTCCACGGCCATGGACAGTTGGGAGGTGCTACTTAAACTATGTCCAGAAATTTTACAACCTCGGTGCACGTGTGTGTAGAAGTGAACTATTTCTGTCAAGGTCGTGAATTGACATGTTGAATGGCATGGCATTGACTCAAACTCTATTTATGTTGATATCTGTAACCTGTTCTCAAAGTTACCCAAGTTCATTGATGCATACCCCACAAGTTGATAGGACATCCCAACTAGCTTGGAGCTAGGTTGCTTACTTGTTGTACAGTTGCATTGCTACTTTGAACCAAATCATGGGTTGCTTGCGAGTACATTCAAAGTACTCATTGGCTTGCCGGTGGTTATTTAATTGATCAGGCATGGAAGAGCAGGAGTTGGAGGAAGAGTTCTTTGGTGACGAACACGCGAACTAGGACGCTTCCCAGCCAGAATGCTTGTAGGGTTAAGGCAGATGGCATGGGTTCTACTTATCAACGAAGATTTCCGCTGCTTTGTTTCATTTGATGTTCAGCCCTTAAGGCTTTATCAATGTAAGACTTGACCATAATGGTCACAATTTGTGTAAGACGGTATATATGGATGTAAGACTCTTGTTATTCAACTTCTGTGTATTCAGTGAGCATTGATCTCTGGGATCACTGTACACGTGTATTCGGTGACCTCGACTTATGAGTCGGGGCACCCACAGAGCTGGTATCAGAGACATCCTGACTGTAGGAAGCCTTAGTTAGCATGGACGTTAGTTAGAGTGAGACTATCTACGAAATTACCTATATACCTATGTTTTCTGAAAATATCCCAAACATAGGACGCATTTCCTCTATTGACCCTTCCCCTTCCACCTTTGTAGATGGCCGTCGTACCCGAGGACTTCCTGACCACCGGATTTCCTGTGCTTCTCAAGGACAGCCTCAGGAAGTGCCAGTTCACTTGAGCCCCCACCTTCTCCTACCACGAGCACTGGATCAACATCACTAAGAAGGAGTATCATGTGGAGGTAGTCATGAGGGCGAATGACTCCCCAAGGATTTGGTTCTTTGATGGACCCCAGATGGCAACCCTGCTTCTCGCCGTTGAGACTGCTACTCTCAAGGCGTTGACTCGCCTTCGAGATCTTCTGCCAAAGATGGCAAGTGAGCCAACCACTCATTACCTGCCTTATCGTAAGGAGGGTGGTGACGAGAGCAGCACACCAGCTCCACCCATGGAGGAAGGACTTTCCCTCCGTTTCCAGATTTACTTCAGCTTGCATGCTGACAGCCTGGCACAGCACTTGGCCTTGGAGTCAGTGGAGCTTCGGAAGGAACTCCACGAGACCAAGGAACTCCTCCGCCTAGCTTAGACAAAGGCGGACAGGATCAGGAAGGATGGTGCACCCCCTGGACAGCCCGTTGTAGCTTATCAAGGCGGGCGACCCCCACAAGTCATGCATGCCAAGGGGTCATGTCAGCCACACCGTATGACGGCGAAGGACTATCGCAACCTCTTCACGATGCCCTCGGCAAAGCAGCATCATGTTCAGCTCATCCACTCCACCACTCCCTCAAGTGACCAAGAGACTGAGACTGATGAAGATGAGGAGGAAGACCCAGAGGAGCTGGAATACCCGACCGGGCATTCCACCAATTAGACACCGTTCAGGCCTAGGATACGCCAGTCCATAACCCTTAAGGTAGGATAGGTCGTGTACCCCTTATGCGAAGTTGAGTCCATGTAATGGTTCAAATGAAACCATGTTGTGTTGTGTTTGCTTTCGACTTGTTTTGATGGAAGTTATACTTTCCCTTTCGGGAAATTGTAAACAACTACATCACCCATTTGGTTTTAATGCATGAGTTTGGCCCTTCCGGCCTTGGCTTAACTTAAAATTGTGTCACACCCACCCCTTACTAGGCATCCCATCTATATTGCTTTTCCTCATTTTTCCCAATCATGAGACCTTGACCGCTCCAACAAGATGCCTATTGTAACACGTACTAGTACCTCTACCCAGCAGCAAGAAGCCGGAGCAGGAGCCAGTCAGGACCAAACCCAAGGACAAGCTCCAGCACCACCACCACCTCCAAACATGGACATGGCTCAGCTTCCCCAAGCCTTTCGGGAGGAACGCCAGGCCAACACTGCAGCCCTCCAGATGATTGCTCAAGCTGTAAACCGCCAGCCGACGGGGAATGGCAATGGATGTTCCACGTTGGCAGAGTTCAAGAAGCATGCACCACCCTCCTTCATCGAGACTGTTGAACCCCTGGATGCAGACGACTGGGCCCACACCATTGAGAACCTATTGGAACTAGTCGGCTGCACTGAAGACCGTGAAAGGGTGGCATATGCTGCCCACTGTCTCGGGGGAACTACCAGGGCTTGGTGGGATGGATTCAAGGTCATGCATGCGGGCCAAAACATCACTTGGAATGACTTCAAGGCAGAATTATGCAAGGCCCACATTCCTTCTAGAATTATGGCCATTAAGAAGCGTGAGTTCCGGGCCTTGAAGCAGGGGAGTATCACTGTCAAGGAATACATGCAGAAGTTCAGCGCTTTGTCAAGGTATGCTCCTGAAGATTTCAGCACTGATGCTGCCAAAAGAGAGCGCTTCATGGAAGGCCTCAATCAGACCCTGCAGTACTCGCTTGTTGTGTGTGACTGCCAAACCTTTCCTGACCTGGTGAACAAGGCACTCATGCTTGAGGACAAGCAACATGCTCTGGACGATACTCGTAAGCGCAAGATGATCAACAAGGGTAGCTCCAGCAGCCAGAAACCTCGCCCGTGGCAGCCAGCCCCGGTCAAGCCAACCTATCAACAGCCAAGAGCCCCTGCACCTCGCACCAACTATCAGCCTCAGCAGTATGCCAAACCCAGGCCAGCTTTCAACAACCCCAATAACAGTGGAGGCAACAAGATCAACAACCCAAACCAAGTCACTTGCTTTGGATGTGGTCAGTCAGGACACTACTCCAAGTATTGCCCCAACAAGAAGCCTGATGCCCCGCATCCCAATGCGTAGAACCCAGAACAAGGCCGCGGAATACCACCACGAAACCAAGCTCCCCGCAACCCTCCCAACAATGGCAAGGGGCGTGTGAATCATGTCACTGCAGAAGAAGCCCAGGTGGACCCGGACGTCGTGCTGGGTATGTTCCTTGTCAACTCAGCACCCGCAACTGTTTTGTTTGATTCTGGAGCAACGTATTCATTTTTCACCCAAGAGTTTGCATTAAAAAGTGGCATGACCCCTACATCCTTGAATAACCCCATGGTGGTACAGACCCCTGGAGTAGATATGAGAGCCAAGATAGGCTGTAAGGGAGTCGGTATAGTCATTAACGGGGTAGATTTCTCAATATACCTTATTGTCTTAAGATCGCAAGGCTTGGATGTGATCTTAGGAATGAATTGGCTCATCAAGCACCAAGGCTTGTTAGATTGTGCAAATCGGACAGTCACTGTGACCAATGACCAAGGAATTGAAGTCAAGTTTGCTGCCAACTCCTCTCCTGCCCAAGTCACCAAAGCCAACTGTCTAACTGAAGTTTGGTTGGAGCAGGTACCGGTAGTGTGCGAATACACCGATGTCTTTCATGATGAACTACCGGGAATGCCTCCTGATCGATACATCGAGTTCATCATCGAGCTCATGCCCGGAGCAGGACCCATCTATAAGAAGCCTTATAGAATGGGATCGGAAGAGTTAGCAGAGCTGAAGAAGGAACTGGAGAGCAGTTAAGGAAGGGATTTATCCACCCTAGTGCCTCCCCTTGGGGATCACCTGTTCTGTTTGTGGCAAAGAAGGACGGTACCATCCGCTTGAGCATTGACTATCGCTCCCTCAATGAAGTTACAATCAAGAACAAGTACCCACTTCCCAAGATTGAAGATCTGTTTGATCAACTTAATGGGGCCAAGGTGTTCTCCAAGATCAACCTTAGATCTGGGTACTACCAGCTGAAAATCAGACCCCAAGATATTCCGAAGACGGCATTTGTAACCAGATATGGCCTGTATGAGTGCACGGTCATGTCCTTAGGATTGACCAATGCCCCAGCTTACTTCATGTATCTCACGAATAAGGTCTTCATGGAATATTTGGACAAGTTTGTTGTCGTCTTCATTGATGGCATTCTTGTCTTATCGAAGACGGAAGAAAAGCATGAGCAACACTTGAGGATGGTCCTAGACAAGCTTCAAGAGCACTGACTGTACGCCAAGTTCAGCAAGTGCGAATTTTGGCTGCATGAGGTTGGATTCTTGGGGCATGTACTGAATGCCGAAGTGTTGTCAGTGGATCCCACCAAGATCCAGACCGTGACTGAATGGCAAACCCCGAGCAATGTGAAAGAAGTCAGAAGCTTCCTCGGACTCGCGGGATATTACCGCAAGTTCGTTGAAGGATTCTCAAGCATTGCCCGACCCATGACCCAGCTCCTGAAGAAGGACAAGAAGTTTGAGTGGACACCAAAGTGTGAAGAGAGCTTCTAGGAGCTGAAGAAGAGATTAACCACTGCCCCAGTTCTAGACACACCTGATATTCACAAGGAATTTGTGATATATTGTGATGCATTAAGAACTGGACTTGGTGGTGTCCTGATGCAAGAAGGCAGAGTCGTAGCATATCTATCCTGACAGCTACGTCCTCACGAGGAGAACTATGCTACTCTTGATCTTGAGTTGGCAGCTGTAGTTCACGCCTTAAAGACCTGGCGACATTACCTTCTAGGGAAGCGATGTGAGATATACACTGACCACAAGAGTTTGAACTATATCTTCACTCAAAAGGAATTGAACATGAGGCAAACAAGGTGGCTAGAGTTGATCAAGGACTATTACCTCAATTTCCAATACCACCCTGGAAAGGCTAATGTGGTAGAAGATGCCTTAAGCAGAAAGGCTTCTACCTTGAATGCGATGCTTAAGGAAAGGCTACCCGCCATATATGAAGAACTTGAAGGCTTCAGATTGGAACTGGTTGCACCAGGATTCTAAGCCAACCTCGAAATCGATCCTACCCTAGTGGATGATGTTAAGGATGCTCAGAAGGGACACAAGAGTATTGAGGGCATCAAGAGGAAGATCAAGGCGGGCAAAGCCCCAAGTTTCTCAGAGGATGAGCAAGGAGTTGTGTGGTTCGGGAATCGCAATTGCGTGCCCAACAAGATTGAGCTCAAGAATCTTATCTTGCGAGAAGATCATGACACCCCGTATTCTATCCATCCTAGAGGAACCAAGATGTATCAAGACCTGAAGGAAAGGTTCTGGTGGCATGGGATGAAAAGGGAGATTGGCACCTATGTTGCAAAGTGTCATGTGTGCCAAAGGGTCAAGGATGAACATCAGCGACCTGCTGGATTGCTCCAACCACTCATGGTTCCCGAGTGGAAATGGGATAAAGTCAGAATGGATTTCGTCACTGGGTTACCCAGGTCAAATAAGGGTCATGACTCCATCTGGGTTATAGTCGACCATTTGACCAAAGTGGCCCATTTCATTCCTGTCAAGACTACCTATGATGGCAACCAGCTGGCGACTCTATACATCGACAAAATTGTAAGTCTTCATGGTGTTCCTAAGGAGATTGTGTCAGATCGAGGAACCCAGTTTACCTCGAGATTTTGGAAGAAGTTCCAACAGGCCTTGGGAACCAAGTTGTCTTTCAGCACTGCTTTCCACCCACAGACCGGAGGCCAGACAGAATGAGTGAATCTGATTGTCGAAGACATGCTCCAAGCCTGTGTCCTAGCATATGGTGCTAAGTGGGAAGATTGTCTTCCGTTCGCCGAGTTCTCCTATAACAATAGTTATCAATCAAGTCTCCAGATGGCACCATTTGAAGTGTTATATGGACGCAAGTGTCGCACACTCCTCAAATTGGTCAGAGACAGGAGAAGGGATAGTCTTTGCACCAGATATTCTCCGTGAAGCAGAAGAGCAAGTGCAGCTAGTCAAAGAGCGCCTGAAGACCACCAAGTCAAGACAGAAGAGATATGCTGACACTCTTCGCCGACAGGTGAACTTCCTTGTCGGAGACCATGTGTACCTACGGGTAACCCCCCTTAACGGAACCAAGCGTTTCCATGTTAAGGGGAAGCTCTCACCTAGGTTTATTGGCCCCTTTAAGATTACCGCACGACGAGGGGAAGTGGCTTATCACTTGGAACTACCACCTGAACTATCCGATGTGCACAACGTATTCCACGTGTCTCAACTCCGGAAGTGTCTCCAAGTTCCAGACAAGCCTAATCTCTACAAAGATGTCGATCACCAAGCCATTAACCTTCAGCCAGAGTTGACCTACCGTGAGAGGCCCATCCGAATTTTGGATGAAGCAAAACAACGTACACGAAGCCACACCATAAAATACTTCAAGGTCTAGTGGAGCAACCACACTGAAGCAGAAGCCACCTCAGAACGTGAAGACTACCTTAGATCCGAGTTTCCCGGTCTCTTTTAGAGCCTAGTTTAGGAATCTAGGGGACGAGATTCTTGTAAGGGGGGTAGGTCTGTCACACCCTGCTTTTTGTAACATGGCATTTGCATTAATAAAGCATGAAAATTTGGACCAACAAAAACTTTTGCATTATTTGGCTTTTTATTTGGAGTTGGTTCTTCTCTTTGTGATTTTCAAGTGCTCTTTAAAAGTCAAGACAACTCCGCCTCATATACTTCATCTCCTTGCCCCAAAACTTCTGCCCAATTATCATGCCATGTGTATAGTGCAATATAGTATTTTCTTACAAAACTAATTTGGCCAAATAGTTTTTTCAAAAAAATAGTTTTCCAAAAACCCCTGAATTAAGGTTTGCACTAGAAGTACTTGATTTGGGGGATGAAAAATATTTCAAAGAGCATATTTGATACCTATTAGATATAGGATTTCCATAAACCACAAAAATATAATTTTAAAGGTAATTTTCCTATTTTATTTAAAGGCTTTTTCTTTAGGCCATAAATAGTCTTTAATAGGTTAAAATTATTTTAAAGCTTCAAAAATGTTTGAGGAAAATCAGGGAAACCCAGTGGACATATATTTTCCATATATAAGAGTTTCAACCCATGGTCATGTTCAAAATATTGGACAAAACCTCCCAAAACCATTCCTGCCCATTTCAAGGATTTGAAATATTTCTACAGGAAATATTTTCCTAAAAATCCAAGGAAAATTCAGCAAGTCACAAATGCATATTGTGATCACCTTGCAAAGCCTCATCTCAATTAAGGTCATTTTAGTTCATCAAAATGCCCCAAAACCCCCTCTAACCAGAATCAAATTTGAACAACTTTGTACTACAAACTTTCTCTCCTTGATCCCAACTTTTGTGAACATGATCACATGACCAAATGAGGCCACCACACCAAGTGGTGCATCAAGGAGAAGTGATTTGCTCCACTAGATCTGCACAAGTTCATTCCTGCCAATTTCTAGGGTTTACAAAAGTTGCATTGGCATCTTTGCCAAAATGAGCACAAAATGGGTGGAAGGACCTAATTATATGTGCCTTTTCACCCTGTGGAATCACATGACAAATGGAAATTATCTACTCGCCCAAACCAGCATCAAACACCTTCTGCCACTTTACCAAAATCCCATTTTTGGCCTCTCCCACTAATCTCCAAGAGCTCTGCTTTTTACCACAACCCCTCCTGGTTCCCCCCTATCACCTCGATGCTTTTCTGCCCGAGGAAGCAATGATGAAGGGAGGGGGAACCCCATTTTTCTTCTCTGGACAACAGATTCCTCCCTCTCTCTTAGCCTCCTTCTCTACCCTCAGCTTTCCAGAGCATCCAAGGCTCTCTCCAGATTTTGCCCATGCCCATCCATCTGCGGGGGACGCGGGAAAACCACGGATGCCGGGCAAAGTCATGCTCTGGAGCGCCTGGCTGGGAACCCGACCGTTGACGCCGCATCCCCTAACCACCTCGAGCCTCCCCCGCGTGCAAGTCGATGCCCCTCGACGTCCGCTCCACGCCAGCAGGCTGCCCACTTGCTCCCGCGCCCTCCTCTCTCTCCTGCAGCTCGCGCCATAGCGCTGCCCCGCTCGGCCAATGCTCGCGCCTCTCCTGTGGCCCGCCTGCAGCTCGTCCCTCTCCTCCTCTCTCTCCCTGGCACCCTAAACAACTCCCACAAACACCCCCGAGCCCCCATTCCCTCTCTAATGGCCACCCGAGCTGATCCCGCGGGTACCCGTTGGCCACGCCTACGGTGCACCTCGGCCAGCCTATAAAAGGCAACCCCGAGCCCCTCTCTCACTCCCTGTCGCTCCCCCACACTCCTAATCAACCTCCCGCACCACCCATTCGTCTCCAGAGCCGCCTGAGCTCGAGATCGAGCTCGAGCTCCGCCGCCTCGGCTCGTCGGCGTTCAAGCGGTACAGGCCTCCCCCGCCCCCAGTTTTCTCTCGATCTGGAACCATGCGGCCTCGCTGACCCATTCCCCTCTCTCCCCTCCTCTTTTTGCAGCCGGGAACGGCCGGAACCATCGATGCCCAAAGCTCCTCCGCCGCGTGACCTCGTCGCCGGCAAACCAGGCTGCTCTAGCGACCATCTCCACCACCACCTGAACGGCGACATCCCGCTAAGTCCAATGGTACCACCCACGCATCCTCTCGTGCCCTAAATCGCAGTCGGCGAGCTCGCCGTCGCCTCTAGACGGAGGTAGACGATGACGGCCATGGGCCCTGTCCGTCAGCCTCACGCCCTGACGGGTGGGACCCACCCGTCAGGTTTGAAAGTGCACACGCGCGCTTACCGGTTTGCCCGTCGGCTGAAGGCGTACTTCGCCTTTACGCCTTCGACGTGGCGGCCTCGCGCGGGCCGATTTCCCCCCTGGGCCTGCTGCACTATGGCCTTTTTGGCCCAGTGGCACAGTGCCACTTTACTTTTTATTTTTCTGTCACATTTCCAAAAATTCCTAAGGATAATATATTTATCCAAATGCAATAAATCCAACTCCTAAAATCTTAGCATAATCCAACCTATTTATTGATGTAACTTTAACACACATCCATTACACTTTTCTGCACTGTTCAAATTTAAATTCAAATTGATCAATAAAATCCATGTTTAAAAATCCAGTACTCTGTCCCCCTAACTCCAAATCCAAAACTAAGCATTTCCCCTGCTTAGTTTTCCTCCTAGTATTTTACAAAAATAAGTTGACATTTTTCTGAGCACTTTGAATTTTCTGTTTTTATTATTGTCTTATTTTTCCATTGTTTTCTTGCAACGATTAGATCCCATGTTTGACGAAGTAGTTGGAGAAGAAGAAGGAGAAGGGCCTGAAGACTTTGAAGACCAAGCCAATCAAGGCAAGCAACCCTTTGACCATGACACCCCTCTTGTTCATCGGTACCCTTTTTTTTACCGATTGCATGATGATGAAATATGACGGTGGTAAACTTGTTGTGAACCACCACATGATGCATACCCTACCTATGACTTTACCTCATTCATGATTGCATTGACAAGAGACAAGTTGATGCAAAATGATGCATGTGTACCATGAACTCTTCGTGGTTACATTCTTTCGAAAACCCCATCGGGTGCCCCTAATGCCCTTGGGAGATGTTGAACTATTGACACCACTTGCGGAAGAAGTGATGTACCAAAGAGAGCTTTTGGTGTGTGCATAAAATGATGGATTAGATTTATGTGTGATTACCGTCCCAACCAAACATGTGCAACCACTCTACCCCTTCATGGGATGGGGCATTATAGATTACCTAGGCTGATACTAGCATGGGGCCCACATTACTAGTGACGAGAGATTCGTTGTTGCGCTCTCTCGGGACGGGGTCGTTCCAGGTAGGGCGGCCATGACTGTTTTTACAGGGCACCGGACACACCATTGGTACCCCGGACACACCGGACTCCACAATTTTAAGATATGAAACGTTGGGCACGGGGGTTACTACCAATCGAGTGGACTCTATGTTAGTGTCGTCTAGGGAAAGGTAGTGATCGGGTGCTTACCCTGGGTACTTGAGGTACCGCGGGATCGTGGATGACACGAAAGCTTCCCGGATCTTATGGGTAAAGTGCGCAACCTCTGCAGAGTTTCAAACTATTCGAATAGCCGTGTCCACGGTCATGGATAGTTGGGAGGTGCTACTTAAACTATGTCCAGAAATTTTACAACCTCGGTGCACGTGTGTGTAGAAGTGACCTATTTGTGTCAAGGTGGTGACTTGACATGTTGAATGGCATGGCATTGAATCAAACTCTATTTATGTTGATATCTGTAACCTGTTCTCAAGGTTACCCAAGTTCATTGATGCATACCCCACAAGTTGATAAGACATCCCAACTAGCTTGAAGCTAGGTTGCTTACTTGTTGTACAGTTGCATTGCTACTTTGAACCAAATCATGGCTTGCTTGCTAGTACATTCAAAGTAATAATTGGCTTGCCACTGGTTATTTAATTGACTAGGCATGGAAGAGCAGGAGTTCAAGGAAGAGTTCTTTGGTGACGAACACGCGAACTAGGATGCTTCCCAGTCAGAATGCTTGTAGGGTTAAGGCAGATGGCATGGGTTCTACTTATCAACGAAGATTTCCGCAGCTTGTGTTTCATTTGATGTTCAGCCCTTAAGGCTTTTTCAATGTAAGACTTGACCATAATGGTCACAATTTGTGTAAGACGGTATGTATGGATGTAAGACTCTTGTTAAGTTTCTGTGTGTTCAGTGAGCATTGATCTCTGGGATCACTGTACACGTGCACTCGGTGACCTCGACTTATGAGTCGGGGCACCCACAAGCTCCTACTGGACCTCACCGACCCTAGCCTCATGCTTTTCACGGGAGGCTTGTTCCTTGGCCGCTCTCTCCTCGGCCTCAGCCAACGCCTTCTTGAGGGTCTCCACCTTGGTCGCCACTCCTAATAAATATCATGGCACTTTAGTTAGCACAAATCATTCACCCTTCCTAAATATAGACAAGGTTATTGCATACCTTGATTGTCTTCCATCTGTTTCTTCACACAGCCGAGCTCTTCCTCGGTCCGCTCCAAACTCTGCTTTAGTCCAAAGACCTCAGCAGCATGAGAGGTTGCAGCCAACAACGACGCCTGCTTATTCATATAGACATGTCAGGTTAGTCTCTTGCGAAAATTATTTGATCCTCTATTCGGCTTTTCTTTCCGAACACCGGACAGAGTCTCAGGGGCTACTGTCTATACTATGACATTGTTTTTATATGATTGTGTCGCTCACCTCAAACCCTACTCCTGCTTTGGTGGATTCATTGGGAAAAGGTGGAGGTGGTGGGTAGTACACTTGCTCGGCAAGGGTTGTCTCGGGGCTGCCGCGACTATGCGCGTATGGGGGTGTGAATGGTCTAAACTTCCAACAACCCTTAGATCGTTGCCATGGGCCTCCTTTTATAGATCAAGGGGTTACCACTATGGAAAATTAGTCATTAGACACTGATATGATTGCAACAGTGCTATCATACCTAACTCTGCAGGCTGACAACATGCATTTAATGCGCGCTTAGTGTCACGTCGTTCGTTGCCCGCGAAGGCATGCCGAGCTGATTCGCCAGCCCCACGCCAGCTCGCTTGACATGTCACTGGACGGGTGTCATTTGTGGGTTCACTTGATAGGAAGTGGCCTCCATGTGGCGAATGGCTGCCACTTAATCATCCTGCGTCTTGATACCGCACTGATCCATGGTGTGGGTCGTGGTGGAGTAGTCGGTGGGTTGATCTGATCTTTGGGAGCCCTGGCAGGCCTTGCCAGGGCACCTGGGTCTTCTTCTTCTCGGGATAGCCTTGCCCCTTGCCGGGCTCGCCAGCCTGGCAAGGGAGGCTTCTTCCTTGACAATATCTGGCTCCTCTATGTTTGTCTTGTTTCCTTCTGATTTGTTGGTTGGTTCTTCGAGTCTCTTGGTCTCTTGTTCTTGTGCTCCAATGCCTGTGCATAGTCAGGTCAACAGGCCCTGGGTCTGTTGCACTGACAGAAGTCCCCGAGCCTGCCCCGATCGCGCTGCCGAGCGTCGTCGAGGTAGGGCCTCACAAGTGCACACGAAGCGCTGTTTAAGAAGCTGGTCCCTTGAGATCCTCTTTGCTTCTTCATCAGTCTTGATTCCGGGCCACTTTTTGGTTTTCCAGTGCATCGAGTAATGCTAAGGGTGGTGGGACCACTCCAGTAATGGCCCGTGAATGACTTTAACACACAGGATAGAAACTGCCAATTTACTTTTCCCACTGTGCCCTTATGCTTAGCCACGTATGCCGCATCAGTCGTGCGGGGTAGGTAACGGAGGCACGTGGCGCGGGGGAGCACAATGGCGAGGGCCCAACTTCCTTGAAATGGTGGAGGAGAGCGGTCGTCATCCTCCGTGGATCTAGCCCCCAGTTCCCCATCTACCTATAAAAGGAAGAGCATGGGAAGAACGGAGGCATCCAACAACATCTATTTCTTCTTCTGTCTTGCTCCATCTTGAATATGCCTGGAAGGGGAGCGTGGGGCTGGCCTCCGGGCTCTAGTTGTGGGCTGATAATGTCGAGTGAAGGAGCTAGAGCTTGGGGAGTGAGCTTGGTCCATGTCCGAGGGGAGGGGCTAGGGATCATTGGAAATCCAAGTACAACCCCTCTCCTTGGAGCTAGAGTTGATGTTGATGAGGGGCACGCCTTCCTGCCCGCCAAGGAGGGGAGCAACGCGCTTCTCGCCCCTTGGCCGCCTTGGTGGTTTGTCGTGTCTTCGGAGGGGGCGCTGATGAAGATGAACCTAGGGGAGACGGAGAAGGCGGTAGGCAGGTTATCAGGACGGAGCACGACTGCATCGACATGTTCGTCTCGTCCTGACGTCCTGCTGCATTGTCTTCTCTTTCCTCCCTTCCCTCCGGCACTGTCATCACCGGCCTTCTGGTTGCGGGGGAGGGGCTGTTCTCAAGGTGCATTCGCCTCCTCTAGTAGTATTCCAGCTAAGCTTTGGTGGATGACTCCACTGTCGCTCGAGCTGGGGCTTCTGGAGCTCTCTGGCGGTGGCGACCAAGGGCATCACCGGGTTGTCTCCCTCCTTTGTAGCTTCGCCACTCCCGATTTTGTCAGGCCTCGTGCCCGGCAGGCCTCGACGAGATCGGGGTGGACTCTGTCTTGGGCGCTATTCCCAGCCTCTTTCTTCTCTCTGTATATCCTGGGGGCGGAGAAGGAACATGGAGAGGAGTTTACAGGGCCCTTATCTTTTTTCAATCTTAAATTTGTATGCACTTGCCAAATTTTAATTCAAATAATGTAATCTCTCAAGTTCATGTTGTGTTGTGTAATGCTGGTACTTGTATCAGCATGTTAATGAAAAAGATAAATCTTGACGAGAGCTCGCGCATGTATATGTCAATGCAGAGGCGAGATGCCTCTTTAGCGTAGCTAAACGAGTTTGCCCCGGCTGGCTACCCCGCGGGTCCTCTTTTTTGTCTGTCGGAGAACCTTATCTGATGGGTTACAGACAGAAGGACCAGCCCCCTGCCAACTTCCCTTTACCAAGGGCAACTACCATGACTGAAGCAGCAGTCAAGACAAGATTTGGAGCATCCTACCATAGAAAGGAGTAGCAATGATTTCTAATGCCCAAGTTATAGCTTACATAACACGAATGGACAAGAGGTAGAACTCATCTATTTGGCTTGTCGAGATCTCAGCATCGGGCAATCTTCTCACTCCGTCATTGAAGCCAAGTTCATAGTGAAAACCTGTAACTCCACGCAAATGAGAATGAATACAAGATGCAACCCTATCAATATGCATATAAAGATGCTTATGAAATGCGCAGGTAGTAGTCTAAAATGCTCATGCATGCATGCAATCTAGGTTGGGGCCCCTCTACAACACTTCTTTAATTTCTCTTACACGGGGTCATCGCCCTGGCTTTGTACAAGGGGTTACATGCAGTTGGGGCCAGCCGTGTACAAATGGGTGGACACCGGGTAGGGCTGAATAGCCTCGCTCCTTATGGGTAGAAATTGTGTAGATGCTCAATATTCCATGAGTTTTGCAACAGAGTGCCATCTCCGGTCTCCAAACGGACTACACCAAGTCTGGTGACTCGTACTACCCGGTAAGGGCCTTCCCACTTCGGTGACAGCTTGTGTGTACCCTTGGCAAACTGAACGCGCCTAAGGACAAGGTCACCTTCCTCAAAACTTCAGTCGTGAACCCTATGGCTATGATAGCGGTGCAGGGCTTGCTATTAGCGTGCATCACGCATAGTAGCCCGGAGACGGGTATCCTCGAGTAGCACAACGTCGTCACGTTGGTGCTGATCTTGCACGACCTCATCGTAAGCAAGTACTCGAGGTGACCCGTAAATGAGTTCCATGGGGACAAGTGCTTCTTCCCCATAGTCAAGGGAGAATCTGCCTGGTAGCTCGGTTTGGTGTCGTTCTGAGGGTCCAGAGCACTATCGGAAGCTCCTTGATACACCGCCTGTCGTGCTTCTGCAGGATATCAAAGGTTCTTTTCTTGAGTCCGCGTAGCACTTCAGCGTTCACCCTCTCAGGTTGTCCATTGCTCCGAGGGTGTGCCATAGAGGCGAATGAGATCTTTCATCCAAGGGCATGAACTTATTGCATGAAGGCGCAACTCGTGAACTGGGTGCTGTTGTTAGTGATGGTCCTTGAAAGAACTCCAAAATGACACACCAGATCTTTCCAGAACTTGAAGCTGACTGAGTAGTCAACTTTCTCACGGTAGTCACTTCCGGCCACTTTGTAAACTTTTCAAAAACAACGAACAAGAATTTAAAGCCCCCGATTGCTCGGGGGAGGACCCGAGGATATCGAGCCCCCAGACCTTAAATGGCCATGATAGAGGAATTGTCTGAAGCGCTTGGGAAGGTAGGTGGGTTTTCTTTGAATGGAACTGGCATGTTTCACACTTGGTGAGTAGCTCGACCGTATCTTGGAGGACTGTGGGCCAATAGAATCCTTGTCGTCATGCTTTCCCAACTAATGCCCTTGATCTAATGTGGGAGCCGCACATTCGTTTGTGATTCTCAGCCAACAGTTCCTTTCCTTCTTCATGGCAGACACACTTCAATTTCACACCGGTCGGCCTCCTTCTGTATAGAGTGTCATCGACAAACTGGTACATACTCGCCCTCCGGGCTAACTGGACCTCCTCTGTTGCGGGAGCACTGGCTCGTGCATGGGGTCCATGGACCCGACGGGAGGGTGTCGTCCGGCAGGCGGTGAGGAGTATTTTTCGGCATGGTCTCTGCTGGGAGTGGATAGCTCTACCGGGAGATGCTTTCCGGTGTCCAACTTTCTCCTCTTCTGGGCCATTGTTGGTGGGCATACGGAGGGCTGAGTAAGACGGAGAACAAAAGTCCCTGGTTTCACAGGAAGCTTCTGTGCGACACACTTTGATAGATGATCAACTATGACGTTTTCCGCACGGGCTACGTGCTCTGTTTGCAATCCATCAAAGTGCGCCTCCAATCTTCTCACTTACTCGATGTATGCCTCCATTAATGGACTTTGATAATCCTTGTTAAGTTGCCTCCAACTGTGACTCTCCTCGAATGATCAGCTTCTTAATTCCCAATTCTGCTGCAATCATGAGTCCGGCAAGGAGACCTTCATGCTCTGCTGTATTGTTGGTGGCTTCTTCCTGTGCAAAATGCATCTGGACAATGTACTTCAAGTGTTACCGGTGGGGGCAACAAGAAGCACGCCAGCCCCCACACCTTGTGGGGAAAAAGCACCATCAAAATACATAATCCATTCTTGTGGGGATTCCTCGCTGGGGACTACTATTTCTATTACTTCCCCATCAGGGGTTGGCATCCATTCAGCAATAAACTCCGCCAATGCCCTGCTCTGGGCAATTGATGTATTCTCAAACTTCAAGCCAAAGCTGGATAGCTCCAAAGCCCATTCCACTATTATGTCGGTAGCCTCTGGGTTTCGGAGTATTCATTGCAATGGGAAACGAGTAACAACTGTGATGTCATGGGCTTGGAAGTAGTGGCACAGTTTCCTTGAGGCCATGATGAGGCCAAAGATCAATTTTTGCACGCCAGAGTACCTTGACTTAGCCCCCTGTAACAAGGAGCTGATGAAGTACACTAGGCGCTGCACCACTTGCTTCCTTGCCGCGTCCTTGTGGTTGTCATCATTGTCATGCTCTATGCTGATCCTCGTCTGGCCCTGCCAGCCTCTTCTCACTCTTTGTCTCATCCACTTCTCGCTGCACTATCAACGTTGCGCTGAAAACTTGATCTGTTGCCGGCAAGTATAAAAACAACGGCTCCTGAGGCTTGGGTGCAACCAGGGTAGGCACCGAGGATAGGTACATCTTCAGCTCTTGCAAATCTGCATCTTCTTCAGGGGTCCATTTCATGGGACCTGCCTTCTTCAATATCTTGAAGAACGGTAGGGCACGCTCGGCAAACTTGGAGATGAATCTGCTAACCGCGGCAATGCATCCCATCAAGCGGCTCACATCCTTGATTGTCCATGGCGTTTGGATCTGCTCGATGGCCTTGATCTTGTCGGGATTGGCTTCGATCCCCCTGTGGGAGACAAAGTATCCAAGCAATTTTCCAGAGGGGACGCCAAACACACATTTCTCTGTGTTTAGCTTCAAGTTGATCTTGCGCAGGTTGCACTACAAAAAAAGGCACATCCATGACATTTTGGGCCGAACGAAATTTTTTTCTGTCATACTTAGGACACTTCTAAGACGATAATTGTGACAAAACCCGGTACCATCATTGATGTGGTGGGCTCCTACTTCTATGACAAAAAATCATGATAGAAAATAGGCTTTTCGTCCTGGGCGGGCCGGAGACGCAACTTCATGACATTCTTTGGGCCGTCCATGACGGAAAAAACCATGGTAGAAGCGAAGGCGAGGAAAATATCGTAGAATTACCGGTTACGGTGGGTGGTCGAGGCCTGAGCGATGTGTGTTTCTCTCGTACACATACGCGCGTGGGTGTGAAGCGTTTGGCTCTAACCGAGACCAAGCGATTGCACTGGAGGCTACGCGTTACTGAACCCGAGCGGTCGATCGATGGCTATTAACTGAAACCGATCGAGCGATTCCTTCGCTACTGCTGCTAACTGAAGCCGATCGATGCTGCCTCTAGATGAATAGTGAGCTTTATTGGGGGGTTTGGATGAACATTTCACGGTGGGGGGTTGGATGAACAGGACCCCGTGGTGTTGCCGCTAGATGAATAGGACCCCGATCGATCGAGCCGGTTGGGGGGTGGATGTACAGGACCCCATGGAGGGCTAGATGAATAGGACCCCGTTGAGGGCTGGTTGAATAGTAGCCGGTGGAGGGCTGGATGAACAATAGCCTATGGAGGGGTGGTTGAACAGGACCCTGTGGAAGGGCTGGTTGAATAGTAGCCGGTGGAGGAGCGGTGGAGGCTGGATGAATAGGAGCCCGTGGATGAACAGTCGCAGGTTGAGGCTGGAGGAGGTCGATGGGGGTTGAACAATAACCCGTGGAGGCAGTCGACAGTGTAGATGAACAATATCCCGTGGAGTCCCATTTTAAAGTACGCCACACTCGTCCCGATGAACATGACCTCTGTTTCGACCGTAACGCTCCAACACAAGTCTGTTTCCTCCGTTTGCGGTACGGCACACCCCTCCCAATCAACAGGATCCCGTTTCGACCGTAGGAGGTCCAACAGAAGTCCGATTCCTCCATTTTGCGGTACGCCAGACCCCTCTCAATGAACAGGATCCTGTTTCGACTGTGGCCGGTCAAACACAAGGCCGTTTCCTCCGTTCTGCAGTACGGTAGGCCTCATTTCCATCGGCTATTCCGTCCAAGCCAGTTGGCTCCCGATGAATACCACGCGTTCCGTTACCTCCCGGTGAACACGACGCATTCCGTTGCCTCCCCATGAACACGAGACAATGCAGTTTCTCCATTCCGACCCAGCCATGTACACGAGCCCTGGCAGTACGTATGCGCGAGTAGGTGTTCGAGACCCCGCCCGTATGTACGTACATGGCCGTATTTACTTGCACCCTGGCCGCTGTACGTACGTGTACATGCTACATGCGCGCCTCTACTACGACACATGCATGCCTCTACTGCGACACGTGCGCGACTCTACATCGACCAGTATGTACGTACACGTTCGCGACCACAATGACAACGCTACATACGCTTCTACCAGGTGGGTCCCGACTGTCAGGCACTTCGTTGCGTGCAAAGATGTAGCTAGTGGGTCCCAGCAGTCAGTGGGCGAATCGTTTTTTTGCCCGTAATTTGGACGCACTTCCTTGCGTGCGAAGATGTAGCTAGTGGGTCCCAGCAGTCAGGGAGAGAAAACATTAATTTCCGGGTAAAATGCTTGCAGTTGCATGCATGCGTCCATGGGCGTGGTGCGTCCCCACTATTAGCCTTGCACGTACAGTCATCTTCTGATGACTCTCGTTTGTTGACCACACCGTGTCGAGCGCACCAAGGCCAGTGGACGACGGTGAGGCCACAGACTGGTACAACCCGGAGAACGGGAGGACGCGGTAGTGGAGTCATAGAAGGAGAGGAGTGGGAAACTTGACTGGTTTGGGTGCACGGTGGCACTGCCGCCCACGGGAGACAGGAGCAAAAACAGAGGTTGAAGAAGGAGCACGGCTATTGGATTAACATCCAATGGTCCAGTTGCTAGAATCATTTGTTGATTAAGTTGACAAAGCCCTGCGTACATGTATGCTTAGTAGGCCCACAAGTCAGCCACCAAATCTGCCGGGTCCCAGCTGTCATAGGGAGGAATAGTTTTATTCGCATAACAAGGAGGCACTTCCTTCCGTGCGAAGATACAACCGGTGGGTCCCAGCTGTCAGGGGGAGGAAATAGCTTAATAAGGAGGAACTTTCCTTGCGTGCGACCATGGACCTCGTGGGTCCCAGCCGTCAGGCTCTCACATACAGTCCTCTTCCGATGACTCTCGTTTGTTGCCCCACGCGCGCCGAGTGCAGCGAGGTGCTGGAGGACGGCAAGGCCCCAGACTAGAACGACCCAGAGATGGGGAAGACACATTAGTGGAGTCGCAGACGGGGAGGAGTGGGAAACTTGACTGGTTCAGGTGCAGGGTGGGCCTTCACTCGGCAGAGAATAACATGAGGTGCGGAGAGGTGGGATGGCCTAGCCGTCGGCGGGGTAGCATTTCGCTGCGAGGCGCGTAAAACAATGCCGCTGTACACCGGTGGCTGTAGCATGCGGTCCCGGAAGTGCTGGGGGGGAGAAGATGAGAGATTGAAAAAGAATGCCGGCCATTGGATGTAAATCCAACGCCTTGCTTAGGCTTTGAACTACTGGCCCACATGTCCGCTTGTCCATTTGTCTTTTTAGTCCATTTGGTGGGCTGGGTGAAACAATGATGTACCATTTATGCATCCTATTTATATATATGGTAGAATTTAAAGCCCATTTGCATTTTTCTCGAAATCCGCGGACTTGCTGGGGTGGGTGAAAATATCATTTTGGGCTGGATGGAGAAATGTTATAAAAACATAAACACATGATTGCACGTCTATTCCTACATTGGTCAATAAAACCTTTGCAAGCTTATGTACGCAATCACTAGGAGTTAACTTGCCAAGTTATATATAAACAATTATTATTGTTGTTTTGTAAGAACCTTCAATTTACGAAAAAATATCATTTTAATTTGATGAGTTATTGGGACGTGGGGTATTTTTATATTTTAGGCTAGACGTGGGACATTTGAGTTGGTTCTAGGGAAAAGTACTTGGAGAAAACTCGTTTTACATCGAAAAAGAAAGTGGGAGAACCTCCAGATATAGGATTAATGAAAACGAAAAATAAAGGAAGTGGGAAGGTCCATAAAATGGTTGGATGAACGACAGGTTTAAGAGAAACTTATGTTGTTTCTATTATATATATATGTAATAAAATTATATATATATACTATTATAGAAGGGAAAACATAGGTTCAATTTTGCATTTTTATAGAAAAATAGAACTGAGTTGTGCATCGTCTTGAAATAACAAACATAACTTGGGCTGCTGATGTTATAGGCAAGCTAGGTTCGGAAGCCCAGAGGCCGCTTGATCCAAAAAACGTTGAATCATGTCATGGGTTGCCCATGTTAAAGAACAAAACCTAGGCCATGGACATGGTGGGCCCGAGACTGTCAGCCTCTCGACGAACATTTGTATCCCGACGACACATAGGCTAATGCATGAAACACTCAGATGATAAAGGTGCTTAAACAGATAAAGTACAACATCTAGACCTTTGTGGCATGCTTGATCATGACGCTGCGGCTGTCCGTGTACTCGTCAGTTACGGGAAGCAGACACGCCCTAATGTCTATGATCCGCCTGTACATGTCATAGCTTGTGTATACATCCTTGGCCGTGTAGGTTTGGTAGGCCAGATTCAAAGGTACCTCCCACATGTTCAGGTCCTTGGTATAGTTCTCTTCTTTGATGTTGGCGTAGCAGGGGTTGATGATGGTCTCGATGAGGTCAACCACGAAGTCCTTCTCCTGCCCATTGCCAATGATCTTGTATTGATTCTGGATGTTGACAAGCTTGTTGCACCAGATGGCCGAATCGTCACATTCTTCCTTCTCTCCACCATAGCGAAGGTGCAGTCGGCGCTGCCAATGAAATGGCGAATGCACCAGAACCTCTGATGGCCCTATAGTAGTGGTAGATGAGAACCTCATCCCGCATGCATACCTAGGCGACCGCGATCCGGTAGTCCCTCTTAGGAGACGAATGGATGGGCACAAGGTCTAGTCCTGCGACCTTGTGCTTTCTTGTCCTGTAGGTACTTCTTGAACACGGCGAGGCAGAGCTTCACCAAGTTCGGGTCGTTGGTGTACATCACATTCAACTTGGTGCAGCCATGGGACGTTGCGAACTCAAAGGTGAACTTCTTGCTGAAGTCCATATCCAGCAGGCTCACCCCTCGGATCGCCATTGGAGTGTCTTCAAGTGAACGAGTGAGTAGGCGATAGTAGCAGTTCGTTTTTTAGCTCTTGGGGAACTACATTCAACAGTAAACTGAGTGTGTACAAGTGAGAACAGTTACTACCCCTCCCTCGCCCGCTGCACGCCCGACAGAACATGCACCCTCAGCGCATTCAAACGCCTCCATTAAGAATCCTATTCTGGCCACACATCGGTTCACGGCGGGTCTATATTGGAAATGTAATAACTAGTGTTAGTGGTCACTTTACTTAAATTTAATTAGCTTTAATTAAAATGTTTATTTAAAACAAGCAATGCATTGGCTCATTCTATCAGTGCCACAGGATCAACATGCACAACAATTAGAATTATTACTCTCAGGATGCACATGATCAGTACATTTGCCGCACTTTTACACGGACAATGCTACCATGTTTGAAAAGTTTGTTATGGTTCCTGTCCTCTGCATCATCATGTCGTGTTTCCTAGCTTGCAAGATTCAGATCCAACAAATAAGATTCAAATAATAAGTATAACAAAGATGCCTACACATCTCATTGATTCCCAACGTCCAAGATTCAGAACCAACAAATAAGATTCAAATAGTAAGTACAACAAAGATGCCTGCACATGTCATTGATTCCCAGCTTGCAAGATTCAGAACCAACCCATTAGAGCCTTTTGATAAAGTGAATATCAGGATTAAATCCATCTAGGCTACCCGTGTCATACAATCCAAGAACTTGGCAAATGCTCATGACTATCACTACATCTGTAGTAGAGTATTCCTCTTTGCATAGATACGAAAGAGCATGGATTTAGGACTCCAGCAGCCGAAGAGATGGTTGTACAAACATTGGCCTTTTCTTTTGGCCACCAATTCTATCTATGTTCCTGATGCGTCAATCTTTGACGCATCCCTTGAAATTACTATAATAGTGGAACTAGTTGAAGAAAAAATTATTTCCAAAACGAGAAAAGATTGCGATAGAATAGCTTTATTTACAAAATACAACGTCGGCACAACATGACAAATCACAATCATGCTGATAAAGGACAGTACTAACCGGTGTGAGGGGTCCTATGCCGCCATGACTCGATCTGGTGAAGCTGCAATTCCACTCTGATGAGGTCAACCTGCAGCTCCATGATTCAATTCATGCGCCTTTTTCTGTAGTTCACCTGAAATGAATCAAAGATTGCATCATTCATCTAGCAAGAAGTACTTGCTCTCGTGAGCTGGAAGGTTCTTCTTTAGTAGTTGCACTAAAATTGAGCAACATTAAGGTTGCTTGTCCTGCTCATGTAAGGTCCAACTGTAATTTGCTTATCCTTTTGTGCAGTTCCACTAAAATAAAGTGCCATTGTGGTGACGACTCATCTTGCAAAGGCTAATAAAATGTTGCACGAGATTACCAACAGAATTTGACGGAGATTTTGGAAACTCCAGTCACCATTTTGTGCAGTTCCACCAAAATTGAGAGATGTTGCCCATGTGACATTTTAGTTGAACTGGACAGGGCACTCATTCCAAAAAAGTGTTTTGTGTAGTTCACCAAAAGTTCACAATAGCAACAAGGTGAAATTGATATCCCTATCTACACAAAAAGATATAAAGTAAA
This sequence comes from Triticum aestivum, assembly GCF_018294505.1. Taxonomy (NCBI): domain Eukaryota; kingdom Viridiplantae; phylum Streptophyta; class Magnoliopsida; order Poales; family Poaceae; genus Triticum; species Triticum aestivum. The sequence goes on from NC_057801.1 coordinate 300,176,553, forward strand.
CGGTTGCTAGTCAATCAGAATATACGAAACATACACAAAATTAAAAGAAGCATCTTAATTATGTTCATGGCAATCACGCAAGGACAGTAGAAATTTTAAAATGTCAGCAATGCTTCATGTCATCGGAAGCATTACAATCAACTATGACATTCGTTGGTTTAACGGCATGGGACCATGGGGACACCAGGTCACTCAGCAGCGTAAAGAAGCAACTTAATTATCATACTGGGGAAAATAGCAGGAGTACCATTTGTTAACACAGTTTAATTGCATTATATCACTGGAGGCATTAGATTAACAATAACACTGGAAAGACATATCCTTAAGGTAACAATGTAATCGCTTAATTTTACATGCACCCTTGTATTAACGACAGCAAAAGGTTGGTATAAGGACATGCGACATTGGACGCATCAGCACAATGTACCTACAAGGAGGCATAAAGTGGTGATGCCGAGTTTTTTCATGCTCTGTGAGGGCAACAAATCTAATCCTGGAGAACTTTTACTATGTGCGGGCAGCAAATCTAATCCTAGAGACCTTTTAATATGTGAGGGCAGCAAATCTAATCTCGGAGACCTTTTACTATGTGAGGGCAGAAAATCTAATACTGGACATACTCTGTTGAATTGTCCACCAACCGCCACTTTATATCCTTTTTTCAACCAATAATAGATTTGTTCCTTATCCAGTTTGTACTAAGTTTTCCCATTATTTCCCTTTTCAACCAAGAGACCGGTTGGGTATCCGGTCTCTACTACTTTCCCACTGTTATTTCCTCTTTGAATCAACTCCTAGATTCATGCTATGACTTTCCCCTTTCTTTGTTGTTTGAACCAAGTCATAGATTCGAATGCATGAAGTAGATTTACCTCTAATAATACTAAAAATTAAGGTGGATTTGGAAGAGCTGATGGAAGTAGAAAAAGATGCACATGCAGACACGTGGGGAGCTAGGGCAGTAGAGCAAGGCTGCTTTCGAAGAACTTGTACCTGAGGTTCGTCGGGATGTCGGCGGTGGCAGGTCCGATCTTTGCATAATACGGCAGGGAGGAAGAAGAGTCGGAGGACCTCCCGATCCGGCGCTGTGGCGGAGAGAACGACACGAGCAGAGGATCGGGCCCCGTCGGCAGCTGTGGGTTTCCTCCCTCAGCGACGATGACCGCGTGAACGATGCACCTTTTAGTCCTCTACACACACCGGATGAAGGGATCCAGCCGGATCTATGATCGGCGGTGAACAGAGAGAAAATGTCGCTACCGCTGTCTTGTTTAGATCTGGAGAGGATGAGAGAATGAAGAGAGCAACTCTAGTAAAGCAAGCGCTCAGGCCCCTGCATACATATATAGTGGAGTGATAATATTTTTCTCTCCACAACAAGCGTTTCAATTTGTGTACGTGGCATTAAAGAAAAGAAACTCTCTATTTAAGGTGACTAATTGTACGACTCCAACTTACTACTAGTAGTACTAGTATTGTTCACTTGTGCTCCCCGGCCCTCCATTCAATGAACAACCCCACGGGTAAATAAACATACAATACTAGTATTTATATAGAACGAACAAGCTCAAACTATTTTCGCGTAGTTAAAACTTGAGGGCGGGGCTTTTCCCGGGCAGTACGCGCGGCATTTTTAGTGTAGGCGGTTTGACAGAGAGGCGAGGATGGAGAGGGAGTAGCATATTCAACTTACTTACTGATGGAAAGGTCGGGCTATGTGATTTGATGGCGCGTTACTGCTGGAAAAACTTGTGATATGACTACTCACAAGAGTCATGAATTACTAGTGCTACGATCGGGATGATCCCTGTCGGTGTGAAAACCGGCAGATCTCGAGTAGGGGGTCCCGATCTGTGCGTCTAAGGCTAATGGTAACAAGAGGCAAGGGACACAATGTTTTACCCAGGTTCGGGCCCTCTCGATGGATGTAAAACCCTACTTCCTGCTTGATTCATCTTGATGATATGAGTATTACAAGAGTTGATCTACCACGAGATCGTAGAGGCTAAACCCTAGAAGCTAGCCTATGATGGTTATGATTGTGCCTATGCGGATCAATCCCTCCGGTTTATATAGACACCAAAGGGGGCTAGGGTTTACACAAAGTCGGTTACAAAGAAGGGGATCTAATATCCGGATTGCCAAGCTTGTCTTCCACGCAAAGGAGAGTCCCATCCGGACATGGGATGAAGTCTTGAGTCTTGTGTCTTCATGGTCCAACAGTCCGGACAAAGTATATAGTCCGGCTGTCCGGATACCCCCTAATCCAGGACTCCCTCGGTAGCCCATCAACTAGGCTTCAATGACGATGAGTCCGGCGCGCAGTTTGTCTTTGGCATTGCAAGGCGGGTTCCATCTCCGAATACTCCAAAGTAAACCTCAAACACTTAAATCGTGTCCGGCTCTGCAAAACGACTTTCGCATTCCACCGTAGAGAGAACGATATTCTACAAATATAATCTACTGAAAACTTTAGATAATGTGACACGACACCATGGTCGAGTCATTATTGAACCGTCTTCCCACAGCCAGCTACCGAACTTATCGCGAGGCGGTTTCCTTGGCACGTCTTGTCGAAGCAGAGATCATGTCCCCTTATCAAGGGATTCTCATCAATACGGGTACGGGTAACCCAACCGCGCCATCAATCGTGGCGCTTGGGAAATAAGCAATTTTCAATGGGCAAGTGGGGAGGTGCACCGTTTTTGTTGCCTCTATAAAGCGATAAGGATTCCCCATTTTTACCCACGCCTTCTTCCTCCTTCGCTTATCCATTATTGCCCCCTCGAGCTCCAGCGCCCTAGTTCACACCTTTTCCGCACATCCAAACATGTCTGGAGCAGGAGGCAAGTGGGTGGCCTCCACCATCAAGGAGGAGCATATTACGAAGCTCCGGGCGGCCGGATACTTGGCCGCAGATATCGCACACTGGCTGCCGGACGCATGGCAGATCATTCCGACTCCGGGACCCCATGAGAGGGTCATGTTCCTCGCCCACTTCGTCCGTGGACTGGGATTTCCACTTCATCCCTTCGTCAGTGGGCTCATGTTTTACTATGGGTTGGACTTCCATGATGTAGCCCCAAATTTCGTACTCAACATCTCGGCGTTTATCTTGTGTGCGAGGCCTTCCTCCGCATCAAGCCCCACTTTGGCTTGTGGGTAACAATCTTCTGCATGAAGCCGAAGATCGTGAGCGGCCAGCAAGCAGAAAGGGGGCGCCATGGTGGGCAGGATGCCCAATGTTACCTGGCTTGACGGCTCCTTCGCGGAGACCATGAAAGGGTGTCAATCGGGGTGGTTCTACATCATCGAGCCACGCGACGCCAACTGGGCGGTGGCCCCCGAATTCCGATCCGGAATTCCCATGCGGCTCACCTCCTGGGAAAAGAAGGGCCTGGCCTGGGGTGAACCTGCGGAGCTGACAGGACTTCAAAATTGCATCAAGAATATGATGGACAAGAAAATCAAGCTTGTCAAGGTGGTCCAGGTCATGCTCGTCCGCCGAATTCTTCCGTGCCAAAGACGGGCATTTAATCTGTGGGAGTTCGTTCCGGCCGAACACTGGACACTTCAAGAGTTTACGACACGACACACAAGCATGCATGGAAGGTGCTGTTCAAGGCCTCCGAAATACCTCCTCCCACATCCGAGGACCACGGACATCACGCCACGCGGCTCCCCCATCCAGTGAGTTTTCTGGCCATCACCAGATGTAGCTCTCCCAGCATACTCATGGGAGGATTTTAAGTCATCGTGTGTATTTAATCAGGATTACGTGGTGACGGTGGAGCGGATCAACTGTCCGGCTCCACTGCTAGAAGGTCCAGCAACCGCTCTCCTGACGGAGATGCTAGTCTCGGCGCCTTACAAGGTGCCGGAAAAGAAGACGACGAGGAAATTCCTTCTGCGGAGGCGGGGGGAAACATGATGAAATTCCGCCTGCCTGCACTAGGGAGGAGAAGAAAAGGAAAGCCGCCCCGCAGGGGGAAGCTAGGACGCCAAAGATGGGAAAGGCGTCCCTTCCGGATCACTCCACCACTGATGCCTACAGCGAGGAGAAGTGTCTTCCCAGGGGCAAGCCCCTAGTAAGATCATAAGTATCCTTACTCTATTGTACTTTAGTGCGACTTAACTTCGTAGTTTGTTATAACGCCGAACATGTATATGTAGTCCGGCCAGGGCCCATCCCAAGGTATCCCCTTCGGATGGGTCTTTGAGCGATTCAGCGATGAATTCGCTCCCGATGGCCACTTCCCCTTAGCTTGCGGATATCATGGAGGTATTGTCCCAAAGGGTCCCAGAGCAGGGGGAGGCGACTCTAGAGATGCCCCAAGGTGAAATTCCAGATTCTTGGCACACGGGGCGTAAGATCCCCGCAGATTATGCCGACGAGAGCCGCAGCAAGTTGGGCTCCCAGCCGGACACTGTATCGGAACCTCCAAACGTTCCGGATTCGGGCAGGCAGCCCCTCGCTAAGGAGGACGAGCCGACCGTGCCGATGACTTCCGTTGCACCAGAGGTGCCGGATAGTCAGCTGGAAGTGCTTCATGGCGCTTCCATGGATGAAGAGCACCGTACTCTTATGAGTGCGGTGATTCAGAAGGTTCGGTCCACCAAGAGCGGATTGACCGAAGCCTACACCAACTTCCTGACAGGCTCTGAGGTAAGCAATCAAAAGTGTGTGAAATTATCACCCGATAGACAATAGCCTCTGTTACTCTGTTTGGTGTTCGGAAAGAAAAGCCAAATGGAGGGTCAACTCTAATCCGTAGGAGTCTAACAGTAGGTTTCTATGTGAATAAGCAGGCAGTGCTGCTTGCCGCTGCTGCCCACACAACTGAGGTCACCGGACTCAAACGGGACCTTGAGCAGGCCGAAGAGGAGCTCAGCCTCACAAAGAGGCAGCTCGAAGAGAACAAAGGTGAGTGATACCCCGTTCACATATCATATAGAGTAAGAAAAATTGGTGATGCTAACAAAAATTTTCATGATTTTTTAATAGGGGCCACGACTGAAGTGGCGGCCCTGAAGAAAGCGCTATCCGAGGCCGAAAACAAGGCGGCCATGGAGCGCATTGAGCGTCAAAAGAAGAATGCTAGGGTGGGAGAGGTACAGCAAGGGCTCCAGGAGCTTGGCAAAAAGTTCAAGTCCTTGGAGCGTGACTTCAAGACGAAAGAGTCTGAGCTTGCGAAGGCCCTTTCTAGCATGAAAGATGCCAAGGCCGAAGCCCAAAAGGCCCAGCAGAGAATCCAGGCGCCCAAGAAGATAGCAGCGGGTAAGACATTCTTTATGCAAAGCAAGCATGTGGGGGAGACATTTCTTTTACATACCTGAATTCGGAGCTCTCCAGGGGCATTCACAGATCTACCACGCAGCATATCGGATGCCACGGAGTTCTACCGTGTCGAAGAGGGGAGCTCAACGGAAAAGTTGTTCTGGTCCCAGTAAGCTGGAGCCAAACACCCAATGCCTCCGAGTGACCAATTGAAGCAATTGGTTGAACTCCACAGGGAGACCGAAGTGGCTATGAAAGATTTCATAGTCTGGATGTGGCCTGGTGAGCCCCTGCCCGCTAGCTACTTCAGCCTGATAAAGCAGATGGTAAATGCCTGTCCGCGGCTTGAAGTGATCAAGCGGTCTGTTTGCATTGAGGGTGCCCGCCGAGCCTTTGCTCGTGCGGAGGTGCATTGGGGCAAGCTAGATGCGGAGAAGCTGGTGAAGGATGGACCACCGGAGGGCAAGGTGCATCGCTATCCCGAGAAATATTATGATGGCATTATGAAAGGTGCTCGCTTCGTGGCTGATGAATGTACCAAGGACACGATCTTTGAGTGAATGTACTCCTGTCGTTTTTGTAATATAAAAACGAAGTTGTTTGCGCTATACAGCGCTTTGTTGATTTAAAATATTACCTTCTGTGCGGCTGTTTATAAAATTCTGAAAGTAGGCCAGTCGTCGGCTTCCGCCCCCACATAACTAGTACTGGGGTGTTCGTGGAAAACCCAAAACAATCTTTTATCCAAACTTTTGGTCCTTGAAGGAGGTGTTTGGCGCACCGAACAAGGCAATCGGACTATGCGGCTTTATAACTCTCACTTAGCCATAGAAGTCTACAATTTTAAATTGCGGCAAAGCCTCGAGAATTCAGAAAGCCGAATTGGGGCGCTATACACGCCTAAATCAGACGAGGATGACTCCTCGCATAAAGCAGAAAAAATATTTAAGGATTTTAAGACCTCTCGAACAGCGACCAGCTCTCGCCGCATCATGAAGGTCAGTTTTCGGCTTTCTCTACTGAGGTGCTCGTCCAGAAGAACCGGGACACAATCGCAGTAGTTCTCCCTGCGCTACCTTAGCCGATATAACGGAACGTAAGGTACCAAAACAAGGGAGCCGGGCAAACCCAACTATTGACCCAAGACATGATTCGGAGCTGATGCATATAATGCTATAAGTTCGGGGTGCCGCACTGTCGAAAGTGTTTAGACTTATCTTGCCGTATTATGGGGCGCCATAAGGAGCCCCTGGCAAACTGAATGTACCAAGGTGTACGGATTCCATAAACATTTATAGGAAAAATTGTGCAGATAGGAATAATAAGCTGACGGTATATATTGTTTCCCATTGTAAGGTAATACGTCCGGGCGTATGTGTACAATTGATGTGTTAAGCAGAATAAAAATAGGACTATTTGACATGTCCTATCCACGGGCGGGCCGCATGTAGGTATATAGAACAGGTATAACGATCATTAATAGATACCACCTGGGTACTCCCTTTGTGCGAGGAGCCTTTTTCCTCCTTGGTTTTCCCTCCTATGAGGAGTCCGGTGATCCTGCTCTCTGACGAGGCTGCCCGAAAGTAGGGTCCTGAAAGATAAAGGGGGTTATTAAAGTATGTTGTGGCTGAACCCCACTGTTGACCGGATCACTATTGCGCCTCCGCCTATGCCTATGGTATTCTGAGTGCGTAATTGTGTATGCGCGGCACGAATGCTGCCTGAATGGGGTTGGAGCGGAGGCCGGACTGCTAGTCGCGCTCTTGGCGTGCTTGGCGATCCTATTGCAGGGTACTCCGGACTCGCTTGACGGTGTTTGGGGTTGTTGTCACCGGATTGGTGGTTTGCCAGAGAAGGCTGCTTTGTACTTCTGCCACGAGGGCTGCAGTGTGCTCTTATGTACGGAGAGAGTAGTAATGTTTCCATTGACTGTTATAACCCCACGAGGTCCTGGCATCTTGAGCTTGAGGTATGCATAGTGTGGTACCGCATTGAATCGAGCGAATGCGGTTCGTCCAAACAGTGCATGATAGCCACTACGGAAAGGGACAATGTCGAAGATTAATTCCTCGCTTCGGAAGTTATCCGGAGATTCGAAGACCACTTCCAGTGTTATGGAGCCCGTGCAGCAGGCCTCTACTCCTAGAATTACACCTTTGAAGGTGGTTTTGGTGGACTTGATCCTTGAAGGGTCGATGCCCGTTTTGCACACTTTGTCCTGGTAAAGCAGGTTCAGGCTGCTGCCACCGTACATAAGGACTCGGGTGAGGTGGAATCCATCGATGATTGGGTCTAGGACCAATGCGGCTGAACCACCATGACAGATGCTGGTAGGGTGATCCCTACGATCAAAGGTGATCGGACAGGCTGACCATGGGTTGAACTTTGGGGCGACTGGCTCCATCGCATAGACGTCCCGTAGTGCTCGCTTTCATTCCCGTTTGGGAATGTGGGTGGCATAGATCATATTGACCGTTTCAACTGGGGAGGAAATTTCTTCAGCCCCCCCGTGTTCGGACGCCGGGGCTCCTCGTCATCGTCGCTATGTAGCCCCTTGTCCTTGTTCTCGGCATTTATTTTACCGCCCTGTTTGAACATCCAATAGTCTCTGTTAGTGTGGTTTGCTGGCTTATCCGGGGTGCCATTAATTTGGCACGAGCGATCAAGTATGCAGTCCAGACTGGATGGTCCGTGATTGTTTCTTTTGAACGGTTTTTTCGCTGACCGGATTTTGAGCCACTGAATCCGGCATTGACTGCCGTGTCTTCAGTGTTGTCTCCATTGTTCCGTCGCTTATGTCTGCTGTGCCGTGGCTTGCCGTTATTGTCACAGACATCTGAAGTGCCGGAATTTATTGACATGGTGCTACTGCGAGCGAACCAGCTATCCTCTCCCGCGCAAAAGCGGGTCATGAGTGTCGTGAGGGCCGCCATGGACTTTGGTTTTTCCAGGCCGAGGTGTCAGGCGAGCCACTCGTCGCGGATATTATGCTTAAAGGCCACCAGGGCTTCGGCGTCCGGACAGTCGACAATTTGGTTCTTTTTGGTTAGGACCGAATCCAGAATTTCCTGGCTGACTCTCCGGGCCGTTGGGTAATGTGACTCAAGTCATCAGCATCCGGTGGTCGCACGTACGTGCCCTGGAAGTTATCAAGGAACGCATCCTCCAGGTTTTCCCAGCTGCCGATGGAATTTGCCGGTAGGCTATTTAGCCAGCGTCAGGCCGGTCCTTTGAGTTTAAGGGGATGCTACTTGATGGCGTGTAGATCATCACCGCGGGCCATGTGAGTGTTGAGAAGGAAATCTTTGATCCATACTGCGGGGTCCATTGTGCCATCTTATGATTCAATGTTTACAGGCTTAAACCCTTCTGGGAATTCGTGATCCATTACCTCGTCAGTGAAGCAGAGGGGGTGTGTGGTGCCTCTATGCCGGGCTATGTGGGTACGCAGTTCGAATGAGTCTGGTTGGTTATGTTCGGCCCGGATTTATGTATAGTGTATCCGTCGTGACGATCATCGTCACGTGTTGTGGCGCGGCCCCGCGATCCATAGATCGATCTTGGCTGTCCTGCCTTGTTTTCAAGTATGTCCCGCAAGTCCTACCTATTACCCTGGGCCGTAGTGTATTGGCGTGGGGTGCGGGCTGGTTTTCGGGATGATACGCTGTTTTATCCCGGCCACGAGGTGGCCGGTCAGCCTCGTCCTATGCTGTTAGTATGGGCTCCTCCTCGAATTGAGGTAGCCACTTGTGCTTTGAATAACCTTTCGTGTGGCGCTCGAGTCCATATTTCTCGGCTGCTAGGACTTCAGTCCATCTATCTATGAGCAGATCTTGATCAGCTTGGAGCTGCTGCTGCTTCTTTTTGAGGCTCCTCGCAGTGGCCATAAATCGACGTTTGAAGCGCTCCTGCTCTACAGGGTCCTCAGGCAAGCCAAATTTGTCGTCGCCGAGGCTAATCTCGTCTTCGGAGGGGGGGCATGTAATTGTCCTCCTCCGGGTATCCGTCCGTCGCCTGTTCGTCTGGGCTAATCTGCCCGTCTTCCCGTTCGGCCTGCTCGAAGGCAGGCTGATCAGGGTTGTATTCATCTTCTGCACCATCTAGATTGTTTTCGTCTCCTGTGCCGGTATTGCTGTGGTGGGGCTTGGAGCGGCGCCGATGACGCCCATGCTTTGCTTTCTTCCTTGAGGGGTTATCCTCCATTGCCTCATCGCCATCGGTTTCTTTCGGAGTGTCCACCATATATATATATCATATGAGGAGGTGGCTGTCCAGCGCCCCGTGGGCGGTGGTCCTTGTTCTTCTCCTACATAGTCGTCCACACCGTCGATGTCTTCAGAGTCGAAATCAAGCACGTCGGTCAAATCATGGACCGTGGGAATGAACTGGGTGGTGGGTGGGCAACGAATTCCCTCGTCACCTGCTTCCCACTCGAGCCGGACATAGTTCGGCCAAGAGTCTCCTGACAAAGAGAAAGACTTTAACAAGTTCAGCATGTCGCCAAAGGGCGAGTGCTGGAAGATATCCGCAGCGGTGAACTCCATTACCGGAGCCCAACCAGATTCAGCGGGCTCGGGGGTGCACGGACTGGAACCTACAGCCGCACACGAGTCCGGGGGTCCGATGTCATAGGCTTCCGGGAGGGTGGATTCTGTGCTTGGCTCTACTGCCGATGAGTGTGCGGCCTCCGGGGCGGGATCCATCCACCGGTCCACGGACGACGCGATCTGCCCCGGATTTAGGTCCGGAGCTCCTGTAGGCGTTATATCCCGAGTATTGTCCGACAACAGGTCTAAGTCGTGCTTGTCGTAACTGTTCGACGCTCCTGGCGTAGGCCCGAATCTGTCGAATATCAAGTCTCCAGAGATATCGGTCGTGTAGTTCAAGTTTCCGAGCCTGACCTGATGGCTAGGGGCATAGCTATCGATCTGCTCTAGACGGCCAAGTGAATTGGCCCGCAGTGCAAAGCCGCCGAATACGAAGATCTGTCCGAGGAGAAAAGTCTCACCTTGGACCACATTGTTGTTGATGATTGAAGGAGCCATCAAGCCTTGCAGCGACGGCATAGAGGAACTCTCAATGAAAGCACCAATGTTGGTGTCAAAACCGGCGGATCTCGGGTAGGGGGTCCCGATGTGAGCGTCTAAGGCTAATGGTAATAGGAGGCAAGGGACACGATGTTTTACCTAGGTTCGGGCCCTCACGATGGATGTAAAACCCTACTTCCTACTTGATTGATCTTGATGATATGAGTATTACAAGAGTTGATCTACCACTAGATCGTAGAGGCTAAACCCTAGAAGCTTGCCTATGATGATTATGATTGTGCCTATGCGGATCAAACCCTCCGGTTTATATAGAAACCGAAGGGGGCTAGGGTTTACACAGAGTCGGTTAAAAAGATGGGGATCTAATATCCACATCGCGAAGCTTGTCTTCCACGCAAAGGAGAGTCCCATCGGGACACAGGACGAAGTCTTGAGTCCTGTATCATCGTGGTCCAACAGTCCGGCCAAAGTATATAGTCCGGCTGTCCGGATACCCCCTAGTCCAGGACTCCCTCAATCCCCCCCTTCCGTTCCACACTCTAATATGCTGCATGACACGTCCACCCGGATGCTAGCTCTCCCACATGTCGGCGAAGTACATAGTAAGAAGGAGCAAAGAATCATGTGGTATATACTCGTACTACTACTCACGTCGGAGGAGTGCGACCCACGGCATCCTAGTGAACCAGCAGTTTGAACCATGACAACCCAGTGAACCAGCAGTAGAAAACAATGTGGTGATATGTCCATAAAAAACAATGTCCTACAGTCCAGACTGTAGCATGTACAATACTACTCCTCTTTGTTTGGATCCTCGAGTTAGAGCTAGTTTTGGTTGAAATAGACTCAAATTATCGAAACATGAGGGGTTAATTTGAGCTAGTTTGCTCTAACCCAGCTAAAAAAACTAGCCCGGTGGAGAGGTTCTAATTGGGTTAGTTATCCTGGGTTCACTAAAAGAGAACTAAAAAAATCTCACCTGCCCGCACCAGATCGCTTCCCTAAAAAAATCTCACCTGCCCGCACCAGATCGCTCCCCCCCCCTCTCGCATGACTCTTATCTGTTCCCCATAGGGCCGACCGCCCAAGCGCCGCTCGCCCTCTCTCTCCTCCGGCCGCCCTCTCCTTCCGGCCTCCGCCGCCCTACTGGGGCCGCCCTCTCCCTCCGACCTTCGAAGGTCGCCCTGCTCCCCCTAGCCACACTAAAAAACCTAGCCCGGTGGAGAGGTTCTAATTGGGTTAGTTATCCTCGGGCCCACTAAAAGAGAACCAAAAAAATCTCCCCTAGCCGCACCAGATCGCTCCCTCCGGCCCCCTCGCACGACTCCTCTCTGTTCCCCAGCGGGCCGCCCGCCCAAGCGCCGCTCTGTCACTCGCCCTCTCTCTCTTTCGATCGCCCTCTCCCTCCAGACTCTGCCGCCCTCCTCCGGCTGCCCTCTCCCTTTGGCCTTCGAAGGTCGCCCCGCTCCCCCTTCACCAATCCTTTGCGGTGGCGCATCTACCAGGGATATCGCGAGAGGGGTGAGTTTGTTCGTTCCTTCTCTGTCTCATAGCCATATCATTGATCTTGCTCGCTCTAGCGCTAATTCTGATTTGGAAAACTAGATCCTGATCAAACTTGGTATAGATTTGTGGTGCACGCATGGAATTGTTTTATGCTGCTTGAGGAGGTAATAAATCTTTCTAGAGGCCCAAAGATTCAGTTCACCTTTCTAGGTATTTCAGTTTCAGGCTTGCATTCTTTCTAGAGGACCAAATATTCAGTTCACCTTTCTAGGTATTTCAGTTTCGGGATGACATTATTTCTAGAGGCCCAAAGATTCAGTTCACCTTTCTAGGTATTTCAGTTTCAGGCTTGCATTATTTTTAGAGGCCCAAAGATTCAGTTCACCCTTCTAGGTATTTCAGTTTCAGGATTGCATTGTTTCTAGAAGCCCAAAGATTCAGTTCACCTTTCTAGGTATTTCAGTTTCAGGCTTGCATTATTTCTAGAGGCCCAAAGATTAAGTTCGCCGTCGTCGGCAAGCGGCCCTGCTACCCATGCTGGTGTTGACCTCAACTCGCAAGCGCCAGCGTCGGAGGGGTTCCCGGGGCTTGGGCTCTATTGAGCCTTCCTCCAGAGCGACGATGACGAGCTCCTACCTGGGTGCGTGAGGGGCTCCAGGCTCCCTCCCTATTGTAAATGACTTCCGTGATGAGTTAGCTCATGCTTTGTTTCATGGAGTGTATTATTTTTGTGAAGCTTGATTACCGACTTGTATGTTTAAGTGGGATATCTCATTTGTATGGACAAAGTAAAATTTATCATGTTTTGCATGCTTGATTTGTAAACATGGTTCGTTTATGTCAATTGTCAGCGGGAGGAGGCCACACAAGAGCCGGCCACACCAAATCCGGCAGGAAATACGGTCCAAAGTAGTCAAATGATTGATAAAGAGCATTTATTGTCAATCTAACCATGCCATCCATACACCTCTTTGGTTTAGAGTTAGTTTAGGGTTAGAATCTAGCTCTGACCTCCAAGTGAGTTAGAGTTCCCCTCGTCTTGGTCCATTGCCATCATACTTTCCCCATTCCTGTGTTTATAGTATCCTATGAATCAAAGAGGCCGTTTTTTTGCGGGAAAAATCAAAGAGGCCCTTAGACTGGTTTAGGTCCGGTCATTTTTTATAAACGTGTTATGTCCAAAATTTAATGAATGTGCTTCGGTTTCTACGAAAATAATCCGGTTTAATGTAGTAATTCATTTATTCTTTTATTCTTCTACAAGGGCTTTACATATAATTTGTGAGGTCTGAAATGTAAAGTACACTGGCATATGCTCCGAGTCATGCATGCACTACGACCCAGATGCTCTACGTCCCACATGTTGGTGAAAGCGAGCACGTGGAAATAGCCTAGGAATACATATAGGAGGATAAATGCGTGAAGAAATATGTACTGTGAAGCGTAGCTGCGGTTCGAAAAAGGAGACCTAAAGTGATGACAACTATAGGTCGCACGCACCCAACTAGTGGTACTAGACATACGACTGTTTTTTCCCTAAAAAAAAGAGGTACGAGTGCTCAGTACTCATATTCTATCAACACCGATGACGAGCATAGGGTACTGCGGATCGAAGGCGAGCAATTGCTTCTTTCGCAGCAGCTTCTATGGCCAGGTGTGGGGTTGGCATAGATTCCCCCACGAAGGAAACTTCCGTTGGATCTTGATTGGAGTCTACGGGAGGGATGTGTAGTGCTTCCCAATATTCCGAGGTGGAAAAAGTGATTCTCGATTTGAACAGCTCATACTGGGGTGGCTGGGTAGAACCCATGGTACTGCAGGTAAAGTCCCGCAATATTTTGACAAAGCTACCTGGGGTTGCATCTGGGGTTCTCAGATAAATACTGGGGCTCGGCATGACAGGAAAATGGTTGTGAGGGTGGTGCACAACGTGTGGGGTGCTTGGTAAGGTCACGAGGTGGCCTTCTTATAGCAATGGAGCTGGGTCATTTTTACTATGGTGAATGGTAATAAATTTGCCAGCTTATCTCCAAAGGTCGGGTCAGTGTCAGAGATACACATATCTCATAAAGAGACGTGTTACTGTGGTTGTCGTCAGGGTTGGTTTTGGTAGCTGTGCCCGGAAAATATGCAACTATGCGCTGACAAAATACGAAAGGCTACTATTAAAACAGAGGCACAATGACAGGCAGCGTTTATATACAAGGTCGCACGATTACAAAGCAAGGATACACTAAAACTCGGTACTACTCGTACGACTTAATCTACCTCATTTATGCCTAAACGGGCGTGCCTGGTGGATGACGAGGCTTCTCCACGTGTCTCACTGTCGGGATAAGCCGGAGATGGTGGAGGAACTGCAGGGTCGGGGTAGCGATGATGACCATCACGGGGATTGTTAGCCACAATCCCGTTGGGGTGTGTTCCCAAAAGGCGACGAAGCACTTCTGGGGTCATCACAGTATCTTGGATGATGGCTGGGGCTCACCTCAGGGCCTCGATTGGGTGTCCGAACAGCACGACTGGGTTGTCGGCGTCGGGCTTGTCTTCTCTTCTTCCTGGGGCTCGACGAACCAACTCTCCTTGAGCTGCGATCAGATCAATGGTGATCTGGTCGAACAGTGCCTCCAGTGCATTTACATAGCGCACTAGGTGCAACAATGCGGTATCTGTCTTGTGATCTCTGTTGGCAACTTGGGGTGGTCTACCATACCCTTCACGCCTGGGGTAGTAGTAGAACAAGCGACAGTCAACTCTGGTTGACAACTGCCGAACTTGAACTATAGCCTCTCGAGCAGCTAGCTGGACGGCTTCTGGCTCGAAGGAAGTTGTTCTCCCAGTGAACCTGTAGGGGCGTTCTGGAGATAGACCCCTACCATAGATGTGCACAGTGGCCCAAAATTGACGCCTTTCCCCGCCCATGGGTCCTTGGTACACAACATATTCTGGGGGCTCTTCTAACTCATAGGCACGATGGGTGAGGTTTGCGAGTATGGTCACAAAACCTCCAAGGTTGGTTGTTGTGGTCTCATTGTGCACTACGGGGCCTGGCATTATGGCTCGGTTTGGGGTAGAGGTTGTGCTTGGTTGGGGCTAGCGTGCCCTTTTTATAGAAAAAGGGGATGGAGTCTTCCTTCGCACGCTTGTGAAGTAGACATCTTGGGCGCTGGTTACTGGCGCGTGATCGATAGGCTAGGTTGATAGGTTGGGCACCGACTGCCAAAAGTGTCGGGGTCACTGTGTGGCTATCTTGCATGAGAAGCTCGGATGGGGTTTGGTTAAGGTCTGGTGGGTTGGTTTGCCTAAGTTTTTCGACCTGGCTAAGATAGGATTAGCCAATGGTTAGCCTGGCTCTGATACCAAGTCTGTGGCGACCGATTCTCCGGGTATTAATTCCCAGAAAATGGCCCTTGTGCTCATCAGCCCCAGGATAACTGTTAACTGATGAGGCACCAACTTGATACAGAAATTCCAAGCAAAATACAACATATGTAGTACAAGACCATTCTGGCATGTGAGTACAACAAATGGTTTCTAGTGGTTGATGGCGGAAGCGGGTTGTGAATCATCAGTGTCTATGGGACTCCATTTCCCATGGGAACAGCTAACCAGGTTAACTCCTATCTTCGCGAGGCTGCTATCACCATTACGTGGGTTCCGGGGCTGTCCTCACGGTCGCTCCTCTTCGCGCAAGAAATCTGGCCAAGACAATAGCCAGGGACAAGCCAGTGAGTACTTTGAATGTACTCGCAAACATTATGAACACGGGTATAATATAACAATGATGTTCCGAAATATTAATGCTCATGATGTCAGTCACAAAAATAAATCTCTGATGCATGTAAGCAGGTTATTTATGAAAATGCAATAACATAGTAGTATTAAAATTATGAAATAAGTAACAAATATGCCACAGTCGGGCGTCTTAGCGACACCACATAAAGGGCTTTAAAAGAAATGCCACAGTAGGGCGTCTGAGCGACACCACATAAAGGGCTTTAAAAGAAATGCCACAGTCGGGCGTCTGAGCGACACCACATGAAGGGCTTTAAAAGAAATGCCACAGTCGGGCGTTTGAGCGACACCACATAAAGGGCTTTAAAAGAAATGCCACAGTCGGGCGTCGGAGCGACACCACATAAAGGGCTTTAAGAGAAATGCCACAGTCGGGCGTCTGAGCGACACCACATAAAGGGCTTTAAAAGAAATCAATCATAGTGAATATCCCGGAGGTAGAACCATCCCAGGGATATTCGACAATACACAAAAATATTACGGGTTAGTTCACAACGAAAATAATAATCATCATTATCACTAGTCACAATTCATGATTCCAGTTCTGGTTTAACACTTTCACCTCCGAAGACCGACACTAAGACCGACACTTGACCCATCCCAGACTGTAATCCTTAACCATGGACACGGCTATTCGAATAGGTCTAATCTCTGCAGAGGGTGTACTCTTTACCCACGAGTAATGGATTCCTTTAGTCCATCGGGACTAATTCCGTCGACGGTCTTTTAAATGAAAACGCACCTGACTTGCACACACCAGCTTAACTCACCGGTGTCTGGAATCACCCACGACACTCGTTAAGCAAAACTCTAAGTGGGGAGGCTACAACCTCGATTAGCATGGGATCACAAAATTTATACCGCGCGCAAAACTGGGAAGCTACCCCTCGGCTAAAACCGAAAACACCCATGCCCCCTGACCGGATGACTGGCTTTAATCCATGGCCATGGTACCCTCATCCCGGCCCTCTGTACGGTGTGTGCTAGAAAGGGGTTGACAAATTACTGAACCGTACTGTACTTGTTGTAGAGACGAGTGGTAGTACGAAACAAGTATGGGGGTTACTGGAACAGGACCCGATCTACGATCGACTCAGGAGGTTTATAGTTTCCTGCATGACATGTATAACAAATATATTTCAACCAACACAATCAACACTCATTATATCTTACTATGCCATACCGAACATACCCGTCCCGACGAAGACCGGCGACAAGCTCACGCCTACCCAAGGCAGAGGCTTTCCCGGATTCCTTTCCGGCATGCATGCAAGATACATGAGGATGATTACCATCACAAATACACTCATTTCCAACAGCATGGAAATCACTAATATGTATCCATGCAAATGATCATATCACATGAAATAACAAGTCCTTCAAAATGAGGTGGTGTTATAAACGTGTCAACGAACACACCAAAAATATTATGCCGGGGTTCAGAATGCTTGCCTTCAATGTGTGGAAAGGCAGGGTGCACTCCAAAACTTTTGAAAGTTTTCTTCTCTCTCTCCAAAGTCCTATTTCAAACAAATTTGAATTAACACACAAATTCAAAAACAGCACAAAACGTTGTTTGAAATTTTTTCAAATAAATCTTAAAATAAACTAGACAATATTTGAGAGAGGTAGGAAAAAGAATTAATTCATTTGGAGTTATATTTTAAAAGATAAAGACAGTCAAAGTCCCGGTAAAAAAATTGTTTTTACAATAAAACAGAAAAGAAAACGTTTTAAAAGAAAAACACGTCGAAGGCGTATTCGGGAAAGGCGCTTCCACTTACTCCTGCGTGGACAGGCGCTGGGTCACTGATGGTGGGCCCACCTGGCCCACTGGTCAGGTTTGACCGGCAACGCGCGCGTCGTTCCCCTCCGACCGAACAGAGGCAGAGCTCCGGCGAGGATTTGCCGGCAAACGGGGGCGTCCCTTGGTGATCTGAGGACATGGGTGTGCTCAGGGGGTCAAGACGAGTCTGTGGGTACCCGCCATGGTCGCCGATGTGAACGGAGTCACCGGCGACGAGCTTCGCGGCGGAGAAGGCATTCGGGTGGATAGTGAGTTTGGGGCTGCGGTGGTCTCCGGACAAAATTGAGCGTGGGGTTGTGTTCGCGAGAGGAAGGGAGAGTTCTTGGTGGGAAGAGTGGAGAGGGGGAGGCACTGGTGGCGACGGAATCGGCCAGGGCTTGGCGGCGACCGAACCGGCCGGACTCGAGGAAGAAGGCGTTCCCCTCCTCGACTGCTGGCCGCGGTAGCTATAGGGGGATCATATGATGTTGCTCGAGGACTCGATTGAGCTCTAGGGCCCTTATATAGGCGGTGGAGGTTGGTTCCGAGGCGGCCGGCGATAAGGACGACGGCGAACCGTCTTTCTGTAGCAATGGTGACGTGGCGACGACGGGAGCTAGCTGACGAGCGAGGGGATAGGCTTGCGCTGTTCCCAGGGGCAGGTGGCGAGCCAGGGTGGCTTTGACGGCTGCCGACCGTGGTAGAGCTGTCGGGCGGCCGTGGCGGCTAGTCCTTGGCTTGCCGGGGACATGGCGAGGGTCTGCTTGGCGTGTTGTGGTGAGGGGGGAGCGTGCGGCACGCAAGGGGACATGGCGTGCTGGTGCGGTCGGCCACGGGCTGGAGTGAGTGCGGGGTGTGACGCAGCGGCTCGGGTGCACGGCTCGTGCAATACCCACGCTCTAGGCGCGTCCAGAGCACGCCCACCATATGCTCGACGAAATGCCATGGCCTGCTAGGTGGCTTGGTTGGAGCTGGGGATTAGTAGATTTAGCCTAGGGGTAGCTGGGTTTCTAGTGGACATGCCTGAAGGGTCAGGGGATCAGATCCATAATGCAAACCAAAACTCATGTCAAATCTGGCCATGCACTCCAAGTGTTCGACAAAATGCCACAGGCACCTAGGCTTTTCTTGGAGGGGCCAACTCTTCCAGATCAGTGTCTCTTTGGATGCACAAGAGGGTGGTGAGGTTAGTTGGTGAAAAGCACAAACTTGCTAGTGCATGTTTTCCAGAATTTCAAATCTAGACAAGTTGTGAATGGCATTATTTCATGAACCAAAAATATGCCAATGGTTGCATGCTCCTGGACTTAGGGGTTTAGCATGGAGGACTACAAGTAGGAGAAAGAATCAAGGGCCAAAGAGCAAGCAATAATATGGTTGCTGTACAAACCATCATGTTGGACCAGAATGGAGATGAGGTTGATTCACTCAAAATTTTCAAAGAACATCCCTGGATTTTTGCATATAATGGAATCATATGCTGCTACTGACATCCCATAATTTTGGTGGAAGCTAGAAACAAATATTTGAAAGGGTTGTAGTGCAAAGTTGTCCACTGGACCAGAGAAGAAAAACATGTGTAGCACTCAAGATATGCAATGAATGAAATATGTTATTGCACAAAAGTGATCTAGAGACATCACATGACATCTCCAAATTTTGGTTGGATTTTTAGTTAAATCTATCAACTGGTTGCAGTTCAAACAGAGCTCCAAAACTTAAAACAAGTCATTTTAATGAAAATAGCTTAGGGTGAAATAATTTAATAAATAAATCTACTGATTGAGAGATGTTTTTAATGAGATGGCATAGTAGTTCAATATGTTTGGAAGGATCCACTAGGGTAGATACTCATTAATATTAAAAGAAAAGTTTTGAAATCAACAGAGATATTCTTGCAGGAAAAAAAATTTAAACTCTTGTCAAAATTTTAATAACTAAAACCTGGTTAAATTTTTGGGGTGTTACACGAACCCATGTTGCTATACATAGACGCACCACACCAGGTTGTAAGCGCAGTGCTCGTCGTCGAATGAGAGACAGATGGACATAAATTCCCACTACAAAAGTCGGTATACTACGTATCCGCTGTCCTCACTCCATGCAAGTCACGGTACCCACATTATCAAAAGATAGCATACGCAGTCTTGATGGCATCCCAAAAACTACAACACTACTTTCAAGAGTGTTCAATCACGGTGGCCTCCGAAGTACCACTCAATGACATAATAAATAACCGCGATGCCATGGGCCAGATTGCAAAATGGGATATCGAGCTCCTCCCGTTCGACATAACATACAAACCACGGCGGTCCATGAAGTCGCAAGTACTACCTGACTTCATTGCCGAATGGACAGAAGCTGAACTCCCTAAAGAGTACAGCACGTACTCCAATTGGATAGTGCACTTTGACGGCTCTAAGATGCTAGCTGATCTAGGGGCTGGCGTCGTCCTGATGTCCCCCACCGGAGATACAGTCCAATACGTACTCCAAATACTTTACACAGATTCCAACAATGCAGCTGAGTATGAGGCATTGTTGCACGGTCTTCGGATGACAGTCTCCATGGGAATTCAACGTCTAGAAGTACGTGGGGATTCAAATCTCGCAATATCTCAAATAAATGGAGACTTTGACGCCAAGGACCCAAAAATGGCGACCTACCGTAATGCCGTTCTCAAAATATCAGCTCGATTTGAGGGGCTCGAATTCCACCATGTGGTTCGAGAAAACAATCAAGCGGCAGATATCCTTGCCCACATCAGCCATAAACGTGACCCCGTCCCACCAAATATTTTTTTGAAAGGTTGTTCAAGCCATCCGTCGTATGGGAAGGGGAGTCCAGCAATACTAGTCCGGATCTGCATACAACCACAGATCCTGAACAATCTGACGTAATTGGAGGCTCAGCCACCGAAATCACACCTTCAGCCCACGTGATTATGGCGGTCAGCGCCCCGTGGACGGAACCCTTCCTAGCTTACTTAAATAGGCAGGAACTCCCGGAGGACCAAAATGAGGCACGTTGCATTGTGCGGTGCTCTAAAGCCTACAAAGTCCACGAGGGAGAGCTTTATAAGAAACGCGCGATCAGAGTGCTCCAAAGGTGCATCTCCGAAGAGGAAGGGCGGCAGCTCTTGGCCGAAATTCATGCCGGACTCGTCGGCCACCATGCCGCAGCTCGGGCGCTCGTAAGAAAGGCCTTTCGTACAGGTTTCTACTAGCCGACAGCCCGGGCAGACGCACAAGACCTTGTGCAACATTTCATCGGTTGCCAGCTTTTTGCAAATCAAAGCCATATGCCGCCCACCGCCCTCTAAACAATCCCCATAACATGGCCCTTTGCGGTCTAGGGGCTCGATATGGTTGGACCCCTTAAAGGAGGAAGCCATAAGAAGAAATACTTGTTGGTCATGGTCGATAAATTCACCAAATGGATAGAAGCCAAACTAGTTAAAATGGCCGAATCCGAACTAGTGATAGACTTTATATCCGGGGTCGTACACCATTACGGTGTCCCCCACAGCATCAACACCGATAATGGCTCAAACTTTACAGCCTATGAGGTGAACACCTGGTGCAGCAAAATGGGCATAAAACTTGATTACGCCTCCGTCTATCACCCCCAAACAAACGGTCAAGTCGAACGAGAGAATGGTGTAATTATGAGCGGAATTAAACACAGAATAGTGCGATCCTTGAAGGAATCAGATACGCACTAGGTCGAGGAGCTCGACTCCATACTATGGGGGGTGCGGACCACGCCAAATCGCACAACCGGATACACACTGTTTTTTATGGTGTATGGCGTAGAGGCAGTGCTACCCTGCGATATCATCCATGGCTCACCTAGAGTGCACATGTACGAAGAGAGAGAAGCCAAGCTGGATCGGCAGGACAGCTTAGATGCCTTGGAGGAGGAGTGTGACGTCACAAAGGCCCGTTCCGCATTCTATCAATAGCAGGCTCGAAGGTATCAAAGAAGAGAAGTGCCGGCCAAAACTTATAACATTGCCAAACTCGTTCTACGCCTACCAGAGAAGAAAATGGACAAGCTCAAGCCCAAGTGGGAGGGTCCCTTCATCATTGACAAAGTTCTCACTAGAGGTGTGTACCATCTGCATGATGCATCAGACAATCGACTCGAGCCGAACCCATGGAACGCGGCCAGACTCCGAAGATTCTACGCCTAGTGCCGAACTCTGTGTTTGTCTCCTTACTTCCGTCTTCCTTTTTAAATTATACCCTCTCTCTCTCCCTTTTACATTTATAGCCTTAAAAGCTTCAAGTATGCTTTGACTGCACACTCTGGCCGCACTACGCGTGCTCAATACACTTGGGGGCTTCTTACACGGAAGCTTAATTGTCTTCTGGGCTTTATGCCCACCACATATGCGTCAGTTCTCCGTATGCGCCTTTTTTCACCACTATATGCATCGATATGACTTAAGTTTTGGCCAAGCTGGGTTGCTTGGCTCTTGTGTTTATGCCCTACATTCCCATTAATTCGGCTAGGGCATAAGGGGAGCACCTCTGCAATTGCTACTGCCGGGTCAGCCGGATGTGTACCTCACACTGGGTGAAGCCGAAAGCTAGCGTTCTTAAAGGAATATTCGGTCGATGAACAAAAGATGTATTTTACCTATTACAAAATATGCCCCCAGATGCTTATATCCTGTGTAAATTTTCGTAGTTTGGACATGCACATCAATACATGCACACCCAGGGAAAGGAACCCTTAACGAAACTATTCTCCCTGGCAGATGTTTCTTACTACCTATGTAATATAACATAACTAGTTGGGTACTTGTCTGTTAAAGCACTTATGACCCCTACGCCAGGTTTCCACGCGTGCACCGGTTTTCATGTAACCGAGAAGGTATTCGGATACACTCCGGATTGTCGGGTCTAGAGGCTGAAGCAAAAAGGTTAGCCAAGACAAATGATTTACAATCCGGCTAGGGACAAAATGTGTCCTTCGAAGTACAAAGTCACTTAGACTAACTAAATTCTTCTTCTATACCATCCCACAGGCTGTCTAGCGTACAGTCCTGTTGGGAATACTTAGCGGCTAATGCTACCTGGTCATACACCTGATGTACAGGGATCTCGTTCCCATCTGACCCTACAGGTCCGACCTCGGCCATATGGTTCGGTTTAGCCTTGGTGCATCGCGTCTTCACCATGGCCCAGGCTTCCCTTGCGCCTTGTCGGCAAGCTGATATCTTCCATAATCGGAAGTGTTGCCGTGCTCTCTTGAGAATCTCCATAAGCTCCCCCATGCCTCCTGGCAGGGAGACGGATAGCCATAAGGCCCGGGCATCTCCTCTTCGGGATGACTCATCAACATACCTACAGACATAATTCTGTTAGCACGCTTCTTCGCCAAAAGTTATAATGGTTCGTTAGAGCACTTACTGAATATGGCACGCCGAAGCCCCCTATTCTCCTTTACGGATTCAGCAAGCTGGGCCCGTACATCCTTTAATTCGACGTCCAGTCGGGTGTTCACGTCCTGGAGAGTATTTTTCTCCTTTATAACCTTGGTAAGCACATGCTCACCAGCCTTCAGCTATCGCCGAACATGTTGCTCATCCTCTGGTAGGATCTCCGGATTGCCTCCGGGACTGTCTGCAGAATCTATTGTTAGATTTGCATTCATGTCGAATACTATACTGGTACATGTCATTATTCCCGATCAAAACAAGTATTACCAGATGGGGCCTTCGTAGACTCCTCCATCACGGAAATTGCGGAACGCAGTTGGTCCTTGCACTCCTTCAGCTCTTTGGATAGTTGGGTATTCTTCTCTATCAGAACCTATGCACATGAGGATACTTAAATCAGTTGTGCCAACGGTTTCAAGTCTCAAGGGCTACTGATATACATACTTATCAAATTTTCATCTACTGATATACCTGTCAACGAGCTCCACAAATGTGTCTGGATCTTCTTTGAGTCCGGGGTCGAGAGCCCGGTCGGGGTCCTCTGGCTGTGGAGGTGGGCTGTGAACATCCCTCGTAGCTCTTCGCAGTTCCTGCTATGAATTGACGAAGTAAACATTTGTGCTAAAAAATGTGAGAAAGACTGGAATAAAAGATAGCGACTCACCTAGCTTGGGGGGTCGTACGTGGAGAATCCATCCCGTGGCTTGATATGGATGAACTCCTCCTCTTCTCCTTTGTACAAATCGGACAGTATCTTCGCCAGAGCGGTGGGAGTGTCCGGACCTTTACAGCCGCAGCGGGTGGCATCGTCTTCTCCATTGAAGTGCCACATGGGTTTTCCCCGATATTAAAGTGGCTGCACTCCCCGCATTACACATATGGACATAACCTCAATTATTGTCAGTCCTGATTTGGCCAGCGTATTTATCCTGTCCATCAAGAAAAGGATCTCTCTGTTATCTTCCTCATGGGGGCTCCTGGGGTGCCAGCTGTGGTGTTTCTTCAACGGGGTATTTACAAACTCGGGAAGGCCCTTCTGAACAGGGTCCGGAAGAGGGACATCCTCCACGTAGAACCATTCCAAGGGCCAATCTTCGGATGTCTTCTTTGGGGTGCCGGATAGGTATCCGGTCCCGGCGATGCGCCATATTTCGGCTCCGCCCACTTGATATACCGACCCCTCCTGAGTGTGGGGTACGAGGCAGAATAGCCTCGTCCACAGCTCGAAATGAGCTTCACAACCCAGAAAAAGCTCGCAGAAGGCAACGTAGCCTGCGATATGCAGTATGGAGGCTGGGTAAAGTTATGCAGCTGGAGGCCGTAGAACTCCAGGAGCCCGCGGAGGAAAGGATGGATTGGAAATCTGAGTCCCCTCAGCAAATAGGGGACGAAGCATACCCGCTCTCCCTTGGATGGGTTTGGAGAGCTCTCGTCTTGCTCCCCGCCGTTATAAGTGGCTAGTCCAGCTCGGACGGGGACCATGTAGGCAGGCGGGAGAAACCCCTTGGTCTGCAACTCTACTAGTCGGCTGTGGGGGACAGAACATTTCTCCCAATTGCTTGGCCTAGTGCTACGGGAGAGAGAGGACGAACCGCGACGACCGACCATGGTAGTATGGCAGAGCGTGCTCTGATGAATACTCGCTGGGAGGAGATGGTGTGATTTGGATCTGAGGATCCCCCTCCCTTTAAATAAACAAATTACTCGCATGGTCGGGGTGGCAAATGTAAAAATTCTTCAACTTCTCGCATTCGCTCGACACGTGGAGACAGTCATTATTGAAACACAGAAGCCGAGGAGCGCGACATTGATGAGGAGCCGAACACTGCTCGTTACAACAATACTCTACTGGATTTGGAGTAGAACCCGCCATGCAATGCCGGAGAGAATCTGCGCGCCGGACTCATCGTCATTGAAGCCTGGTTAAGGGGCTACTGAGGGAGTCCTAGATTAAGGGGTGCTCAGACAGCCGGACTGTTGGACTATGAAGATACAGGATTGAAGACTTCGTCCTGTGTCCGGATGGGACTCTCCTTTGCGTGGAAGGCACGCTTGGCAATTCAGATATGTAGATCTCCTTCTTTGTAACCGACTCTGTGTAACCCTAGCCCCCTCCAGTGTCTATATATTCCGGATGGTTTAGTCCATAGGACAACAACAATCATAATCATAGGCTAGCTTCTAGGGTTTAGGCTCTATGATCTCGTGGTAGATCAACTCTTGTAATACTCATATCATGAAGATCAATCAAGCAGGAATTAGGGTATTACCTCCATCGAGAGGGCCCGAACCTGGGTAAAACATCGTTTCCCCTGCCTCCTGTTACCATTAGCCTTAGACGCACAGTTCGGGACCCCCTACCCGAGATCCGCCGGTTCTCACACCGACAACGTGCTTCTGAACAATGGCGTCTAAACATTCCAGCCGCTGGAAGAAGGCCAACGTCTTTGTTTCCTCGCTTGCCTTGTAATAACCGATGTAGACGATTTCTTCATAGACGTGGATGTGCAGGTCGACGGTTTCTTGCATGGAGAGGCGCTGCACGGCGAGTGCAATCTCGAGGTGCACATTCTTCGTTGCGACCTCCGGCACCTGCAGGGCCACCAGGGCTTGAAAGAGTTCATCACCATGGAGGCCGATGAGGGTAGCAGGCAATGAGGAGCCTGGGCGCGTGGGCTGGAGCAGTACGACAAGGACGTCCGCGTGCTTTTTGATGGCGGTGAAATTACGGATGGAGTTGACCATCATGTCGTCCATGCGAGAGGCGAAGCCAGCATCGGCGAGAGCTACGACACTGGCGGTCGCCAGCACCGTCTGGAAACGCTGCACGGTGCAGGGCCGTAGGCCGGCACATTGGATGATTTTGCACAGCCGAATGCCGCTCGCATCAATCGCCTCCATAGGTTCTTGTGGCTTCTGGTAACTTGTTCTTGGATTGGAGTGAGCAGTGTTGCGCAGAGACCAGGAGTAGATGGATTGGAGTGGTGGGGGGCCTTTATATGAGAGTGCAGACTATATTGCATTCACATCATGCTGGCTCTATTCTGCTTCTCCAATTAATTCCCTCTACATGTAATTGAGGATGCATCATTAATCGTTCAACGTCTCAGGAACCGCTACGCTCTCCCTCCTTGGCATTCAAGAACCTATGGAGGCGACTGCCGCTCGTGTCTATCGCATGTCAGGAGATGTTGCCATCTTCGACGAGGTGCCTATGGTGACTTTGTAAATTTCAAGATGATAGTGCCGGCTCAGTATTTCGGAGGTGCTCATAGGGGTAGGGTGTGCGTGTGTGCGTTCATAGGGGTCAGTGTATGCGCATGTATATGAGCGCTTGCATCTGTACTGTGTTAAAAAACGTAAATGCATGTCAAAAAGAGACTAGTCAGTATAGTCAATATTGTGCACCGCGACCAAGGCGGAGAGGAAAAGGAGAGAACCACGTATTTTTTTAAGGTGCAGATTCACTCATTTTGCTCCATATGTACTCCGTCTCGGTGTAGTCTAGTCACTTGTTGAAAACTCTAGAAAGGCAAATACTCCTTTCTGGTTTACAGGGCTATGCTAGCAAGT